>NW_023339650.1:7727630-7744555 GCF_004916995.1 Morone saxatilis
TGTGTGTGTGAAAGAGAGGGAGAGAGACAGAGAAAGAGAAAGAGAGAAAAAGACATAGCGGTAAGTTATTGTGCGATATAGGAGGGTTTCTACTCTACTATAACCACCAAAGTTGAATCTCGGAAACTCAGCTGTTGTCATGTATTTCATGACTTGGTGGCAGTGACAGTAGTGTAACACTGCAGGTGAGATGGCTGAGGGTGAAGGGGGGAGTGGTCTGGTGATGGGAGATTCATCCACCCAGAAGAATATGGCTTAGTGATCGGGTCGGATAAATATGGCACTGTGAAACTATGACGGCAGCTTTTGAATTAGAAATTGCATGTAGTTTAATCTTGCAGGTCTGGTTGTTTTGTGCATATCCATTGGCTTATGTGTTTTGCCCTGCAATTAAATTTAGCTTCAGACTATATGTAAAGCAAATTAAAGAGGAAAAAGTTCACTATAAGCACAGTGTTGTTACTATTGCTAGCATAGTTCATTAAAACTAAAGGGTATTGCTAGCCTCAAGCTAATGATCAAATTTGCATCCTAAATAATTACATTACACGAAGCTAATTTCACACAAAACGCATTCACATGACCAATACATCTATTATAATCCCCACTGTCAAATATAGTTATGCTACTATGGGAAAGGACATCTCTTCACATTACTCTGCATAATACAGTTGTGTAACTGAGTGAATTCCATATACTTAACACTGTGTCATCTTCATTGATTCCTCAATAAAAGTCGTCACATTAAGTAATTAGGACTGTTTAGTAAAATGGTAAATTTAATACTCTCAGTGTCACATATCCATGGATTTTATGTCCTTGTTCCACCTCCATGATGTCTGGATATTAAATGTTGTCTAATGTATTGGTTTATGTCATAATCAATATTCAGAACAGCTGCATCAGAAGCCACAGAGATTATCTGTTAAAGTTGCTCTGACATTGTTTATATCTTACATAAGGTTGAGTTATGGAGGATGGTCGCATACATTGACATATGATGACTAAAACAAAATGCTGCTGAAGTTTTGAGATTTTTGCCTCCTGGTAGGTTTATTGTGTGAGTAACTCTTCTGTCACCAGTGATGAAGGTTGTGGCTTTAGGCCAAGCCCTTTAGTACAAACAAATGTCATTCATTAAATTATATTTATCTGTCTGTCTGCCTCATAGCTGGACTATCTGCTCATGCTGCTGCCTTTATGTCTGTGTACCTGCTCATAGATAGATAGATAGATAGATGACATCCCACAGAGAAAAGGGAGACACTAGCCTGTCACTTTGACAGCTCAGATCTCCTTACAATCACATTCAAGTAACAGATGCAGATTTTCCCAGGCCCTGCGTCAATATAGGGACACACACACAGACACACAGACACACACACACACACACACACACACTGATGCCTCAATGGGGACAGCCGCTCAACTGTTCTGGAACAGAACACATCACACGCTCTCCGCTCGCTGTCATTTCAACGGTACTCCCAACAGCAGTTCCTCCCCAGACTTGTCAACCAGCCAGCCAGCCAGTCACTGATCAACTAACTCCTGCTACCCACTGTGGTGAGGGTGTACAGTAGATCCCAGTTTCCCAACGTGCAATTCAACAATATAATTGTGCTTTTTTTTCTCTCTCTTTTTTTTTTGCACTATTGTTCAGGGCCCCAAAGGCCACAAGTTCACCCAGTGTCAATTGGTTTGTGGTTACTTGATTAAATGCTAATTTGCATGGGAATATGAAGCACTTAAGCACAAAACTGAAGTATAATTACCATGTACTGTGATAACAATGTTGTGTGTTTAAGTTTGTTTTTGTTTTGTTTTTACAAAGTAGGTCTTATTTTAGCAGTTTCTGCTCATGACCATAAATTAATATAAAACTTTACTAACCATCTTGACTATAAAGGTATTAGGCAGGAAATAGATGTGATATACAGTGCACATATGATGGACAGTTCTAACATGTGGCCTCATTTGTATATTGCATAGATGATCATGTTGAACCTCAAATAAAAACATATCCAGTGTCAAGTCCATTTAAACAAATACATAAAGTCTATAAAACACAACTTCTTAAAAGAGGAGAATATGACCTACAGCTAGAATAGGGAATAATAATTAGGGCAAATTCAATGTGAATAAGTACAGTCAGCTGTAAGAAGAACAAAATGGTATAAATGAACACAAATAACAATATTATTGGTTTCAACTGTAACATTGCTAAGAAAAAAAGCACGTGTAACATTAGCATATGCTTTCTGACAGTCATGTCTTTGATGTATTATAGAATATATTTTTTCATTCAAAGTCCATGTGTCAGATTGTCCACAAAATAAACAAATACATCATTTCATGTTTAGCTGTTTGGTGTGAGCAACTTACAGAAACAAGGAACAGAGCTAATTATGGTCCTTTACAGCAGCTTTTGTATCTGTGTGTGTGTGTGTGCAAGGACGTGTGTGCGGGCATGTGCGCATTCATGTGACTGTGTTAGTGCAGATATTTGTGTGTGACTGTGTGCGTTTATGTATTATGTGTCTGCAGCCGTGTGTGTTTGTGTTTTTGTGCTGTGTGCTGAGCTTGGCACCTGTTAACAGTGCCAAATAATGTGCTCTGTTGAAATTTTAATCACCTGCAAGTGCAAAACAAGAGCAATGCAATCAGGACCTAATTAGCGCAGCAATTAACACCTCTCTCTCACACTTTGTGTGTGCCAGAGCTCACACGTTTAGCTCTTGTGATTGCAGGTTCTCTTTTCATTAGCATTTATGCTTTGATTGAATATGTTTTATTTATCAGCAAACATTTGTTTGTTGTTGTTGTGGTGCTGCCACTGCTAGCTCCCTGGGTCCCTGCTGCCTGTTGCTTTTCAAAGATCAACTACGTGCTTCATTTTGAACAGAATTTGTGATTTTTTCTTTAATGTTTTTATTTAAATGTGCAACAGTTCACTTGTTAAATACTGAAAAAAAACTGGATACATATTTTGGAATTATAACAGCATTTTTGCTCATTGATTTTTTGTATTTTGGCGACCATGGAAGGTGCAAAATGATTGAATTAGAATAAAAACAAACATTTTATTATTCAGTTACCACAAAGGTCAGTATGAGTGACAGCATTATGGGTATTACAAGTAGAAAAACTGCCTATTTCTCCTTCAAAAATATTCTTTACATATAGGATTGCCTCAAAAAATCCAGCCGCCTCAATCTGAAGTAAATCATATGGAATTTCTGGTTGAATGAGCAGTCGGTGTGGTACATGTGTGCATGACTGTCCATGCAATAACGGTAAAATATGAATAATTAGATTTTGATTGGCATATCTGACAATTGATCAGTGACCCAAGAAAACAATTGATTACAGTATTTTGACACCCTGTTAGTTTTGCTGTAAAAATGCATATTTAGCAATACTTGTAATGTGCAAACACACACACAGGCACACACATTTCATTAAGATTTATGCATTAGACCTGAAAAAGCACATATGCAGCTCCCGTATTTAGATTTTGAAACTAATGGACATATATTTGTAGTGTTTACCAAACATTCAGAGGGGGTAGAAATGTGCCGTTTGCTGATTTTGTGTCTTACAGTTTTAGTTTAAGTGACGGCCAAGTGGACGAGGTCACTGATGACTATTGATCAGGCAGCTACTCAGCCAGCCGGCCGGTCTGTCATGTAGGGAATGGGGATAGATTTGTGTGTCACTGTCTGTCTGACTATAGGCCTCCCGGGGAGTGGACCATTATGTGTTTGTGGTTTCATTTGTGTGCTGCTGTTTGCATGTGTGTCCGTATGTGTGTGTGTGTGTGTGTGCGGTGCACACTGGCCTCATTGGGTTATCCATTACAGCCTGTCCAGGAAACCAATAAGCTTCACTTCAACATGAGAAATATTAACTTTCCCCTGGACGGCAAGCTAATTATAGCTGTGGAGCCCCCACACCTAACCCTGTCCAAGGTACACAGTGTCACTGCAGGGGAGTCAAGTCAGCCACAGTGACAACAACTGATCAATGCATCAACCGATAGAGATGATCGAGGGAGGGATTTTACTTATCTGTCATTGGCTTTTTATGGATTTGTTGAGTATTTGTCTATTCAAAAAATGTCCATGCTTTAGCTTGTATTCCTTGCATTGGCTTTGGATAATATAGGAAAAATGTATCTTGTCATTATGTAGAACTGTTGTTTAATTTCCATTCATTTAGAGCAAACGGCACTGTCCCTTCCATGAACAGATAAGGAAACACAGGAAAGAATTTCCCCAACATTTTTTTTCATTCTGTTTTTTTAAAGCGATATCATCATATCCATGGCATGTACAGTTGTTCAGACCCAGACGATGATGAAAAACAAAAACGTCTGCCGCTCCCGTTCAGACAGGAAGTCTGCTTGCCCGACTCACTTGCAGTGTAAGACACTTTGTTAGCACTCCATTTATTCTTGCAGATGTCAAATCATGGCTGCGTCTTTGGTGGTATTTCGGGTAATTGAATGCGCCAGGGCGCCGTAGATCTAATTTGATTTGAACAGATACAGTTTTAGTAGGCAGCAGTGACATCACTTCCCTCTCAGAGTGCATACTTTAGCATCTGTGTCATCACCCTCATTTTGGAATTCAACAGATGACTTATTGTACAGTGGTGTTGTGTGTCTTGAGTTGAGGACACACGTCTCGGGGTCAATCATAACTTCTGTAACGTGCACCCCAGAAAACAGAAATAAGTATCAATGCAGGACAACAGTGCTTTTGAGCATTTAGGCCCCTTTAAGTTTTTCTCAAATTATCTCACATTATCTGTCATTTACAAATCATCATTATAACCATGAGTGATGGAAGATTTTTGGATGTGAGGTAAAACTGGAGCCTCTTTTTTAAAAATGCACATAAACATATGGACACCCCAAATGTGAAAACACACATTTATATGCACATCTCAGGTACACAACCACAGGGGGGGACAAAGTTAATACAGTTAAGTTTGAAAGTCTGAAAAGGGGGCAACGCTCAATGTACGAGAGAGTGAGATGTTTACTTCACAGTCATCTGATCTGATGCAATTATGCAAGAGCCACGCTTATTTTCAAGAAGAAAGGAGAGGGGAGAACAGAAAGACAGAGACTTTCATATGCCACCAAACCCCCTTGGGGCGTCTGTGTTTTTTTGGCGTTCCAGAACTATGCAGTGATCAGGCCGCGTGTATGGCCATGACTCCTCAACGCTGCCTCCCCAACTCGGCCACAGTTCAAGACCAGAGGTTGGGAAGCTCCCTCGTCTTTGACACGATTTTCTCAATTTTCTGCTTGGCTGTGATGAGAAAACGTATGAAAGCACGCTCTGTGCGTTTTCGAAAGGCTTGGTGCGTAGTTGAATCCCTCTCACAGATGGCTCTGTGTCGAGCGATGACTGCTGCCCCACACTCCCACAGATGGAGGACACAGGAGGGAAAAATGGCAGCGGTGTTTGAGTGAAGCGCCTTTGCTCGTTCCCAGTTTCTGGACTTAAAATGTCACGTGTGAGGCAGTCAGGAAGAACAATTCTGTTTGACATGTCATGTTTGCCCATTTTATTTGTGTGCGTGCACGTTGTGTTTCGGTTTTCACTTGTTGACATCCCAACACCCAGTTAGTTTTCACTCATGTGAAAGAGGACATTGAAAGAGAGGCTGAGCAGAACAGTAAGAGGGACAGAGCAGGACAAAGAGTGACTCATTAACGTTATCAAACAAATTCTGAATTATTTGCAGATTATTTCTACCTAAAAAACAAACCTGTTTTTCCAGGTGAGCCAGAAGTGGTTTTATATTTAGCACTTCTGCACAGTTATTAAATTGAAAAACACAATGAAATTTGATTCTGTTTCAGAGTGATTGATGCTTTGCTGGCTTAAAGGTAAATTCCACCCTTGGATCCCTTTACACTCATGAATCAACACTGTTAGTGTCTAGTTATTGTGTCATCCAGTGCTGTGATTTACTTTGAATATGAATCATTTGGTTATTTCCCACCAAACACCTAAATGCAAGGTACATTTGTTCTGAATGTTGATTTCTTGTAAGATTTCCTCATCTTTACTACATTCAAGCCCCTGTACATTTAGAACCAAGTCCCAATTTTGTAATCTTTGAACATTTGGGATCCAGTGCCCCTTTCTTTAGTGAAGTAGCAGGAAAAGCAACTTGATCCTAGGGCCATTTAACGTGGTTTCAGATAAAAGTACTGTATCTACACTGTCTCTACCAACACGCTGTAATTCTGTTATGTTTATATATGACTTACATCAACTGCAGTTTATCCATTATCACTCTTACCAACCACCAGAGCAGTCATAAGACAAAAATAGATCCTTACACAAACATGAGCATTATGTGGGACCTTATTACAGCCAACAGTCATATTGAAATCGCTACAGTTATTATCTGCTCAATGACAAATTCATCTGACTTGCTATCAGATTTAGAACGAAGACACTGGGGACCTCTTTTTGGTTTTTAATTTGGAGCATATTTGCACTGGGGAAATCATACCTCTTTATCTTGTTCTCACCAGAGACTTTGCCGCTCGCTTTTGAGTTTACTAACATCGTGGTACAACTGGGCCTGCGAAGATGGTCTCCTTATTTAGGAGGATACTAATGGAGGCAGATGGTGTTATTACTCTATCACTTTACACACATTTTTGTCCTTTTGTGCACTGGATGGGCTTTCTGTAACATTCTGGTACACAAAAACAACCATCATTTGGATATAGAGGTGTGCATCAGGTGTTTTAACATGTTGATTTACATTATTAAAAAGGTTTTATCATGTTTAATTCTTCCTATATTCCTGCTCTCTCTTTCCATAACCATCACCGTCTCTCATCTACTGTACAGTCTGCCAGCTTATTTCATTACCTCAACTTGGTCAGCTTATTTCCTGACCAACACCCCCCCCCCCCCATCTACACCTACAGTTCTTCTCTCCCTATCCTCTTTCACCATTTTCCCCGACCTAAACCAATGAAGTGCTGCATCAGCTATTATCAAAGCCTGATGAATTTGGATTTTAAAATGGGAGTATTGCCCAGAGACAATTTTATCCTATGAGGGGGAAAAAAAAAATCTGGCAGAGGAACTTGGTGCGATCATCTTGAGTTCCTGACTGCAATTTGCATGAACACACTCATCATTAGCATATTCATGATGTAAAAATATATACAGATCTGTAAAAATAAATAATGCGGATGCAGTTTTTATTCCTTAACATGAATGCAGAAAGTTCGACTTGTGCGAGCACCGGCTTACTATACAGTCCCAATTAGTTTACAGAGCAATATGGAGGGAAGGAATTTGTCAAGTTTATTTAGACCCCCCCTTCCATCTCTATCTTTCTCTCTCACCATTGGAGGTAGGTAATTAGGAGCGAGTGCGTGGGGGTCTGGGATTTGGTTGGGGGTGGGGGGTGGTGGGAGGTCCTGTAATCTTTTGCTGAGAAGGCACCTTGTCCTCTCCCCTGTTTATAACATCATCAAAGTTGTGCCTCTGGGGGCCCCCAGCTTCGTTAATAATTTAGGTGTGCGCTGGCCTGCCTGGCTGAAGCAGGAAGCCCTTACTTATTGAGTTTGTAAACCATGTGATGATTTACGAGAACACCTTTGCGTTCGTCACGCTCATTAAATAAAATACTCGCCGTCTCTTTCTCTGTGGCCGGGTTTAATCAAGAACATGGAGGTAAACAGTGCTTCTCTCCATAACGTGCAGTTTTCAGGGTAACCGGGCTTCAACACGATAGAAAGGAGATGCAGACAGGTAGGTAGAACAGATGAGTGGTGAGGTTGAGGGTCCAAAAGAAAAGAGCAAAAAGAGAGGAAGATAGTAAAAGATATACAGTGGTAAGACAGCAAAATGAGGAAGGATAATGAAGACAAGATGAAGGGGAAAATACATATATATCAGGCCAATAACGACCTCAAAATTGTATTTCTGATCTGTTGCGTTTTCCCTCTTGACCACAGTTACATAAAAAGTTTGAAAACCTGCAATAAAATGTAATTTTCCAGTCATTTATTATTCAACAATGTCTTTCGAAATTAATTCCTCATCTAAAGGCAATAACGTATCCCAGAGTTTCCCTTACGATTGAATAAATGGGGTGGGTCACCCTGCCTTAAGCAGCTGCTAACCCACCTAAAATCATTTCATTAGTCTGCTGTGGTGTAAGGCGCTTTCACCCTGATGAATAAAAATTCTGCCGGATCCTGTAATTGTTTGGCATTAAAAAGGTCAAATTTAATGATACACAAAATAAAAATCAATACATGAATGTATCTGCTTTCAGTATCTGGCATTCAAAGACCTGTGCTGGGTGAACCTGAGGGAAGAGTTACAGCGCTGGAAGGTGGTATATTAAGGTTTCGCTTGGCAGCTAGTTTGGACATGGTGTGGAGGGTAAGTGCTTCACGCTCAGATGGCAGTCAAAGTGGGTTGTCTGACCTTCATACAGCACCTTACACCCCAGTTTAGCTTATGGAATTGATTGTGATATGGCATGGCAGAGCCCGGGCCAGGGGACGGTACACAGCAAGGGGCCGTAGAAATGGAATATTTCTTCACCCCAGGATTTATGGCTTTTAGAAAGTTGCTTGCTCTCATGTGGAGTGGATGATTGGACAGTGTCTGTGTGTGTCTGTGTATCTGTGTGTGCTGTGTAATCGAGAAGGAACATGTAGTAAAGGTGAGTGCATGTGTGAGTGAGAAGGAGAGGAGGAAAAGGGAGATAAAAGCAGAAAAGGAGAGAAAAAGGTTTAAAAAGAAGTGAGTGAGGGAGAATGGGTGGTGCCAGGAAGGAGGAGTAAGACAAGAAGTGAGTTTCTGGGTGTCACCTCCATGCCACGGTATGCAAACAGCTGACTTCTTTGTGCCGCAATCTGCCTGTGATCCGAGGCCAAGCCAACATGTAAATGCAATTCACTAATGTGTAAGAGCAATGTTTGTTTGTTTTTTCTCCTCAGGACATGTTCAGGAAGTATTCAGACATGTAATTTAGCCCAACTATTGTGATAACAGGTTATTCGGGATGGTTAAAGAAAACAAAGATAAACACTTAACTAACAAAAAACTAATAATATCATATTAAATTAGCATTAGCAATTACTTTTGGCCCAGATGCATTGGCAAACATTTTCCAATATTTATTTGAGTTTGAATTATGTTTTGAATCCCCCTAAAGGCAGGGCAGCTAAGGAGATTTGTTTGTTTTACTGGCTTGTCTGTTGTTTTAGAGTCAGTTAGGCCAAATTAACACCATTACATCTCTTCTGTAAACACACATTATGTTGTTTAAACCACCTATAGCATGTTTGCTCAGGAAGCAACCATCCATCTAGCCAATTATTGCAAATATGTCCCAGGAAATTTTCAGAATAAACACGCAATCTTTCTTCTTCCTCGCCCCGTTTATAAATCCACTCGATAGGTGTCTGTCACAATTTAGAGGCCTGCAAAGTTCACTTTCTTACTCCCTCTCCTGCTCTCTCTTTTTTTTCTGTGAGGATTTAGATGGTGTCACTCTAATGGGTTTTACAGTTTTTAAAGAGATTATACTTTGGGATTACTACCTGAGCAGGAGGGGCTTGGAAAAGTTCAGCAATGCCTTTGAAGTCCTGGAGTGTAAACACAACCTAAGGCTACCTTGCAAGGAGGCGCCCCTGTTTTGTTATTCAGAGCTGTGGCCCTTAATTGTGGTGGTTGGGACAAAAGAAAAAAAGAAAAAGGTTACATTTTTCTAAAAAAGCGACAGGGGAGGGGCACATAATTGTTGCAAGTGCCATAGATTCCACACTGAGATCAATTAAGCATATCACAAGTTAGTCTCGTATTCTTAAACTTTTGTCATTTTTCTAAACGGGGAATCGCGTACATTTGTCTTCAAAAGGAGTAATTATATACGTTATGGACATGTAGGCAAGTTCCTATGCCACTTTCAGAGGCAATGATTCCTTTCAAGACAAGAATTACAAAGAAACCTCATGTGGACAGTTAATATAGAGTTTTAAATCATCCAAAACAAGCTATCTTGGGGACTCATTACTTGTTCTGTAAAAGAGTCAGGCTGCTTTCAATGCTCTGCTTCCCTGCAATATTTAAATCTACGGCTCCACTGAGCCTAAGTGCAGAGATGAGGTTCTCTGTTGGCGTTATGGACATGCAAATAGGCCTTAATGTGTCCACAAGGCCCTCTAAAGGCAAATACCTCCACTCTCACTCACAGAGATGAGCTTCCTTCTGGTGGAGGCTGCACAGAGCTCTGCTCTGCTTCAACACTTGCATGCATTGCAGGCATTGCATTACAGTTAATGTCCGTTAACGTAGACTTGGGTAACATTTAATGTTTAATGATTATTGTGATACATTTGCATTAGAATTAGTGAGACAAGCCAGGAAATCTACAGTAGACAAGATTAATAAAAATGTTGTTGAACAGAATTGAATTGGCATTTTTACAGAAAAGTTTTTTATACACTCCACGTATGACACAGGTTATTGAACAGTTACCAGTCCAGACCAGATATGCACTCTCTCCTCTTGACAAAAATAAATGTGCTATCGGAGATTTATCACACCACAGACAGTAGAAGAAGCAGATACAGACCAAGACATGGAAAAGAGTGAAAGACAGAGGAGAGACAAGAAAAAACAGCGTGTTGGGACACTATAGTCCCCATTACCTCTGAGTCGCTATCCTGCCTGTCAAAAAAGAAAAGGCAAATCAATATTGTCATTTACAACTTCAGATTAAACTCTTCTTGCTTTTACTGCCTCCATGTTCTTTTTTGGGCCATTCAATCTGCCGTAACAGTGACAAACGCATCTCAATCGATTGTTGGTGAGATCAGCGAATTAACAAGTGGAATGTTTTTTTCCCCCTTCCCTTTGTTTTTGCCTCCAAAATGGACAGGGAGTGAAGCAATGGAGCAAAACACATAAAAAGACGGCAGTCATCAACAAACACAATAAAACCCTGATCTAGAAACTACTTTCCGAGGCGAGGGAGTATTGCCGTGCAAATGTTTTTGCAATTTAGAGTCAGTTGCCACAAACCACTAAATGCCCTTAAATAGTACTGTGCAGTTAAGGTTTTCAACAGAAAAGTAGTTCCAGTGCTTTATGTGGGGCCAGACATGGGAATCATTAAAAAAAAAAAAAAAAAGATGCGGGGGTAAAAAACAAACACAAAGTAAGTATTGAAAATATCCTGCCCGATTCATGCCAGACATTCGCATGTATCGACAATGTGGTTTTAATACATCCTCATTGTTCCTCACGGCATCTGCAGAGATGTAAACAAAAGTCAGCAGTGTCTCTTTGCCACATGGACTATCCACATGTGTTTCCGTAACAACATCAAGTGCGCTGGCATCCCCGAGTTCTTTCCTAAATCCTCTGTAATGCTGATACAAAGACACAGCTTGCAACGGCAAGGAGAGGCACACTTGGCACGCACATGATTCAGTCCAGAACGGGTTAGGTGGGGGTGGGTGGGTGATTAGGTAGGCGCTTTAAAGCTGTCAACTGAAAAAAGATGACAAAGTTGATGACAGGGGGGTTGAGGGCGACTAGGCACAAAACGCTCTTAGACGTCGCTGTTGTCTAAGACAGCGCCAAGGTAGATTATAGCGCGGCTTTAGTGTGTGAATGTGTCATGGGATAGGCTCGAAAAGGGAGGATGCTGCTTTTTGGGTGTGAAAGGTGCAGGTCGGGTTCACATTCTGAGTGGATCAGCATCATCGCACGCTCAAGTGCCGCAGTAATACTCTGGACCCATCTGCCTTAGCCAGGTAGCGAGGAAAGGAAGACAAAGAGAGCCAGAGATGTCCCCCCACAAATCCTCCTCCTCAGCACTAAGTTAATGTCTCCAAACCCAATCTGCATCTACGTGTCTTAGAGAAGAATAGAAGTATTTAGTTGTTGGATCGAAACTGATGACTGCAGCTTTGAAAGAGTCTTGCAGGGGGTTTAGAGGATAATTCCTGTTTTTTTCATGCATCAGCCATTTGACTTTTTGACCTGAGAGGGGTCAGAGAACCAGGTACAACTGGATTGTAGAGAGAGCCATTAAGACATGAACAAAATGTAGTCAGAGTTGATTCTAACTGACACAGAGTCAAAGGTGGGACTGAAGCACATTTCAGTTAAGGTTTTTTTCCTCATCTATGTGTATTTTTTATTTTTTCATAAATTTTTTTTTCTTCATTTAAATAATTTGAAGGTAATTTGAACCAGAGGATACATAACATGTCTGCTGCCCTCATTTGACTAATGTTTGTAAGTGTGATTTAAAACAATTAACAACCCAGATGATTCCCAGGCTGATAAACAATCTGACTGAAAATATAAAAACAGGATTTATCTTTTAAGATTAGGCAAGCAGAGCCGTGTGTGTGTGTGTGTGTGTGTGTATACATGTGTGATTGCTTACATATGCATCCATGGGACAGTACAAGCAAGTTTGTATATACGCGAGTGTAAACAATAAGTGAATGCATGCATGTATGTACATGCATCTTTATTTGTGTGCACTTTAATGTGAACTCATCTAGCTGTTCATTTCTCCTCTTCCAGCATGAGGAGCAAGGGTCACACATCAAAGCAGCCAATGATGATTGAATGAAAAAGGTCTCTGTCTTAACAGCCTGCCCAAGCCTGCTCCCCTGGATTTAGACACTTAGCAGGGGATAAACAAAAGGCACTGAGTTTTACTTCCCGGACACACATTACTCACATACACACCATCATACACACACCCAGACGTACACTCTTAACTGCCTGTGTGCATGTGTTACAGCAAAAGCGCATACAGACACATGCATGTGTGTGTGCTCTTGCAGGTCGCCAGAAAAAACCTGCACACAGACAATTTCCAACATATCTGTGTAAGAGAATGAAATACCAGTCAACTTTGTATTGTCAGCAATATATAACATTTGTTTATATAAGCTGCAAAGCTGACTAAGATTTTTTTTTTCATTCATAGCAATAGCCTGTGGAAAGATTGCACTCCAACTCCCGCTGGAGAGCTGCCCAGTATAACCAGTCATGCCCTATTCACCACTGAAAAGATCTGCTGGAGCAGTTTGGAGTTGGAAGCGTCTTCACTAAGGCAGAGAGTTGTTGAAAAAGAATAATGAGCATTTCTCGTTCGCTACCACCTAAATACAACAACCTGCTATAGTGTGGTTTCATGCTAGTAACCCTCTGCCACATGTTTGTTTTACTAAGACATCAGGCTCTCCTGCGCTCCTCAGCAAAGCACAAACAGGCTCACAAAGCTACAGGAAACTTTATCACCAATTATACTTCTGTTTTCCAAAAGAAATATGAATAGAGACAAACACATTATGTTGCAGTATATAATGTAAGATGGTGGGAATTCAGTCATTTCAGCAGGGAAGATGTTTTCCTTCACCTGGTAACCCAGCATTCTTTGATGCATAGTGTTGTGCATGTTGTTATACTTTACTGTCAACTTTAAAATAAAGGCAAAAATGACATGTAAAAAATATATATGCTTTTAAGACAGCCTGTGTCATTTGCTGTACATGTTTCTCTGTGTCTCAAAGACTGAAAGGTTTGTGTTATGAAAAGGAAAACCAACAGATGTGACTGTCTGCTGGTTACACTAAGAATATAATTGCAGTGTATATATAGAAGTATTATTGATACGATAGCAAAGGGATACTGCACGCACACTGTTTGCGGCAGTTGTGCTGTTGTGGTGTTGCTGATGAGTATCACTCAATAAACAAAGGACGACAGTTTAGGTCAACCACATGCTTTCTCTATCACATAAATGAATACATGCACAGCCTGTGCCCTCACAAAACAGGCAAAAAAAGTGCTACTAATACAAGAAATTATACCGATTAACACTCATGCACACACACATTAACACACACGCACACAACAAGGTGTGTCCTCTTTGCAGTGATGTTAAAGTAGCCAGGTATTTACGCTCCTGCTTGGCTTATCAGATTTCAGTATCTCCCCTAAGGCGCTTTAACACAAAAAGATAGATAGCCATCCAGGCATGACCTCAGACATACACACAACACGCACAAAGACACACACGCAGTAGATAGATGACAACCCAGGCATGATGTCAGACATCATCAGTGATTACCTTCTTACAAAAACTGTGATTAAACAGATGTACAAACTTTTTTAAGGATTTTGCTAAGTAAGTATTTGAAGTGTGTATGTGTGTGTCTCTTCTATCATGCAGTATGTGTTTATTCTTTACAGTACAAATGCATTGCTATTTTCCAGTCTAAGATGTACAAATGTACCTGTTTGTTGTTGACATGGGAGCATCATCATGCCTTTGCTCTATCCTAATATACGCACGCTAGACCTGATAAGCTGACCAAAAACTTGATCAGATAGCACTGATAGTGTATTTTTTGTATATGTGTGGTAGTGGGAGGTTAGAGTCTAAGCAAGCTGAAAATAAGTTGAACTGCCTTTTTCTCACACTTTCTGGGTTGCCCGGTCCCTGTCCTGGTTTTGTGAAGAAATGTATGTAAATCCTGATAATTTAGCAACATGCATGGCAGTTATCCATGTTGTTGTTGCGGAGCCAGGTGAGCCTGGCTTCACCTGGCTGATAGCATCTGATTTCACATCAGCTCTGCCTCCGGGCCCTGAGGCCCCACCACCATTTATTTAACTCTAATCATTTTAAGGCATCTTCTCTTTACCACCATCACTAGATAGATGGAAGGAGATTGAGCGAGAGAAAATGGAGCAAAAAAGAAAGCCAGACTGAGAGGGAGAAAGAGATAAAGAAATGTAAATCTATAGAAGGATGAGGCACACCTTCAGATCCCAAATGCTGTCCTCTTCCTGTCCTCTTGTAAGTCTAGTTTTCTTCTTTGGTACAATTTCATTTCATTCCTCAGGAACGCTTTTACCAGAAAGTAGTTCAGACATACAACACACTGGGACAATAATATGATGATGAGGTTTGTAAGGGGTGAAAGGTCAAATAATGTAGGTGACAGCTTGGACTTTGAAGTTTCGCAGCAGGTAGCCCTCCCCTCTTTCCTCATCCTCCCTCAGGCTCTCTGTCTCTCCCTCTTTTCTCTGTCAGTCTTTATTTTTACTCCTAGCACATATTTCTCCCCCTTTCTATCTCTTTCTCTCTGAAGATCTGCTGTTCCTGCCTGAGTAACTAGCACGTATTTTGTTCCTTTACATTGAGGGATGAAAATAAGGTCCACACTTTCTACACAGTACTTCATTTTATTATTACCACAATCATTATTATTACTACATTTGCCAAGTTTCAAAGCTCCTCATTTGTTTTTTACACAAATTGCATTGTTCTTTAAATTGAATTCAAAGTTGTATGACCTCTGGCCTCATGAGGATGGTTGAATACTGTCCAGCTTGGCTTTTTTAAACTCCACCCGGGTGTTAGTAGAACATGTATGCTCCCCTACAGTATACATTGCTCGACATTCTTCACAGTCACAACTGCTGGCTTGTTAAGGTGTGCTATGATTCAAGTATGTGCTACAGCCTGTCACATTTTAGCAGCAGAAAACAACACTTTTTTGGGAGAGTTACAACCTAAGCGAGAAATAGGTTGTTTAGTGAAAACACTCTGGAAGGACTTCTTCGCCTAAGGGATGGAACTGAGATGTGTGTGCATGGCCCCCCACAGTCAGTCCTAGACGCATCAAAGCATGTACACACATGCACAAATGTCCGAGATTGTGCATGTGTGTACAAACCCATACAGTTTCATATCAACATACGACATCTTTCCTATGCATGGATGTAGTTGCACACTCACTCTCAAATCTACACACGACACTCTCTCACAGCCACACACAGTTTTCAGATGAGTTCCTTTTGCAGCACTTCCACAGTGTCCCTAGAGTGCCAGGACTGCACCGCACGGTTTCATCTAAAGAGCAGACATTTGTACCCGTTACTCCTTCACTCTGATGAGAAGCTCTAAAGCTACCACTTCTAGTAGTTCCCTGGGTGTGTGAGAGAGAGAAAAATGGGAGTTACACAAAATGTCTGTGGATAGAAAAGAGGAAGACAGATGATGGGTACAGACAGAGGGAGACAAAGAAAGGGGAAAAGAAGGCTGGTAGGCCAGTGACTCGATTCCTCAAATTATTATAGAGAAAAGCCCTTTAAACAGTTAAGATTAATATATTTAAGATCTGTCACTGAAAATATGGAAAATATATTTTAAAAAAGTATTTTAATAAAAGAACACGCCTTTACTTGTAGGACAAATATGAATTTGTATGCATACAGGACAAACTCGGTTTTCATACTTTTAGCCTTAGCACTCCCACATCAAGATGCCTTTGATCCCAGCCCCATATAAGTGATGTCTCCATCACAAAAGACAAAGAACCACATGACTGATGGTAATTTCTCTCATTAGGCTATTGTGAGAGGTTTGTTTTTAATGTATGTGGTATTATTGTGATGGAAGATCTTTGACTTTGATTTTCCATTTGAATGTTAGTTACAGATATAATTGACCCTCTGGGGATATTTTGCAGTGGTGATTCTGGGGTCATGGCTGGAGGCAGACATGCATCGCCACAGGGCATCTTTGTGTTCACCTCTTTAGCCGAGCAAGCCTCAGAGGCCCACAGGGTTGTGATGTTATGAATTCGTATTTATGAATGGGTTCAGAACATTTTAGGAACAAATTCATGCTCAATTAGATCTTGATGTTAAGGCTAGTTTCATATTGATGTTTCAAAGATGTATTCCTCATTCTTCATCACCCAAATGTTACAAAAACTTGCATGACCTCTCTGAGCTCTTCCATTCATGTGTTTCAAGTTTCCCTCACTTTGGACCCACTAATGGCTCATCTTTCTCTCTCTTTCTCTCTCT
>NW_023339650.1:7744596-7766720 GCF_004916995.1 Morone saxatilis
TCTCTCTCTCTCTCCCTCCCCTCACGCTGTGCTCTCACTAATGGACAGATGGCATCCTATTGTTTACTGGGCCAAGGTACAATGCCTTATCGGCCATAGCAGCGGAAACTGGGCTAGCGTTTCTGCTTGACCCAGCTCAAATCTGCCTCCAAAAAAGGGAGGAGGGGAAGGAGGGCGGGAAGAAAAGGGAGGGAGGAAGGGTAGAAGAGCGGCCGGCCAATAGAGATTGTTGCAAAGAAAAAAATCTCCCTCCTGCAATGTGATTTCTAGCCCTCTGTTTACACCTCTTTGACCCTGGATAGTGTGTGCATTTCCGTGTGAGTGTGTGTTGTGATGGTCAAACCCTCCCCCTCTACTCCCCTCTCACCTCCCAGTAATCGAGTGAGCTGTGACAGCCCCCATCATATACACTCACACAAACACACATACACATGCCTTGGGGCTAGAGGTGATTTCTTGATGATGGGATGCAATCAGCTCAGAGCCAATCAGTAATGAGCGTTAATCAGCTGATCGATCGGAGAAGAGGGGCTCTGTGGCCAAACTCCTTGCTTCTGTGACTTCCCCCCATGTTGGGTGTTGGGGTGGGTGAAGTTATGTATGTATTGGGGCTTGTATTGGTCATAATGTACAGTAAATAGGAATCAGTGAGGGGATACATATCACACACAAAAAACATGCAAAAAGAAATCCAAAGCTCATTGTTCAGATCATTCAGATCCAGAACAAACGTATTTAATTTTCACATTGAGCCACAGCCAGATTAACAGTATCATGGTGTAAAAGATAAGTGATATGCACATTAGCCCAAAGCCGGCAAGAAGGGTTTCAGGTGCAAAAACTGATCTATGAGATTTATGAGTTTTGCTTTGTTTGTTTCATTTCGTTTTGGGGATATCTTCGTACATCACTGATGTTTTGTTTGGGTGTGGTTGTCATGTCTTTTTCTTTAAATTTTCTGCAAAATGTTCTGCATATAGAGCAGTTTTTGTCTGCTCGACCACAGTGATTATCACTACGGGTGTAACTATGCTGTTCATCTTCTATGTCTTTTCTAATATGTAAACTATAAACATATAAACTAAACTTCAGAGTTTAACCTATTGTCAGTTCAGGGTTGGGGACAAATTGGAGCTCATTTTTTGTGAGGTTTCATACTAACCAGCCTGATTCTCAGACCTGCTGGTGCAGCTACCCAAAAGAGCGATTTGTACATCGCTACCACTGAGGGCCCCTGTCTCAGCCCACCAAACCCCCGGTTCCTCCCCTCCTTTTAACCCCTGAGGGTCTGAGACCTGGGGAATTTTTAATTATCTGCAGCCCAAGCTCTCTTCTCCACTGGCCACTGAATGGTCAACAGGCTTTTTACTACTTACCGAGGCATCAGTGCCTGAATAATAATAGAAAACAATGTCAGCGTGCAGGGAGAAGTGTCTAAGGGGGGCCCAGGCTGAGAGAGAGAGATAGACAGACAGAGAGAGATAGGGGTATCATTAGATAAGCCTGTCGGTTAATTAGCCCTGCTTCAGGAGGAGGGGACCCCCCTACTGATGCCAAGAATGGCCATCAGGCGTTATCCGTGGTCGCCTATTTTTTATGGCCCTTTGCAGACTCTACTGACAAGGTTGTTAAGCAGCATGGAGGGCATATGGTGCCAGGATGGAAACACACTGTTGTCAGTCAGTTGCACATTGACAGAGGGAAAAATAAAAGTTTTTACGTAGTTGCAGAGGCGGGACTGACGACGTTTCGCTCCAGCTGTTTGTTAGCCATGGACTTTAAAACAGGATCCCCTTCAGTGATGGAGGTGGTTGAACTATTCATCAGTTTAGCTGTGTGGGATGTCCTTAGAGCTGACGACACAGCCTGTTCCTACCAATGTCTGGATTGACAAGATTTACAATACATTAGCTGGGGAAAATTTTCCCAAACAAAACTGCCAGAAACTGTACTGTGGGAGATGTTGAATATGTCACACGGTTTATTTAGATAGGATTATCTCTTATTTAAAGGGTCACTTCAAATACCCAAAAACATATTTTCCCACTTTACTCCTCTGGTGGTATCTGGCCATGCAGATAGTTTCTGTTTGATTTGGCGGAGTTTTCAGATCTACATTGGCAGTTGTACTAGAAACTGTCTTCTTCTACTACTTCTAAGAAGAAATCTATGTAATGTATATACTAGCCAGGAATGTTTGGTAGTGAGGTTTCATCACACAGCAACATTGTTTTTTGACGTAAGAGAGTTTTCAAATGTCATCTTGGATGTTTTAAGCACTAAAACATCATTCAGCTTGACTGTATTTCAGTGTAAGCATAAGTCTACGACCACAAAACCTTGCCAAAAACCCAACATTATGTGCATGGCTAATTGCATGTTGATTTTTTTTTTAGTTCTGATCCATATTGGGGTAAGTACAGACTTAAAGTCAGCCAGTATTTGTCAGTTTGGGTTTGTAGAAATAAGTTCCCACAAGCCAGAATTTGGTCCAAATCGTTTTCAGAAAGTAAAAGTTGACCCACAGACTCTACCATATAATGGCTGTTATCAACGTACAAGAAAAAAATACAAAACCCCCTCCAAAAGAGGAAGGGAAAGAGCCATAAATAATGTATTAATTCAGCTGAATATATATTAAGAGCTTTGAACACTCGTACCTTGTTTTTCACTCCTTTGCCAGCTATTTGCATCGCATTGTGTGGTGCTCATTTAGTATTTATATTACTGTATGCACTGGCTTTTGTACAGTCAGTTCATAATGGTCCACTTTTTTCCAATTAATCACAAAAGATTTTTGTTTAGCCTGCAGCATATTCAGGGAAACTCACAATAGTAAGCAAGAGGCCATACATCAAACACAACTTCTCATTTCTGTCTTTCTTTCTTTCTTTTTCACACCTCTTTCTTGTCCTTTTCCTAGTATCTGTGCTATACAACCCTTCATTTTTTCTATCATTGTCTACCCTACCGATACCCTTCTACATTTTCCCCTTTTCTACCTCCCTCTGTGAGCTTTACAGGTTTTTGCCCTTTACCACCACCATCTCCCCTGCTCACTCTATCAGATCCGTCATCCATCCATCCCCCAAACCTTGTCTCATTTTTTGCCATCACCTCTTCAGCCCTCCTCTCTTTCACCCTCCTCTCTCTCTCCCTCTCTCTCTCTCTCTCTCTCTCTCTCTCTCAGTGGTGGCTTGGCAGGCCGAGCCCTGGGGCAAGAGAAACAGCGCCCAGATCTGCTCTGTGTCGTGTGACTAGTTATTTTTATCTCAAGTCACTTTCTAGGCCCAAACAGCTCCCTCTTCATCCTTTTCTCCTCGGTCTCCCTCTCTCAATTGCATTTTATTCCTCTCTTCATTTTGATTTTTGTTTTTCCTTTTTTTGGCAGGGGTCCTGGTTTACTCACTGTACTGTATTTACTTCTAACAAGCAGTGCAAGATAAGATGAGTGGGAAGTGTTTGCATGCATACAAGCCTGTGTGAGTGTGTGCGTGAGTATGTGGTACGATGATTCAACTTGCTTTTTGTCATTCATGTTGACAAGCATAAACACAAACTTGCTCTCTCTGCTGGTAAATGGATAAATTAAATCACAGGAAAGAAACCCAATCACAGGAATTGAGAACTATACACATATATTTAAAATAAAGAAATGTCTTATGTGTATCTGCCATTTTCCATATACAGTTTCAGTCTAAAAAGTATATCAGCATGTTAATACAACTTGTAATAATGCTGTAGAAATGGGGATCAGGATCAGTTTTTCTGGAAAACACCTTGGAGACTTGTCCTGAAGAGTTCCGGGCATGTTGGTTAGAACAAAATATGTTGTCAGGAAAAGAGGACACACACATACACATACACGCACACATGGTCTGCTCTTCAGGAGGAAGCCCATTGTGCGGAGAGGAGATCGATGGAGGGGTCAGGCCATGTCAGAAGAGGTAAAGCAGAAACAAGCAGAAGATTGTTTTCTGCGTCTCCCGCTCCTCCACTGTCTAGAGACCCCGCTGGTCAGTGCTCTGCACCAGGGTACAACCTTTCAGCTCAGGGAGAAGACACTGTTCACTTGCAAGTTCTTTCTGTGCAAATGTAAGAAATGTATATCTGCAGACTACTTTAACATGATGCATTTTAAACCAAACTGATGCCTTAATGTGCAGAAAGAATTATCAGCATTGTCAGTTATCTCTCCATTATACTGTTTTTCTGGTTTTAGTTTCAGTTATAGCAAATTATATTTTCACTGTCGTGTGTAGTTTTATGAATTTGTCAAATGTAAACCTGATTTTGGTTTGTGTAAATTAATTGAGAGTATCAATATATAGTACAGTACAGTATTTGCAAAGATGATGATGTCAGTTTAGAAGAATGTAAATAATACAGCATATTACAGAGTACTAATAGATTTAAACACAGAAAATAGCAGCATGCTCTCTTTATCAAAACTGTTAATTCCTGCTGTCTCTTGCTGTTATTATCCATCAGCTGTTATTTTCGGATGCTGGCCCCAACTGATAAGTGTGGGAAAGGAGCATGTGGTTCTCCACACCAGTCCTCCATCCTCACCCACAATGGTCTGCTTTGTCCACCTCACCTCCCTCCTGCCCTGTCTTGGGCGCTACATAGGGTTGGCATTGTGCTTAATAAAGTTACAGTGGCCCTAGGACGTCTGACTTCCCTTGATAGCAAAAGCCGGCACATCGGGGGCGTAACAAGCTGGGACAAAAGACCGCAACTGCCACTTTGCCACAGTCAGGCCAAGTGTAGCTCAGCAGGACTATGGCCAAAACTGTCTAGTGAGGTTATAGCAAGCCATGAAATTCAATTATCATTTGAAAACCTAGCTGCATGGTGAATTTCTGATGTATTTAAAATAGAGGAGAATCTGTCTGGAGGGCAGATCATTGACGTAGCTAATGAGTTAGCCCTGGCTGGCACCAAACCAAGCTAATGATTCACTTGGGCTTTCTTATGACCCTACAGTCCTCACGTGCCCTGTGTCACATCTTTTTCGTCTGGGGTGAGGGGGTTAGGGGGTGAAGAGCTGCTGAGATGCAAGCAGAGCCCTTGTTGTCAGACTATGTAATGTGATGAAGGCTTATTTAACTAAGCAAGGTAAAATGCAAGGGTTCAGGTGCAAATGCTTAGCATCATGAAATTAGCTGCGAGGCAGTCGTTTCATTTATACACATGGTTTAGGACAACAGAAGAAAGGGCAGTGATGTGTGGAGCATTGACGATGATGGATAGGGTGTGGGTTAGGGTGGGCAGATTGTTTCAAGACAAACCTGTGGCTCATTTACCAAAATTGAAAGAATAAAGTATTTGTTACACAGACAACCCCGATAAATTAATCTAAATGGTAGATTTCAATGTAATTATATTATATATTAATTCATAACCAGCCTTTGTTTTTGCAAAAAGGTGACTGTATTTATTTAGCCCTGTTCATACATTACCCTGTTTCTATGTGATCATTCCATTTCATACACTTTTTTATACATACTTACAAAAACAAAATTTTTTAAATCACATAATCTGTAACATTTTCATTGCCAGTGATCTGTTGAACTGCATACTTCGTACCCACTGTTAACAAATAACATGATTCCCATATGTGCAACTATTAGAAACTCCCAAATAATGACTTGTTTTAGTTCTCTCTAAATTGCTCCTGAATACTCTTTTTTGCTTATTGCTACTGGCAAAGTATTCCCACACGTATCACCCTAAGACTTAGTTTGTTTGCTACCTACCCAGGTATCTTGCTCATGTCACAGCCGGCACAAGGCCAGCTCCTGACTGATGGCATGCTCTTTTTCCCCAGAAATGCTGGGTCCCCTGGTAGTCTCATTCCCCCCTGCCACAACACTCCCTCGGGGTGTCACCACCAGAGTGTGTGAAGTGCATTAATGTGTGTGTGCTGTATCTCCCCTGTGCAGGTAGCTAACTGTGACAGCTCAGTCCACAGGTAATAGTCAGGTGGCTGAAAGGAGGACCCCCTTGGGACAATCTCTGTCCACAAGACCCCAAGGGACAGAGAAAGAGAGAGAGAGAGTGAGAGAGAGAGAGAGAGAGGCTAAAAGATACACTAGAAGAGGGAGGTGGATAGGTCAACCAGCGAGGGGTTTAAGAGCTGAGGTGGGTGTTCCCCTGTGAATTGCCCACAACCACCATTCGTTCTTCGCCCAGGTTCTGTCCCCACCGATATAGTGTTGTCTATTTATGTGTTTGCATGCATGCACGAACAGATTTTGTGGTCATGGCTTATTTTGAATGCACAGACAAAGAGTGCATATGAATTCTGGACGACATCTGCCTGCTAATGCTAAGGAGGTCAAGATCTGACAAGTGCATGATAAATGGCTGCTTGATCTTCTATTACCCGCTTCCATTCGGGCTGTGTGAAGCTCTGTGGCTGGGTGGCTGGGACCACAGCCATTTATTGCAGGGGTTTGGGAACATGGGCACTTATAATTCTCTGATGAAAGGTTTTTTTTAAATGGCATTAATCTTAACATAAAAGCAGTATGACAACAGTATGTATGTGTGCCCAGGCTCAGGTTTTACTTGTGATCAGTTCCAAGTTTAGGTAACTCAAACACTTGGTAGGACAGAAAAATTTGCTACATGCCCATCCAATCTCAATCTCTACATGGAGGTGCGGAATCAACCAGTGTGGACAAAATTACTAGGATACTGGGCCCCAAACACTTGTTTTAGAGGTTTGTGGTTCAAAGCCCAGACATAAAGAAGACAGTACGAGTAGCAATACCAGCAATATATCTATGTGATGTAATAATTATATAATGATAGTTAATTGGTCC
This sequence comes from Morone saxatilis, assembly GCF_004916995.1. Classification (NCBI taxonomy): domain Eukaryota; kingdom Metazoa; phylum Chordata; class Actinopteri; family Moronidae; genus Morone; species Morone saxatilis. Next base: position 7,751,430 of record NW_023339650.1, read on the forward strand.
CTGTAGAAGAGGGTAACATTGCCATGGTTATCCTGCTGCCTAATAACAGATGCACACATTTTTATAGTACACTTCATGAAATAAGTTCTTGTCTTCCCTAATACCTGCGCATGGACAGGTGGTGATTTGATACTCAAACTTCACAGAATTATAGCAGGTGTTTGCAGGATACTTAATAGCTCCCATGTGCCTGAACATGTCTTGGCCTAACTGACAGTAAGTGTGCATTCAGGGGACGGATCAAGGTGGAGTTGCACGCATGCTCTTCAAAACTTTTTTATCTTTCCAGACAGACATACTTGGTGTGGATATTGAAGGGAATGGGAGGGGAAGTCACTATTGTGTTGTCTGTTCCTCTAGCCAACCGCACAATTTGAGTCAGACAGTTTACTTGGTCATGGAAACATTCCTACTCATGTGTCACGAGATGGCAGGACCTCCCCAATCTTGCACTGCGTTGCCAACGAACCCCATTAAGAAAACTCTCCGACAAGGCAACACAAACAAGATTCTCTTCCTCTTGACTGTTCTTGTCAGGGCTGCCCTTTATCACCCTCTCCAGTTTTTATGAAGGGAGGCCTATCTTTGGACTATCATTTGACATCATGTACACATTCCTCCTACCAGATGCTCCCTTGTGATATGCTGTGTGTGTTCTCCCCCTTGCTATGTGACTCAATGGGCTGCTTTCTTTCTTTGTATCTTCCCCCCTCCATCCACACACAAACATATAGACCATGTCAGCCACAAAGTCCATTCAGCTGATGGAGACTGCTGGCTGAGGGGGGAAAAGCCACCACATGATAGTGGGTACGGCCCCTCGCAGAAAACCACCTTTTCTGTCCAAGGGGGGAAACAGACAATGCTTTGTGGACCATATAGAGGGAGTCTACCCCTTCTATTAAAGGCATTGACGCCCAGCTGCTTAAGCACGTCGGCTAAACTATGGACCATTGTTCCACGCATGCCTGCTTTAGTCACATCCCTTCCTCGATAGGCCCCCAGTGATGATCAATGGTCAGGCCCTGCTGGAGTGGCCGAGGGTCTGTGGCACCCCACAGGTCTCTATACTGGGTCCACTCATCTTGTGACTGATCGCCCGTCGCCCTCCACCTCCTCCACACCCCTGGCCTGGAAGAGGCACTCGTCCTGTCTCGTCAATTAAACCCACACAGCAGGTTATAGACTCCTTGTTACTGGATGCTGGCATTGTCAGACCGCATAGAAACAACAAGCTGCATTTTCTTCCCCAACAGTGAGGTACAATTTTTATTGGATGAGTTTGCAGGAGATAGGTGTACCAGTTCTTATGTTTTTCATCCTGTCTCCATTTTACGACAGCCTTTAAAAAGCTAATGTCTGTCATCTCATCTGTTTGGTGCAATTAAATTCTTCTTTTAGTGGTACTGCGAGGAGGCCTCAGCTAACACGTCCATCAGAAGAGGAGCTGTGTATAGGAGACATGCTCAGTTAGACCGCATGGTCATAAAGGTTATATTAATGGTTTATGTACCCCACTGCAGCATTGTTAATGGCAAATGGCATTTACTGGGTGCTGCAGAGGAAGGCCATTCAATCCACTGTATGGTTTATCTATCATGTCAAGAGCTCAATAAAAAGCCTTCAGTAATATCAAAGGAGACTCAACACAAAGGCTCTACCCCTGGGCTAGGTTTAAACCTTCTCTTGTATTCTATGTAACAAAATGAATAGTTTATATTTTCAAAATCCGTCTGAAATTAATCAAATTTAATTCCTCTTTGCGCCGTGCCTAAGTACATGCACACGGACACACAGAGACAAACACACACCGTGGTATGTATGTGTGTGCGCACACAAGGCAACAAAGTGATCCGTACACAGTGAAACAAACCCTATTAAAAGAATTTCAGGGGTCGTTTCAAATCTGGCTCTGTGAAATAGCTCACGCCTGAACCAACGACTGATTTCATGTGCCTATTTGATTGTTTAGTGTCCCTTTATCGGTGATGATGTCATCAAAGTGAGTCCCCACACTACAGCAGGACCTCACTGGCTTTACAGTTAAGCAATCCCCACTATGCTGGAGAGGATAACGATAATGATGATGGAGGTTATCGTGGAGTAATTACTGTGCATGGAGGATTCCGCGCAGTGTGAATGAGTAAAACACCCAAGCGAGAGAGATTGAAAGAGGGAATGAGGAAGAAACATTGAAGGGGAGGGGTGTGGGGGAGTTGTATCTCTTAATGTGTCGCTTGATTGAAGTGCGTAAGGTTCTGAGCTAATTACATCCAGAACCACAGCCTAGGAACAGATGCCACACTTGTGCATCAATAAATGCTTATAAGTAACTTATTTAGGGCTGCCTGCCATGCAAGGAAATGGCATGACTTAAAGCACAAGCGCCCGGGGGCTATTCCCGAGCTCTTTGTCTTGTCATCCTGCATCTTTTAAATCTATTCACCGCTTCAAAACAACACAGGCAGACAGCAGGGCAGGCATAAAAAAGAGAAGAGGGGAAGAAAAAAAAAAGATACAAATATTCACACTTTGCAGACAGTATTATGTTTGCCGTTTGGGTTGTCTGGCATCAAAGAAACGCTGTCTTCTCGTAGATTTGTGAGCGGTAAAGGAGTGGTGAGAGCACTGTCTTTAAGGCCAAGCTCCCGTTTGATGAAATGCAGCTGTTCTTTAAAGTTTTAAGATAAATATGTTTTGACTTGAGTGTAGAGAGATACATTAGTTTGACAAGCCGTTGCTGTGTTTTATTTAGATGTTGTCGTAATAAACAGCATTAGGCCAGAATGCCTGAAAGTTGTGTGTTGTTGAAAATTAAAGGTACCTTTCTGCTTTATGATTTTGTTTGGTGTGAACACAAGAGAAGTTTTTTTGTTGTTTTTCTGGCGGAGAATACGTTGACATGCCATCATCTTTACTAACCGCAGTGAGTGACAGATTCAAACAGACAGGTTGACTGCTTTCGCAATTCCACAGTACACACATAGTATGTAATCAAAGCCAGACCTTAGCTTTCTGCAAAGATAACAGGCAATTAGAGTTACCGCAGCTATAGAGTGTTTCCATTCAGTACATGCATTTGATTGACACAATTCATTTCAGTGTCAGTTTGCCATTGTTTGAGGTTTATCCTTGGCCAGACATTTGAGTTATTAGCATGGTGCTGAATGTGACTTGTTTTTGTATTAGGAATTTACATTGCTGTGTCACCTGTTCTGTGTCTTTCAACTGATACTTAATGCAAATCAGTCAGAAAAAGACACAATGACTACACGTCACGGGGCTCACACGCTAACATTGTGTGGACAATGCTCATGATTGTGTGTGTGTGTTCAGGAGCATGCTATGGATCCTTGCCTCACTCACAAAGCTATTTAAAGCTGCAAAGCTGGAAAATCAACTGTGTGTAACATTAAGGGCCCGTGCACATTCCCAAGGATTTGCATACAGAGAGAAAGAGCTTCTTCACTCATTACTGTCTCTGCTACATGATCCCTGGTCCCTGGAAATTCTGGTTAGTTTTGATCAGCCTGCACAACTGACCACTGCTGGAGCCGCTGAGTGCTTAACACAAAAATGCTAATGCAGGCAGGGAGCTGGCATTTCCCCCCTCAACTATTTGTTCTCTCTTTCTGAATGCAAGAAGCTGTTTTGCAATTGATGATTGTCCCAAAGAATAATTAGACAGGTTTGCATTTTTCATGAGATTAATTCATGGCTTTCTAATGTGCGTTTTGTAACCTCACGCTGCATATATTCTGGGCCATATTAACATATTTGAAATATGTATGATCTTTAAGGAATATGCCATATGTTAGTAGCAGGCCCTGCACCATGAGTTTAACCACGTGAAAGCAGAATGCAAATGGCTTAGTTTGTTTTGTAATATTTAGTATAATAAGCTTGGAAATAAGTTTGCAGTGGAATTCTCACATAGACTTGTCTGTTCATGTTCATCATCATCATACGCAGATCATAACAAGCACAACAATATCCACTGCCAAAATCTGCACACACATACACAAACACACACTTCCTTTAACATGTGAAGTTGATTAACGAATTTCAAGAATAAAATACATGGAAATCTTTTCGGTTTGTATGTATATGGGCATTTGAATTTCAGCCCGTGTGCCTGATTGCATTAGTCTGCATGCATATTTACACACAAACATATACTTCGTACAATTAGTAGGTGTATGAACTGTCCTCCCCCGCATGGACTAACAAGGAGGTGGTGGTAGCAGCTGCGAAACATGGCTAACTTTTCCATGACATCACTCATTTGGTATTAACAGTGTTAACGCATCACCCTGCTTTCCTCTCCTTCCCACTGCCACCCAAATGAGAGGAATATAGCAGAGAGACTATGCATGTTGCTGTTTTATAAGGGTTCCAAGTGGCCTGCTGCCAGAACCTCTGCTTTGCATTTCCTCCCGGGGCTAATTTATCACATCCTTTTCTCACTCATTCTTCTGCAGGGGTGCAAGTTCTCCTGGGATAGGCCACCGCTGGGACAGACTAATGTGCTGGTGTCCAGTGGGAAACAGTAACGTACTTTACCCTGTCTTCATTTTTAGGCTGATTTGTGACTAAAGGTGTAGCTACATTACTACACAACATCAGAGTAAAAGCTTAGTTTTTTTGTTTAATCTGGAATATTTGGTTATTGGACATCCATTTTATGTTTAAGTAACTCAGAACACCTGTATGGAAGTTCTTCCCCACAACAAATAATAAATACAGGATGCACAGTCTGGAGAAACAGCATCTGTATTTTCATTAACACTCTATTAAGTCAATCTATGAAATGAAAAACCGGGGTATAAAAACCTTTAAACTGTCAAATAATCAGACTTGAGGCGTCGTTAGTACCAAAGCAGCTGGAACATACTTTCTCACAGTGTGGAGTGAGACTTTAAAACCAAGCACAGTGTGTGATGAATATGGAAAAAAAAAACGTAATCCTAGGTGTCTGATTTCACCTCCAGGGCAGGGGGTGGGGGCTAGCAGCTCTGTAGAGAGGTACAATATTTTAATGCCTTAGAAATTACCGCTCACTATTTGTCGACTTGTTTGGGCAGTGAACAAACACTCTTGGCCCATATAGCTCCTAGCCCCACCTCTCTCCTGCACCCACAGCTGCAACCACCACCCCCGATCGTTTTGATCTAATTTCCTCTTTTTTTTCTTCTTCCTTTACCTTTCCTGCTGAAATTGATTTCTGCTTGTTTGGTTTGGCAGTAATAAGATCAACAGTAGGATCATGTTTCAATGGCATACTACCTTGAACCCCAGGCAAATGATTTGTCCAAACTTAATAATGGAAATACTTAGGATGTATTGGGAGATGTAAACAGTAGTTGTAATAAAACAGTGCCGGAAGGTAAGGGCTCCTTTAAGTTGCAAAGCCTTTCCACTTATGTTGGCCGTACACACCTCAGGCTCTCCCCAAACACTACGAATAAAATGTATCCCCATTTAGCCTGGCGAAAAGTCACCCAATAAAAGCTATTTAACTGGAGTGCAGTCTGGAGCATGGCATGTTCAGCCCACTGCAAAGTTTGACCGCCAATGACAAAGCTGTCAACAGAACAGGAAACAGCGAATGCTTCACTACACAGAGATAATTAGTTTAAGGCTGTGACATAGACATATAGACAATGTTTAAGTCCCATTTCATACTTCCTGTAATGCTACAGTGCTGTTTCGCCTCTACCAGGAAAAATTAATTAGAAAATACCAGATGGAGAATCAGGATGTTCACATTTGTCTCTACTAGACAAACAACTATAGCATATAGTTTTAAAATAGTTCTCTCTTGACTCAGTGTGAATACTGGCCAACAAGTCGACAAGTGAACAAGACATATTGTATTCTTAAGACCTGTCTTTGCCTACATAGAAATTACAGTAAAACCTCAGCATTTTGCTAAAGTTGCTAAGGTAGTAATTTTAGGTTATATTTAGCTTTTCAAAACGTATATTGTATGTGCGTCAGTTTTTAATTAAACCCTTCAAGAGTTTTGTTTACAGGCCATCGCCTCACACCTTGGATGCATTGCCCCACTTACATTCCTCAAAGTGAATTAGATTAGTTTCACTCCATGCAGGATGGCAGAGTTACTCCCTGTCTTCTGCCCTAACCTGAAAATCTATCCATCCAGGAAACGCTTCACATCTTCTCTCTCTTTTCCCACAGATTTTTCCTCCAAAAAAAGTCTGTGTTTAAAACATGACCAGGTTAAGGAAAGAGGAATTTCTTTAACATATTTCTTTTTTCATCTTTTCTTTTTACACTCATCATCATCAGCTGACTGAAATTGACTGTAAGCTTTTGAGCCAGTCACTGGAGTTACTCAAGCATAGCTAAGTGCCTAAAATATGAATGCACCTTGAATCTTGAAGTCAAACCTCAAATTAATTCTAATAACTGCAGAGTGTGCACAGATGTGACTGAGGTTCAGGGCCCAAGAAGTTTCTACAGCTGCATTCTGTGGCACCATTGACCCAAAGCAGACCGATTCATGGTGTGTTTAGTTCTGTATCATACCCAGTGTTGTCTGCCACATGGAGTCCTTGTGACCAAGCCACAGAATCAAGATAAAAAGCTTTACGGCTGCTAAAAGCTCCTAATAAGCTTTCTCGCTCAAACACACAAATCATTCCACTCACAAGAAAAGCACAAATTCAAACACAGACGCATTAAAAATGTGCTAATTAAAGCCCGCTATTAATAACTCAAGTACATTGGAAATAGACTCAAAACAAAATACATATACAAAGAAAATCGAACACCGGTTAAATTCAAACGCAAACACACTGCTCTGACACAAATCCATTCTCTCAAAAGTTATTCTTCTTATAAAACTGTCTCTCCACATACACAAAGACCCCATTGAACCAGGAACCATAAGTTTCTCCTGCCTGTGAAAAATTAAACACGTTATACAAATTGAATCTCTGTCTGTCCAAATCCAATTTGTTATCATGATGTTTTTATTTTCCTCTTTCTTGCCACGAGTGACTTGGTGAATCTGAGGCAAGAAGAAAAAGCAGCCAGGGACATCGGGTGGCTTTGTTAGTGGCATAACTGCTGTGATGATGATTGTGAGCCTGACATGTTTATACTTGAATCAATTTGTATTCTTGAAATTGAGGCACTGTCATGCCTTTTATGCCCTTCATGGCACTTTTAATGTTCTTGCAGCACTAATTCTTCTGCCACTGTGGTGAAGAACCAATAAAAAGAGGCTTAGTGAGTGATCAGTCATAACAAGGCGAGCAGTCATCATTCAGCAGCAAAGGGACCTGTGTTTCTTCTCAGGACTTTGTTTTTTTCTAACTCAGTCTCAAATATGAAACCAAACAGGAAGAAAGTATAAACCGTGTGATTTGAAGCTGTCATCCACTGAGCTGTTTAATTTTTTTAACCCTTGGCCGGTAGTTGAAATGGAAACTCTGAAAGTTGGTGGAAATAAACAGCAGGCGTACTCGTAAAACACCTGTTTGCAGTATAGGGCCCTGAAAGCGGGAGTTGTTAATAGCCAGCCATAAATCGCTCACTCCATTGTTCTGTCACCAGGTTGCAGTCCTGCATTTCTCTGTGGGATTCATGAGGTAAAACTTCGTTGAAAGTATAACACCCCCCCCCCCACACACACACACACCCTTTGACATCAAACATTTTAAAGCATCAATCGCCGACACACCATGTGCACCTTTGAAACTGGAAAACGAACTTCTGAGCGGTGACACAAACATGCAAATCGCCTTTTGAATTTCAACTACATTGCAAGTAATTTGGTTCTCTTCACATAATCTACATAAAAAAACATTTCATGAATTTGAATTAAAAAAATACTGTCTTCTTTTGTGGCACACAATTTGACTATATTGTAGATTAGTCACAGCCGTTTAACAGAAGCTTTTTGGTGGATTGCTGATATTAAGAATAGTGTTTGCACAGAAAAACACACTGATTTATCAGAATTTAGCTGCTGTTGACCTTTTGTGAGTGTTTGAGAGTGCCAGCAGAGAGGGGTCTTTTTCCTAATCAGTCTTTTGACAACAAACACAAGCTGCCACAGAATCCATTGAAGGTGTGTGAATGTGTGAAGAGCACATTCATGTCTGTGTCACCTGGACAGCCTGATTAAACCCCCCACCCCTTTTATTTTTCAAACAGACCTGTGGACGTCTCAGCCGTCTAATTGATACAAAGTCTGACAAACAAAGGGGGAGGCAGAGAAATTGCAGGGGTTGAGGAAAAAGAACAGTCACCATGGACAAGCCTGGACGAGACAGGAGGGAGACCCCTGGCCTTCCACCAGCCGCCCCTCAGAGTCTCCCCCGGACAAGGGGGATCGGCTCACTGTAACAAGCTGCACAAAGACAGCAGGAGGAGCAGAGGGAGGAGAGCTGAACACCTGAGATCAGATCTGCTGATCACTTGCCTGCAGTAAAGGGTCATCTCTGCATTCATTCTCCTTTTAAAGAGCAAAGCCTCTACTGTGAGTGGAAAACATTAAGGGGTTAAAGAATAAAGAGAAAGAGATATATTGTGTCTCTCATTTGGAATAGGCCTGATGGTTTTTTGAACTCTGTGTTGCAGCTTAAAAGCCAGAAACAGTGTACTTGATAAGTTTTTAAACAGTGTTTATTCAAATGTTAGTTTTATTCATTATAAAACAGATTTTAAAAGGCTTAGTGTGAAGAATGTGAGGCCACTAGTCCTGCTAAATAAAGAATGCAATACCTCTGCTTTAAATGGTAAACAGAAAGAGTAAAACAGAAAAGACAGGGGCCACAGCTTTTCTACATTCTCTGTCTAGTTAATGTTGGGAGGCTCTAATAAAAAGCCACCATGTGCCAATTGAGCGCCTACAATTAACAGATTAGAGTGATAAAGAGGTTGCATGGCTGCAAGGCACGGGGCCGCCTCCCTGGGCCCTCAGGGCTCCATGATGGGCAGGAGCAGGAGGAGGAGGGGGGGGGGGTACTGAACCACTGATGAAGGGCCCAGATAATCTCTTCCTCCCTCCTTCTCTCTCCATCTCTCTCCCTTTCCCTCCCCTTCACTCCCCTCCCCTCTCACTTCTCCTCCCCTCTCCCCGCCGCCCCACCCCACCCAATCCCTCGCACTCTGTGCCCTGGAGCACCTTTCACAAATACCTGCTCAATATTCTAGTTGGGGGTGCAGCAGTGGTGGTGGTGGTGGTGGTGGTGGTGGTGGTGGGGCATGTGGTGTGTCTGCAGAGGGGAGATACAACACACAAAAAAGCCGCTTGAAACAAAAAGCGGAACATCTGCTAAAGCGATTGCGAGGTAAATATGTTTGACAATTATTGTTTACAGTGACAGTGGTAACAGTTTCAACACCCAAATCAAAACCCCACCATTTCTCTATTTGCAGTGAAACAGATGGGCCTACAGCGATCCATTAGCAACCTGTCAAAAGCTTTATTCTCAACTTACTTTTATGTCTTTGCTTCTTTGCTGTGTGACTGAAGAAAGGCACTATTTGGGCATAATGATTATTATCTATTTGCCCAGCATAAATCAGATACCTACTGCTCATTGTGTATATTATTTTTTTTGTTTTGCTCTTTCTTTACTTTCTTCTCCTGCCAGTGTTTTCTGTTCAAGGAGAGCTGCTTGAATCCACATTTGTTTCTCCCTCTTCACATATTATTGTATTATTGATGGCAATACACACACTATGTTGCACTTGAAAGAACCTGCATAACGATTTTTCACTGGTTGTTGTTTTTGTTTGTTTGCTTCAGCAGTGAAATCTAATACATTTGGGGCATTTCTTATTATTCAGCAGTGAGTGAGATTATTCAACAACACAAATTATTAACAAGTTGCCTCTTTTATCCTGCTGTCTATATTCTCACGCTACCTTGAGAGATCAGCATGAGCCGATATGAGCAAGCATGCAAAGAAATGACTTTGAATACCATGATGTGAGGATTCTAATCAAATCGATTGGCAGTGGTGTTGAAACAAGGGAGGTGCAACGTGAGACCCTTTCCTCCATTTTTGTATTCTTTTACATTTGCTTTATTTTACATTCAAGGCATATAGCATGTAGCACAACACGGAATCAAATTAAGAATGCTTCAGGAAGAGGAAGCAAGTGATTTCAGCTGCTGAGGAACAGGATTTGGAAGTGTGTGTGTGAGCGTACATGCACATCAACATGCGTGTGTCTGTCACTGTCTGTGAGTGTACATCAACAATGGCTGAGGCGTTATCTACTGCTACCCCTGTCACCGTTTTTCCCAGCACTGTACTGCTCTAAATACATTCAATCAAATAATGTGTTGGGAATAATTAACCCCAGAGCCCCCATTGGTTCTAATTGGCACCTATTAGAGGGCTGTATGATTCCTTGATAAACACTGAGGAGAGAGAGCAAATGGCAGCAGTGGTGGGCGGAGGTTTGATTGGTAAGCAAAGTGCGGGAGCGATGCATACCGGGGGTAACCAACATTTAATTATCAATGAGGTTTTCGCAACACTTTAGAGAGGCCCCGGGCATCGTTTCCTTCAGTAGTAGTAATGGGCTCTTTTTAATGGAACTTGTGTTAAACACGGTGCTGCCACTGCAAAGCTTTGGCGTTCAGCCCCAGCCCTTAGTTGTGGCTGCTTTAATTTAGGTGACTACTGAAAGAAGACGGAGCTCATTTGGGTTACACACTTTGAAAGTGTGCACCAGGGCCACGGAGGAAGATAAAGAGGATGCCCATAGTCAATTCACATAGGCTGCATTTACATTTTCTCATTTGTATCTGGTTTGCAACTTCTTTAGGATAAGGATGATTCATCTATTCAGGTTGCGTCTGAGAGGTTCAGAATAGTCTGCTGGTTAACTATACTTTTCCTTGCATTAATGAAAATAGCATATTTTGGTCTGTGTTCAAAGTACTACAAATTGTTGTGTAACAACTTTTAGGCCACAGCAGCGGAGCCACACTGCTTTAAATTATGTGTGGTTGAATGTCACTCTAATGTCAAACTCCACCCGCTGTCACCACAGTCATTAATGTGGTTTTCCAATAAGACCAGTGTGAACTTTATATATGTCATTTGATTTCTCAACCAGCAAACTGGCCTCTATTCTATATTTGACCAATTTGCTTACCCTATAGTGTCAAAAAATTTTTTTGCTTTTCTTTTGAGTGTGCGCTATATAAACATTTTGGTGGGTGTCACGAGGGCTACCAGACTTAATGTGTACTTTGAACGTTCAAAGCAAATAAACATCCTCCATTGCAGTTTATTTGTGTCCCTTTTTCTTCACATTTAGTCATACACAATCTAAAGACAGCCAAATGGGCTATTTTCTAATGAAGGAGTCGAAACAAAATCAGGTATACATGGCCTTTTATTGTGAAGGGCTGCTGCTATTATTAAGATGTGTGTATTACAGCCAAAATTCAACCAGTAAACACACAGTGTGTTTGAAATAAAGCATGAAGAACCATAAGAAGCCACAGTCTATACTGAATGTCATTGTGTCATTGCACACAGAAAAAAAGCACCACTCACAACCACAGGTGTCATCAATTATCTTATTTCGCTTAAACTTGATGGAAATACTGTATATATTAACTGCGTTTAGGAGGGCTACAAATACATGTGATTCTGATTTTGGAAATGAGTACCCTGGAAGGATTGAGGTACCGGCTTGGGCTTTGGCCTTCATCCGAGGCCTGAGGCTTGCTCCTCCTCTTCCACTAGCACTTGCATTGGGACTAACGCTGGGGCAAAGGGGCTCGGGGCAGAGCCAAGCCCAAGTCTGACCCAGTTTTTTGGGGGGTTTCTGATAGCAGACAGCTGGGAGTCTCAGGATAACCCTCCATCAACACCAGCTCCTGTAATCTGGCCTAGCATGTGCCAATCAACCCGAACACGATGACAAGCTCGTGATGACATGGCCATCGTCCTCCATCCTCTATTTGCTGCCTGGACATCTCAAACGCAAGAAAACATCCCAGTGATTATGGCATTTCAGTGTCAACTGGCATGTTGAGTTTGCCCAGAACCTTGAGATTGACAATGGAGAGACAACATGTTTGTGAGCTTTGCAAAGTTTATTGGGAAAGGTTGAGGTTTTTGGCACACGCATGTTCAGTGGTATTAGATTAAACTTGTTTGTGGAAGCAAACTATCAGATCACATTTGCATCCACGAGGCTTCCAAAAACCATGAACCATAACTGAAAAATCTATTTTCTAAAGTATAATCATACACAAGTAAACACACAAATTCAAACTAGACCTAAATATGGGCAGAAAATGCATTTCTTATGAACAAAGCCTCATGAAAGTTGACACTTTTCCCCTCCATTTTGAAAATGGTCTTTTCCATTTTCCAGTTGTCAGGAGGGAATCCTTTTTCTGGACACTCACATATAAGCATACTGGAAAGAGAGAGAGAGATAGTGAGTGTGAGAGAGAGGAGGGGAGAGAGCAGTACATCTGACAATCCACTGGCATGAAAGTGAGCCCCTCAAGCTAACAAATTCAGAGAGAAAATTACAGTTTTGCGCGTTTGTGTCAATATGCATGTCAAAAGGTAATTGGGAAATTGTTCTGCAATGTCAAGTCCTGTTGGCAGTGTTTAGCCTGTGGTAAGATCAAAACCATTTCTTCACAGGCTCCAAGAGGCCAGACCAAGCTCTCTAACTCTCTCAACCATACAAGACTCTCCTTTAAGCTAATAATGTGGCTGTTTATCGAAAAGTTATTACATTATTATCAACTGCTCATAGGATCTACAGAAAATGACAGACAAACTTAATTGTGCTTCTGCACTGTCATGAACAATTAGAGTTTTTGGTGAAAGTGCATATTTATGTCCATAAGTAACAAGTCAAACAAACATTCAATAAAGACGAACAAAGTGCAAAATTAGATTTTTCCCGCAGACTGCTGTGATGATTTTTCAAAGATAAGGTTGGAAATGTACAGTTACATCCAGTGTTCCTAGAGTGCTGAGTTATTGTTGACATTAGCTCAACAAAGCAGCTTCTCCATCCGCTGAAACAGAAAGTTTCAAGCAAAACCGCTGTGAATGAAGACTGAATAATCAGGAAACGATTAATACCATTAGAAGTGTATTGTTTTTTATTGGAGATTATTATTCTTAATGTGTTTATGTGTTTTAGCTTGTGTTTTTTTTAACCATAACCAAAATGTTTAACCCTAACCTTACATTAAGTCATTTTACCTAATCTGTATTGCCCAAAATAATTTACTTAAATGTAACCAAATAGATGTCATATCATTTTAACAAGAAATAGGAATATTACAAAAAGAAATGACTGTCTTCATATTGTATGACAACACCACCATAAGAATACAGTAACAGAAATAGCCTTGCACCTACAGTTTTGTCTTAATAATTTAAATTTCCAAATACTTATTTACTATAAGTTAATAAAAGGTTTCCTCTAATGCTGAATGTTTAAAATGGTCAACATGCCTTAAAGTGCAGCAAAATTGCCAAAGGAGAGTTAAATTAGTCTTGGTTTTAAAAGTGACTTTTGCTTTCAACAATAGGCTAAATGCTGTTTCTCAGGATTTTCCACTCTGTTATGTGTGGGATTCTTAAACAAAGAGACCTTGTAATTCTTTAGCATGACAGAAATTAGAATGGTATCTTAAAGACTGGCAGAAGAAAGTAGCAAAATTATGAAGATTAAGACATTAGACAGCTATTAAAAGCCCAAACCCCAAAGTGACTTTTGTATGTTTCCCTTTTCAGTGGAAGGGTTTCACTGCTATACAGTAGAGTAGCTTTAAATTAGGGCTGGGGTCATGATTTGGGCATGGTCAGGCTTGGTCCAGTCCTTACACTCCACACTTCGTGCATATTTGTCATTCCTTGTGGTACAAATAGAGAGCAGCCTACACAACCTGCTGGTAGCTCCAAAGGTTCAGACATCATGTGCTCTCAGGAGTGTTGGCTTGAAAATGGCTCACGACCTTTGTCACATGCCACAGTCCCCCTCTCTCTCTTTCCATCTCTCACTGTCACTCTTCACTGTACAGTTAAAACAGAACAATCAATCAAGAATTTGAAAGAGATTTTAAAAAGTAAACTCCAATAGGCTATGAACTGATTTTTTTTTTTCTTTCTTATTCTGTGTTGGTGTTCATCCAAAAACAGCAGCAGATTTGCCACCGGTCCTTTAGAGTTGGATACACTTTATTCCCCATTTAAAGAGAAGTGGGCCTTTTTGCCACTATATGTCCACCTTTTATCAAAATAATTGCTTACAATACCCAAAGAATCAACAGCAGGAAACATTTCCCAAAAAATATAAATAGCGGCATTTGTGGGAGTGTAGCGCTAAACGTCAATCCACCCTGCCTTTAGAGCTAAAAATAAATATTGTAGTCGCTGCAGAGACTGGTGTTGGGTTGGTGGTGTGTTTTTTTTCTTGCTGGATGAAACTGGCTGACCCACAGGCAGAAGCAAACCTGGACAGAATGGGCCCTATCACCTGGGATTAGAGTTTTAGGTCCCTATCATCCTGGGAGCTTCAGCGGAGGAGGTCCATAGCATGTGTCCCATTTATTTATAAATGTCATTTTTATTCTTATTTTGGAAACAAATAGACATTTTTTAGGAACGAGGGAAAATATATCTCTTCATTCTTGTCCTCGCATTCTTCTCCACCCGAACAGGAATTTGGATGCAAAGTTCCCCTCCTAAAATCGGTTTAGTTTTTGAGCAGCTGGATAACAAATACAAACCCAACAAAATTCGTACGATACAAAAAGAAGTCCACTTATATGAATAACCTCGTGGAGTTTAAAGTTACTTTAATGTTGTATTAATTGATCAGTATTGACTTGCATTTTATTGCTATTAATATGACACATTTTTGTGATTATTATTATTATTATTATTATTATTATATTGTGTATTATTTTTATACACGTTTTATTTTGGGGGTTTCTATAAATAACGAAAAATCCAGCAAAATGTGCAGTAACTTCTCAAAAAGAAAGAGACAGAAAAAGAGGAAGGGAAAGAGAGAGAAGGAGAGAGAGGGAGAGAGAGAGGCGGGGGATGTATACCAATCGTTAAAGGGCCAAGCCAGTGAGTTGATTAGGTTCGGGAGAGAGAGAAGCTGCTGCGGCTTTCTTTGCGCACAGACAGAGTATAAGTCCTTTATCATGGGGAGGCACCGGCGTGGCCCCGAGCTATTGCTGGCCTGAAGCAAAGTACCAGAGAGAAGAAAAAAAGAGAGTGAAAAAAAAGAAAGGGG
>NW_023339650.1:7766820-7777760 GCF_004916995.1 Morone saxatilis
AAAAAAAAAAGGGGGGGGGGGGGTCTATCATCAAACTTCATAATAACGCTTGGGGTTTGCCACAGCTGCGCAGTGACCCTTTTATTTTGCTGTGATGGAACAGATAGCTCACTATGAAATAGTGTGAAATTATCATGTCTATTAATTCAGTCAGACATCCACGGCTCTCCGCTGCTACCCCCTACACCCCCGCCCCCTCTCTCTCTGTCTTATTCCTTATCCGTGGAAATATGTGATTTCCTAGCAAATGCTACATTTTACTAGAGTGATTTTCATCGTTGATTCACAGAAAATAAGACAAAGGATGACACGGGGTGTTAAAGCTCCGGGTGAGCGCAACACAGGCCGATGTGCACTTCCATCCACTTTCTGCAACTCGCAGGAGAAAACTGTGCGTGTCTGTAAATTCGTTTACATCATTCATCACAGGGACGCAGACAATTTTGTCCCCTTATCGAATCACCTTTTGTAATGAATCCAATCATTTAAAGTCAGATAGCGAAACTTGGCACGGTTGGACTGACTGTTCACCTGCTGTTTGCACCAACATTTCTGAAATGACCGAGCATTATTTCCCCCCAAACCTTCAACTGATATTAATTTAATTTATTTCATATGCCTAGAATATATATATATTATACATATATGTGTGTATAATATCCCCAACAATTTCAGAAAGTATAGTCTGAAAATATTGAGTATTATTATTATTATTATTATTTTTATTGTTATTATTGTTATTATTATTATTATTATTATTATTAATGTTGTAGAGATGTTTAATAGTGGATAACACATTTCGAATAAAGTTGAAGACTATGTAGATCATGTCGTTTGAACCTTCATTTTTGTCTTTTTCTAATCACATATACATACAGCCATTGCTCTGCAGAAATCAAAGCAAGTTACAATCAGCTATGTCAGCTTTCTGGTTGGATGACCAAGTTGATTTCCTCTTCTTGACTGAATAATGCTTGGTGCTGGGAATTTGTGAGAGAAAAAAAAATACCTAAAATAGTCAGAGGCGCTGACAAAAATCACCAAAAAGTCATTTTCTTTTGTAGTCATTGCTCATGCGACCGTTTTGCCAATAAAGCCTGCCAACGTGGTGCACTGTCAATATTAATGAAGATGGTGCTCCAAATATGATGACCTGACAGCAACAACAACATGAGGGGGGAATACAAAAAAGAAAAACGCGTTTTAAGGGATGTGGCTGTGTGCTTATGAAGCGTGAGGGTCTGGTTTGATAAAAGGTCTGGGGTTTGATACAGAGCGGGAGAGAGAGGGAGAGAGAGAGAGAGAGAGAGTTGATTGAAATGGCGTGTGCCTGGCTGACGGGAGCCAGTGAGGGACAAAGCCCCTGCGAAGCCACGGCCACTCGAGCAATTATTCCTCCACGCTGCATTTGGATTAGTGCAATGGAAAGAAGCATATGTTTGGCCCGGGGCGACACTCCCCCCCTGGCTGACTGCAGAGGATGCAGGGAGAGAGACAGGCAGAGAGAGAGAGAATGACTAAAACTAAAATATAAACTGCATTAACCAAGTGGGGAAACATTAACACAATTTTAATCCGCTCCCCTTTTTTTCATATATTTTGGGATACACAGGCCCATGAAATTGGCAGACCTCAGTGCTTGATAGGTGACTGGAGGACAACAATGATTCCTGATAAGTGCTGTCACAGCGCACAAACATTGTTTATTGTTAATAAAGCCTTTGCGTGGCTCAAATAGAAACCATAAAAACACATGAAAACACACTGCACAAACACATCCATATATAACCCACCATAACTAATAGCTATCAATATTCAAACACCTCTCGTTTGTGTATGAGCCTGCATGGAATTATCGAGCTCCAACGCCTATCAGGAGTCCCTTTGTTTATTCTAAGTCACTTAATGTTTTCTAATCGATTACCTAATGTCTCAAGTAATCAAGGGTGATTTGATGATTTGGTGGAGTCATTGACCTCTCTTGGCTTCTGAGCCCTGGCTCGCAGAGTGGGCAAGGGGCCCATAGGGGGTCAGCGCCAGGCGGGGGGCCAAAGCCCCAAATGACGGCTGATGTCAGAGTTGAGGACAATTAGCCATTTTGCGCTTCATTGCGAACTTTAAAGTCACATAATTCGATTGCACCGATAACCATATCAAATGTCATTTAGAGGAACCCTGCCTCTTGTCCAAGCCACTTATTATTAAGCCGGCAGTTTGAAATGCGCCGTTGGTCAAACATTTGATACAAGAAGCTCTAATTGGCAGCACTGTGTCTTGCAGAAATTCTATCGATAAAGTGACCATCTGCTCTCTATCATTTCAGACTTTGTCTCTCTTGTATTTCTGGGACATCAACATCTTTAAGTCCATCAAAATCCTCATCAATAAGGAAAGACTTTCCAGCACCGTGTGGACACTAATCCTCCCTGCAAAGGCAGAGATTTCTTTTTTTTCCCTAAAGTGCTGCGCAATAACTGATCATCTTTAAACAATCACTTCAATCTCCATCTCAGATCCCAGTGTTTAAATGTCAGGAGGACAGCTGGGCTTAAATCAAATTCCAATCATACCAATGTAACATTTGTGGCAGTACAGTGAACAAATCTGGGCCTTGTAGGCTTGTTGCCCTATATCTTCCCATGCAGCTCCAAAGCATTGCCTGCGAGCGTTACAGTGCAGACTGTTGTAGTGATGGTGCTACGGGGTAATTAGGCCATGCAGACACTCTCTCACCAAGCAATGATCTCAGCAGCATCAACTAAATACTTTCTGACCACAAACACGGCTGCTAGCGTGTAAAGTGGATGGGACACATTTGTACACGACTGATGAGCGCAGCAGTGATGTGCAGCTGGTTGTAGATGAAAAAAGTTGCGTTGTGTGCCCGACAGACAGTGATCAATAGAGGGCGAGTAGCATGCAAAATAAATATGTTTGCAGTATTAGCACACAAGCATTAATCTGTCCTCTAAAATAATCCTCCCATGCGCACATCCTTTCTTTTTAAATGTGGCGCTACAGCTTTTGATTTAAAGTCAGATCAGTGTCAGACTAAAGTGCACACACACACACACTATCCACAGAGGTGGTTTAACTGAGTCTGTCTGTGTTTGTCCTTCATTACATCTCTGCTACAAACTATAAATATCAACAGAGCGCCAGCCCACTGGACCTTACCAGCAGACAAATACTGTATGAAATAAATAGATATAAAGACACACACACACACGCACACCTCTAGCTTCCAGCATCATCATCTGCCTGCAGAAGACGCTTAATCACACTAAATGTATCACTTTAACCCCCCAGTTTATATTTTATTTCGCGCATTCTCCAGCATATTTGATAACACATGCCTCACACTTATTAATTACTATACGGGAATCAGCTGTAATTGGTTTAGTTGAGACAAGCAGCAGTTATGGATTGAATTAGCCAAATTCAGCTGGGTATTGCTGACTGGCTCTTCAAATTTCAGATCTCCTTGTTTTTTGTTTTTATTTTTTTGTTTTGTTTTTTGCAAATGAATTTCGCTTTGAGGCATTACGAGAAACTAGCTCTACCTGTTTAAGATCGAATTAGGGTAAAATTACAATTTTGTATTAAAAAGGTATGCAAATTAGGCTGGTATCGGTATAAACAAACGACAGACAATGGGATTTGGAGTTTCTTTAACACTCCAATTCCATTACACAGAGAGACACAATTACAAGCCCTGCGATCCTCCTCATCTTATACTAATAATACGCACAAATATCCACCATTGTCATAGATACCACTATTTCTAATGCGTTCGTTTCACCCTCAAAAACCTGTTTTCATTCAACCAAACCCCGATACATTTATTAAACAGCATTAGCATTAATGACACACGTGAGGGGCTTCCCTTTTTTCGCTAATACCAATGAATGCTGTTTTAATACGATTGTTTTCCCTTAAAGTGACTATTTATGCTCTTCCCCCCCCCAACCCCACCCCCACATCCACCATAGCAGGAGCAGCCGGGTAGTCTCTCCCCTTTATGAGTGAGCTATTGTGCCTGAGGACAGGATCCCACACACAATCTGAAGACTGAGCCAACAAAAACAGGGCCTGACAGACAATGCCTCGCTTCACCTGCTCCAGCACTGTGCATCGCAATTATGCCAAGGACATGTACAGTTAGGCTTCATTCACCCTCCTGCAAAAACAACTGCCTCAGAATTAAACCAGGGCCCGAAAATCATGCAGATAATAAATATGGCTGCAGAGGAGATTGGAGAGAGAAAGAGGAGGAGAGGGAAGGAAGGGGGGGTTCGCCCAGTGCTCTCCCAGTGTTACAATATTTTAAACTGCATGGTTACCAGACAGTGAAATGGGGAAAGCGAGAAACAATACCAAGATGCATATATCACCAGACTGATTCATGCTCCAGACGAGATTGATTTCGAGCTATAGGTGCCACGCCATCAATATACAATCAAACTCTAAATGTTATGCAACGGCCTGCTCTCTAGCAGCTCTGCACGCAAAATAAAGCAAAGGCCAGCTTCAGATTTTGCTATTACAGCCAGCGTGATAGCCACATTTATAGACCCACTCAGGCAAACACAACGAAATGAGACTAAATACCAGTTAGAGCAGGAGATTCGTTATGAAAGTATCATGATTATATCACGAAATATACATAAAAAGCCACCATACTGGGCGCTGATTGTTCATTGATTACACTCAGAGGCAAAACAACATAACAAATATTTGATGCATGTCTTTGAATAAGGCTCCAGCACAGAATAAACGGAGGAGAGCCAAATATAGCCTATAACAACCAAACATTGCACACCAGGCCTATATACATCTCAGAGGGTTTTAGCTGGAGGGGTGGCGCTGCACACTTCAAACGCGAATATATCCATTGTTGTGAGCCATTTGGCCTGCATAAGATCCTGTGCTCTGAACTAGGGAGTTTAAAGTAAGATTTTTTTTTTTATTATACTTGAGGGAAACAATGAGTTCAGCTGCTTATTGCAAGGAGCAATCGTCAGGGGAGACTTAAACTCAATTACTGTAGCCGTTCAGAATGGGAAAAAATACTAAGACCAAAAAAAAAAAAAAAAAAAAAAAAAAAAAACAGAAAGAAAAAAAAACACCCGGGCGTATCAAGCAGTGAATAAAAAATTAAAAGATATGAATAAAAATCGAGATGAAGCGTATCAAATATTTATTTTTTTTCTGGGCAACAAAGGACTATAATACATTGACAGGCATGGGAACTATTGCCAGCACATGTCTATACAATACAGCTAAAACCGCCTCCAATTTTGGACATTATCGGACATAACAAGATATCAGGTGGTCCCAAAAAATGTTTTTTGAATGTCTTCCAACATTTAAAAAAAGACAATATTCCATTTATTGCTTTTATGGTGCTTCAAGGAGAGAACAAGAGGTGAAACGTATTCTGATTGGCACAACACATAAAAGCTTGTATAAAAACGAAAATAGAAAGACAAAAAGAAAAAAAAAACAGTTCTCCTCAGGGTCTCACTTATGCTCTGTCTCAAATTAAAAAAAAAAACTGAATAAGGATGATATATATAGAGAGAGAAATGGAAGTTTATTTCTATTAAATTTGTTCACTTGCTTCAATGTCGCCTCAACATGCTACAAGAGGGCTGAATTGAAATATCCCAGAGAAATAAAAATACCCCAAACTTCTGTTTTCTAAGAACCATAAAATCACATGAAGAACTAACCGAATATTCAAACCCACTAAAACAGGAGGCACCAGATAAATAAAAAAAGAAGTTTCAACAGACGCACCATATTTACAATTCCCATTAAATTACACATAAATAAATATATACATACATGAACACTGATTCCCTTATATAACCGTGAATCGTGTTGAAATTCAAAAAGTTCAAGTTGGTCGCTTGGAGGAGAAGAAGAGTGAAAGTCTACAACTGAAGTCATGACATGGAGCTCTGTGGAATTTCTCTTTGTTTTTCAAGTTTATTATTCACAATACTGATAAGAATTCATCCTCTTTTAGCTTCGTTTTTGTCACAATCGTAAAATTGAGATATAGAGGGGTCGCTGGATTTCAGTCCATTCGTTGCAGCTCATAAAAAATAAGGGGAGTACATAAAAAGTCCTCTGGCTGAGGCAATACACCTTTTTCCTCACCCTGGAGCTGTTCCTCTGCAGCTTTTTTTCTTTTCTTTTTTTTTTTAGTTAAATAACATTTCGTATGGTTCAGGTGTTGGAAGAAGAAGAAGAAGATTTCTTGCGTCGTTTCCCGTGAATCCAAAGTGGGATGTAAAAACAAAACATGTAAAACCGCGCAAGATCAGGAAGTGGCACGTTTAACTTTATCAATAGTATTTATAAGGTATTTATAATATTTATATTGAACGGGTGGGGGGGGCCGGGGCAAGGCGGAGGGTGCGGGTCGGTGTTGAAGAAGGGGCCCTGGGGTTTGGCCTCCGGTGAAGGTGGGATGGAAACATCACTTTCTGTGCTTCTCGTCTTTGTCTCCGCCTTTAGTGCCGTTATCTGAGTGACTGTTGGGGTTGTTGTTGAGGTACATTTTGTCCATGGCTTTGATAGCCTCGGTCAGATAGTTCTGCAGGGCCGTGACGGCCGCGCACAGTGCCGGGGTCCCGAAACCGTGCGAGATTAGACTGAAGTGGGTCAAACAGCTCTGGATTCCCGGTTCAAGAATGGGCTGCGGCCGTGAGTTTCCCAGCGGCGAGCGGTCCTGGGACAGCAGGTCCGTGAACTCTTTGCAGACTTGCCTGGAACAAGAGAGAGAGAGAGCGGCGTGTTAATGACCAAGACTGAGCAAATCCCTGCGTGCATTTTAACGTCCAGACAAAAATAAATCAAAGTGGACACACTGCAAAAAATAGCCATGTTTAAATCAGTCAGTCCTGCAGGGGGGCTGCAATTCTAAATTTGCTTAAAGCATGTGAAAATTGACCAGCCACTAAGGTGAGACTATAATTCTCCTGCCCCCCCTCCCCCATGTAAATCAACTTATTTCAATCAGTTTTACAGCATTTATTAGTGGACTGAAACTGTTCTTCGTTCTGCTTTGTTTTCAGAAATTAACACTTGGCTAAAGAAAATGCCCTGCAGCTCCAAACAGGTGGAAATGAATCTCTGAGCTCAGTGGCAGGATAGTTTACTTTTATTAAAAATAACATTTTAAGAGAAAACATGACTCCAAATGACTTGTCGATGTAAAACAAAAGATTTTAGCAGTTTAAACTTTGAACTTCAATCGCTGATTATCAAATAGCAAACACTAACCACTGACACAATACAGTCAAATAGCCCCCCAAAAAATAATATTTTTTTTCTCAAAAGACACCTTCTTGTGAGTCACTTACACTGTGAACGTATGTAAAATATTTTTTATAACGTAAAGAAAATTGCATTCCACCATTAAAAGGTGAGTTAGCGCGGGTTTACTCTCCATTGCATGCTCCTGCTATTTTAATAAGACTCCAAAAGCCTGTAATAAGCGGTTATGGCTGACAGCTGTTGGATTTTAGCGGCCCATCATCAATATTAAATGCCGGCTTCTGCGTCTCTGCCTTTAAAGGGAATGCCCATGTTTCAGCTAACGCATAGTAAAAATATCCAACACCAATGGTAGCGCTGGATGAGAACCAGCTATGTGTCAATGTCACTGAAATCACAAGGAAAACTAAACTAAATACTGCTGTGCGTGCGGATGAGGGAACTTGGGGCCTAGTCAACAACGACAGGACATTTAACTGAACTGTACATACTGTAACTATAATTCAAAATATTATATAGACTCACATGTTTAAAAAAAAAAAAAAGGTTCAGTGTCTGAATAAAATCCAGTAACATTTGAAAGTGTGTGGCTAAAAAAAAGGAGGAAAAAAAAAAGAAATCCTATTTAAATGATTTGCCTATAGCTGATAGCACTGGTGGGCTGATATTGACAGGGAGCAGTGATGACATATTTTATCATCTGACAGTGTGTACAATTCTGATTGGTTCGAGATCAAACTTGGGATCAAGTGTGGAAAAGTGCATTTTAATAAAGTAAAAATTAATTTAATTAAAATCTGTGTATGTGTGTGTGTGTTTCTGTGTGTGTGTGTGTGTGTGTGTTTTAATTGACAGTTTGCACACACACACACACACACACACACCCACACAGTGGCACAGGGCCGGGATGCATTCGGTGTGACACAGTGAAATGTGATGATAGCACTTACTTCGTGGCCAATAGCATGTTTTTTCTTTGGACTTGTTCGTTTGGGTCGGAATGCTGACGGTTTACATATTCAGCTACTGCCTTGGCTGGAAACTCGGTCTCGCATACATAACCGAAATCCCTGGCAAGATGTACCGCTTCGCCTGAGAAAGAAGAGGAGGAGGAGGAGAGGAGGAGGAGGAGGAGGAGGGGGGGAAATGAGGTTGAATGTGTTTGCTTATTAAATATGGTTACATCAAATTCAGAGCAGTTCACACTCCCTGCCTGGACTAACACATGATTAATCTGATCTGAGCGGAGCGTCCACACTGTTTATGCGTTCAGACAGCAGGGTTGTAGCACCTGTGCCTTCCCAACAAACACTAATGATGATGATAACAACAATAATAGCCCAGAAATAATAATAAAACAGCCCTGCGAGCTGTCAATACGCGTCAAGCTCTCTCCTCCATACCGTGAGAACGGTTAAATATGGAGGAGAAACAATAAGTGGATAGGAAATATAGACGGAGCGTCATGCTTAACACCATGTCATTGATTACCAATGCCTGCGCATTATTGGAAGTCCAGCATATCACACAGTCATGGGGAAGCAATTTTAAAGGGCTATACCTAAATCTCACTTGCTCTTTACATACTTCAGCTATGAGAATTACAGGGTTTTCATTCCGTCCGAGTCTGAGCTCGCCTCTCTCTTGTTGGTTGACTTTCTTTTTTTTTCTTTTTCTCCAAGTCTTTGGTTTTAATTTCCTGAAGCAGTTGAGTTTTTACTGCGGGGCTTCCTGCCCATAAGCCCCTGCTCCGGAAGAACGCATGCGCCAATTAGCATCAAAGCTCAAGTCCAGTAAACTCGTTTCCATAAAATGGAGCGGATCATAAACAATGACAGCACTTCAGAAAACCCACTGTCCCTTCACTAAATAACCGGCTGCCATCCACCGCCCCCCCTCTTTCCACACACACACACACACACACATACACACACGTGCCACCACCCCCTTACTACCCAGAATCATACATTTCTCCAGGCTCATTACAATACAGCACCGAATTTCTCCGAAGCACAATGAACACTCGGCCCGCTTCTGCAGCAATGATTAACAGGGACCAATGAACCATCGCAAGCTTTCACCTTTGGAAACCCACTGCACACCAAATACCACTGCACTGAATAATAAGGTTCAACTCTGCAAGCAAAATGGATTTATCCAGGTAAAAGGCATCTCTTCCGCGCACCATAATTGACTAATTTATTCTTTAATAGGCCCAAAACATATAGCTCCCTATAGGTCAGCGCCATGCCATTTGCATGCAACAAAAATCTTCAGTGAAAAGCAAAACACGGGAAGCTATTAACGAAAGAATTAAGTCACCATTAAAAAAACCAGCCCTGCGCTGCCATACCCAGGCCTGTATTAATGTTTGAAACAATGCAGGGTTAATAAATCAATCGACTTCTCAGCCATGAGGTGAAACAGCTCAGCGGTGCCCAATAAACAAGCAGCACTCAATAATTAACTGGACTTCAACACAAATTCATCCAGTGTATAAACTAGGCCAGCCGTGGACCTGCAAGTGTGCTCCTGAAAGCGGAGGCCAACGCTGCAAAGCCACTAGAATTACCAGCACCATTCTCTCTCTCTATCTCTCTCCCTCTCTCTCCTCACAGACACACACACACACACACACACATCCTTCATGCTTTATTACTTGCGAGGCAAAGTCGGTCCACATTACACGGATGAGCGCATATGCTGATTTCCAACACAGAGAAAGAAAGAGAGAGAGAGAGAGAGAGAGAGAGAGAGATACACCCCCAGTTTTGCAAGCACCTGATATCGCGGGAGCAACAAGAGTGGGAACGTGATTTGCGGCACCCGACACTTACCTTCGACTAGTGACGTCAGTAAGGTGACGTTGGCTGCCTTGCGTCTGCCCGCAGGTAGATTCAAGCCGATTTTATCCAACTTCTCCCGCAAGGATCTTCCTCCGTTCTTAGACTTTGCCCTGTGGCACCAAAACAAAGCAGAAATTCAATATATAATTCAAATATCTAAAATATGCAATAATGTAGTGGTGAATTTAGTGGCTTTAGTGAAAAGTTACCTACACACTGTCAAATAGTTTTAAGGATTATGCCCTATCAGTTTGGGTTTTCGGTGTCACTTTCTAAGGTGCAGACTCTGATATTTGCATCATGTAAACATGCCCGCCAGTAAATGTGGTTCAGCTCTTTTTTCACTAATTAAAAGGTGAATGGGCTGGATTTGGCTGGCTTTACCCTCCACTACATCTCTAATACCAGCTATAAATAATACTAAAAGAGCCCAAACCTTTTCACCAGCAGACAAATACTGTACAAAATGAATAAATAAAGCCCTACTTAATAGGCAGTACTATTACTGGCTGCGTGTCTGCAGCACTTCAGTAGACAGTTCACTGGAGACCAATGTTTTCATGTGTAATGCCTTCACTGGGCCTATAGAGCTGGGGTTGAAACAGACTAGGCCTACATTAATTTGAGAGCGATGGGGAGAGAGAGAGAGAGAGAGAGAGAGGGAGAGAGAGAGAGAGAGATCCAGTGCTAGGGAAGTTAATATGGAATTTAACAGACCCCTCCTGCTTTAAATGCAGGAGCTAGGTGTCATGGTTGGTCGATTTTAATTATTCTTGGTACAGAGGAGAGAGAGAGAGAGAGAGA
>NW_023339650.1:7777860-7786685 GCF_004916995.1 Morone saxatilis
CATTCACTCCCTCTGCGAATCAGAGCGCGAAGGGAGTTGGGGAGGGAGGAGGAAGACGAGGGGGGGGGGGGGGATTTTAAAAGGGTTCAGGGCCAAATGCGCAAAAGTGAAAGAAAGACGATACGGATCGAAGGAGGTGGACGACAGATCAGGGAAAGCAATGAAGCCATGGAAGGAAACAAATTCGCCACCTGCTGAACTGGGGTGAACAATCCAGGCAGACGACGCTATGGGGCATTCGACCGGCTCATTTCTCACCACTGGTCCCTTTGGTTTTACCCTCACGACTCCGACAGCGAGCTTCCTCCAATGGGTCTCCTTTCTCTCCTCTGTCTCCGCCGAATTAATCCCAACCAGTTCCTCCTGACTCCAAACCCCACGAGTACACCGGCTCACCTTTTAACTTCGTGACCGGAAACGAAGGAGAAAAATAAACATCCCCCAAAGTCTAAGAGTAGGCCGCTCCGGATCCGGCCGCTGCTAAACCACTTTTCTTACGCGCGGCTAAAAACCTACGAAATCCCACTCCCCCCTTCCTGCTCACATCACGTATTTTCAAATTAGAAACAACGGGTTGTGAGCCGGAACTTCGATTGGAACATTTTTGTTCCTGCACGCGATCACCTGCATGTGAATTAAAACCGATCACCACAAAACATGAGCAGCGCAGAGGTGACGAGCTTTCTGTGTTTCCTGTTCCGGCAGTCTTTATCGCTTGGAAAAAAAACCGTCCGGTACCTGCTTCTCCACTCCCAAAACAAGTCCCTGAATATTACTGCAAAACGTTTCTGTCATATGTCCATAACAACAATGCACGCACAGTGTATGCGGCACTCGCACCAATTAATGGCACGAACACGCAAGAATCTAACTGCTCCAACATTGCCGAGATGCTAAAACTGAAGGGTAAATGTCCATGTCCATTTGTAAAGCAGTGAATAAAGCAGGCTGTCGGTTGAGCGCTTACATGTGTGTTTAGTTTAATTATTATTTCTTAAATTAAAGCATGCGTAGTGATGGTACATTGAATGTTAAGTGTTTCTTCATGCCTGTTTAATATGTGATATATTCTTTATGTGAATTTAAAGACAGAAAAATATAAATATACTCAGGCAGGTACTGATTTTACTCATGCAACTAATAGTAGTCATCATATTTCATAATATATATTATTCAAAACACATGTTATCTGCCACAAATGTCAGCATAACTATGTATAATAGATAGTAATGTTTATTATTATTCATTAATGTGCGCCATTCGTTCTTATAATGCTATTCCACTTCTTCGCTCTAATTTGACTCTACACAAACACCCCCACAAAAAGAGGAAGCTAACTGAAACATTAACTAAAACGTACCATTCTATTCATCCTGCAGTTGAATTAAATGCTCGTGCCACGACAGTTTGTCAAAAGAATGAGCATATTTTGGATCAAACAATACATCATATCCATAAAATATTACCCATAGATCAGATTTTTTACCCAACACCAGAGATTAACTGAGAATGGAATCTAAGAAATCAAAGAGGAGGCCCCCTTACCTGCGCAATCTTCATCAATTTACATGTTATCAGTTAAATTTCCAAAGCAAATTTTCATGGGTTTCTGAGGTGATATTGAGTATGCAAGGTATCGCCTTAGTCTTGTTTCTCACCTCCAGTGAAGTTGTGCCTCCCGCCCTCACGAAAAAACTACTTTTATTGAAGCTGTGGGCTGGCCTGTCTGTTTCGCGCTCCTGAGGTGCTCCCCCTCTAATGGTGGAAGTGCAAGGGCTGGAGCAGGCTCTGTAATGAACAGCTGGCACAGGCCCTCCCCAAATTAGCATAGTCAACAGCCGCTTTGATTCCCCCCCATGCTGCTCCACACACCACACACCAACTGGACAAGCGCGACAGGTAAACAACTCAAAGCAGCCAAGAACGCTACACCATGCTTCATATACTTCTTCTACCTGTTCACTGAGCTGTGTGTGCTATGTCTTGTCGAGGGGAGGGGTATAGTCAAGCATCGGGACCTGCATGCACCTGGGACGGTCTTGGTAATCTGTTACATGCTCCTTACTCCGATTCTGGAAAACCAACTACAGCGACTCCAGTTTTTTTTGCTATTTTAACGCTTTACATGTTATTCTATAAAAAAGTTCACACATATAATTGGTTCTGTGAAATACACTTAAGTCGTTTTTTTCCTTGACTGTACAAGCCAGCTTGTCTTACTTGATTGCTTTTTTCCCAGTTACTTTGATGTGAAAACAGCATGGCCTGATGCAAATACAACACCCGTGTCACGGCGACTTTCGTTGTCACGCCTTGGATTCTCTTTAAACTCGCCACCGCCTGTGTATTTTACATCCATTGAGAGTGAGCCGACGCCGCTCCGAGAGGCTTTTCTTTCATTGTTACTCAGTTAAAATGGAAAGGGGCTGCCGCCATTCGAAAGCGGCTCTACGAGCGCTCAGTGCACTACCTGTGAGGGCGCAGGGGCTTTGGGGGAATGTGAAATAATTCAACACACAAACATGGCCCTTGTTTCATTGTGAATGCACCGGCCGAGGAGAGGCTGGCCTCTGCCTGCCCCCGCCCGGCCGAGGACTTCCCTCAGCAAAGCGTCGTCGGCGTCAGCCAGACAGGTCGCCTGCTCTTTAAAAGGCGTTGGCGCCATCTCCGTCTTAAAACCCCGCGATTACCATTTTGGTGGAGTACCTTTTTTTTTCTTGACACAGCAGTTGGTTATTCAACTGAGAATGGAGGGAGTGAAACTGGCTGACAATGGACAAGCCATGCGCATGCGTTTTGTTCTGGAGATGAAGCCTGGGTTATTTAAACGAGTGAAGCTCGGTGTTTTTGTGTCAGCAAAAGGATCGTCTCTTTACATCTCCCACACTCACAAAACAGCCAGGTTTGGCAGTATAGCGCAGACAAATCTGTGGACAGCTAAGAGCTAAGAAGTTCATGTATGCTATGCTATGGTACGAGCTCCAAGTTTTTAAAAACATGGCGCAATCGAAATGTGGCATAGTCGATAATGAAACGCGTATTACAGATAGAAAAATTACATTTTACCCGTTCCCAAAGACGCCCAACGAGCTATATGGTCTGCCGTTTTGTCACCAAACATCCATCTCCTTGTCTAATGCTACTGGTTCAAACACATCTCGTTGATACCAGTATATCTCGAAATGCGTATGCAGACCTTTACAACCTACACACAACATGCGATCACCGTCGCTCAGGTTGGAGTTAATTTGACACGTAAGGCTTACATGCACACGCAAAGACCAGTTCCCAAATAAAATATCTTTAACTTCCTTTGCGTGATATCCTGTCGGTAAAAACATATACAGCTTCTAGATGAACACGAGGACCTGTTGGCACCCTCCCTTTTTTACAAAAGCAGTTCACGCTGCCTGTGCAGCCTCATCCCTACAACCAGGTCGACCAATTTTGACAGTTTTCACTGGATTCCCAAAGCCCGTCCTCTCGCGCCTTGTGTTAAGCAAAGCACCAAACATACCTGCCATTCCCCCCATTATATGCCCATAATTGACATTGCTTTATCTTTTGCTGCCGTTGTGCGTTGGTTTTGGTTTTTGGTGCCGATCCGGTGCGTGTCTACCTCTCATTGAGCCTTCGGTCCCAAAGTACAAGCTCTTACTTTTTACCTGGAACCGCGGATTCGCCTCCACCTGGCCCATAAAAACGGTGTGGGGCCACCTGGTGACGCATGCGCACGAACTCCGGGTGTGGACGAGAAAGAACACTACCTGGGAAAAAGTGACCAATAGCCATACTTTGTATGGGTCTGGGTACGGCCTAAGCTGTCACACTTTGGTCTTTAATGGACCAATTAAGACGAGTTTTATTATTGCTTATTATTAATTACATGCGTTTGAAAGGTTTCCTAGTTTAAAGAAACTATGAAGGTACAATCAAAAGCCACTGTTGTTTCGTTGTCTGTTTTCAAATCTTAAGTTAATTATATTTTGCAGGGAACGCTGTCCCTTTTGAAGCTTGTTACCCTATACCAAATCCATACATTGTACAGAGTAACCGTAACGGGTCCAGCTATCATTTGCATTAGGTGAAATTTCGCCATTCTTTAAAACAAAACTCAGAAAGTACATGCCTACAAATTGTGCCACACTAAAGCAAGGTAACCATGTGGTGTGGTTTTACCCTTCCTTGGACACAAATATAAGTACGAGTAAGAATTAAGATGGCTTAGTTCATAAAATATTAAAAACTGGCAATAAATGAACGGAGGTGCAATTTAGCAAAGGAAAAATATTGTATTATGTTGTTCCTTAAACTGCATAAACAGTAAAATAAAAACAAAAATATGTTACTCCTGAGTCAAACTTAAACTTTGCTTCCTCCACCTGTTGTTGTCCTGTTTTTAGAGAGAACATGAAATTCTCACTGCGCGTCCCTCTTTTTGTCTCTCTCTCTCTCCACTCCCTTCACAGTCTCTCACTCCCTCTTTCTCTCTCTCTGATCTCTACCTTTCTCTCCCCATCTCTGATTAGATATACTGATTCCTCCTTTCAATGGACGTCATTTAAGCGCAGACTCCTGCCTTGAGTTGCGTCCTCCGCTTCACGCCCGATTTCCGACCATTCTTTCCTTATTATTAAGTATTCCTGTAATATTAATAGTCATGAATGCGTTCTATTAGGAGTCCAAGAGGGAGACGAAGAAGCGGCTCTTTGGCTAATATGAGCTCAAGCGAGGAGACGGCAGCACTGTGATAGAAGCCAGGAGAGCAGGGAGAAAAAGAGGGTTTTACCAAGAGAAACTTTTCGACCCAAATCCGCCAGCACCGCCGAATATCAGCATTTTTTTTTAGACCCAAATGAAGGGCAGCGGGGATCTAACCATTTATTTCTGATGGATTATCGTCCTGCTGCTGTGGCACATATCTGATCGCCGGGGCCATCGTGATCTTGCAGGAGAGAAGAGTCTTTTCTGGGGGTTCAGTTTTTTTTGTTTTGCTGGTTAATTCCCTTTGCTTGCCCCTCGAACACGCCAAGTGTTTGTTTTTTCTTGAACTGATTATTCTTTTCTTGAGTCGCACCGAGAAAATGTTAGTGCACAGTTTTTCCGCGATGGTAAGTTGCTGGAGCCTCACCGTGTCAGATACTTCGAGTTTGTTTGCATATCAGATTTTGTTATAATATATTTTTTCTCCACCCCCCCTCCCCCCTCCCGCTGAATAATGTTTTGTAAAAGCTTGCATGATTTAAAACTGTGGGAGACCTTGGAAAAAAAGCTGAAATAATGCGAGGCTCGGTTATTGATTTGAGGGCATTTCCACCTCCGGAATTTCGATGTTTCATTTTTTTATTATTTACTTTTAGCAAATTATTGTCCTGTTATTTTATTTCTAAAACTTTGCGGACGAGGAGTCGACGTGTGGATGTGTTGTCTTTGTTGTTTAAAATGAATCAGCACAGATTTTAATTTAAATATGGATTCCACACTTGGTCTAATTCCTGTCATCCACTCAGGCCATATTTGATAATGCCCCAGCGCAAGCCCGCAGAGCATCCTGCAGCTAAAACAAAGGAGCAAAATACGTTAATACATGGTTGTGTCTTTTTTTTTTAAAAATGTATTGAGTCTAAAATACACTTTTCTTTCTGTCCTTCCCTGCCAGGACCGTCACGACGGCACCAGCAATGGGACAGCCAGGCTACCTCAGCTGGGCGGCGTGGGCCAGAGTCCCTACACGAGCGCCCCTCCGCTCTCCCACACACCGAACTCGGACTTCCAGCCCCCGTACTTCCCCCCGCCCTACCAGCCCATCTACCCGCAGTCTCAGGACCCTTACTCGCACGTCAACGACCCGTACTCCCTCAACTCCCTGCACGCCCAGCCGCAGCCGCAGCACCCGGGCTGGCCGGGCCAGAGGCAGGGTCAGGAGAGCGGCCTGCTGCACCAGCACCGCAGCCTGCCCCACCAGCTGTGCCGGGAGTACCGCAGGGAAGTGCTCCTACCGTCCGGCCACGGCATCGACACGGGACTGTCGGACTCTATCCCTATCCATGGAATACCTCACTCTTTAGAAGACGTTCAGGTGAGACAGCTTTGACCTGCGTTTCTCTTTTTGTGGCTTTACTCCAGAAAATCCCAAATAAAAGGGTCAAATGTATGTTATTATTAATTGTAGGCACTTTTGCTCACCACTTATTTATTTTAAAGTAATTATTAATACTAATAACGATACTGGTGCTATTTGTATTTCAATAGAATTATTATTACCATTTGTTCAAGCACCATACATTTCATAATAACTTTTAGTTTTAATATTTTTAGGCTATTAGTAAAAGTGCTTTTATTATTTCTGTTGTTTAATAAGCGCCAGGGGAGTGACAGGCATTAAATTAGTTAGTCTCTTCATGCAGCCATTTTTTAACTGTATGGAAAAATAGAATAGAGAATTTATTTCCCAGTGTTGTCAAGATTATTTTAAATAAAACAGCACCATTTTACATCCTTAATTCCTTTTATGAAATGTACTTTTCATGAGTGCTGCTAGTTGCCAAATTCGATGTGGTTTTCTTCAAGATTATCACTTCAATCGAATTAAATTTAATAGATTTGAAAATAAAAAAAAACCAAAGCGCCTGTATTAACACACGCTTTCCTTCACGTCCTCCGACTTTATTTGATTTCTCAGTTTAAAAGAAGATGAGGCTCGCCGCCCTTTGCGAACAATAACACTAATACACTGCATGCACACTGACAGGAGAATTGAGCCTGCTGGATTGGGTTTAGGTAATAGCTGCGAGTGCTAAAGATGCATGATAAATGAGCGCTAAAATTGTAAATAACCCTCATTCTTATTTGGAGGATTCTTCCCAATTTTTCTCCTCTTTTTTTTTGGTAAATCAGAAACAAACACCAATAATCCTCTAATTAGTTCATAGGCCTTTAATAGGCTGCGCTGCCGTAATTACTATCCAATCTAGATTAGAAGTTTCCTTGTGAGTGGAGCCAATCTGTGGGCGAAATTAGGTCAGGATTATGGGGCGACACAGCTTCGTTATTTAAGTCTGAGTTTGTGATCTAGTGTAACGCGTCCATCAGTGCAACCCGCTGAAAACACTCGTGGACAATAATAACAGGTATGGGCCTCGGGAGCGTCCATGTTGGGTGATTGTGGCTAATTGTGTCAGGCTTTGTTCGTGCACAGCATCCTGAGTTGCATTCACTGGCACAGGACTGAGGCTGATATTTTTGTGCCTTTTGTGCTAAAATTGTCTAATTTTTTATTATTATTTTTTTTTTTGCACGTGTCACAGTCTGTTGAGGATCAAGGAATCCACATTCCCGACCAGACTGTAATTAAAAAAGGTAAGCAATTTCCTCCGAGATATCATGCATGTTTCTGCAAGCTGCACACACACACACACGCACGCACGCACACACATCATTCACCATTCTGCTCGAGAGAACTCGATGCAATGCGGTAATGCCTGACTGATCCTAATACGCAGTAGCCTATTTTTCATTACATGGTTTCCAAGTGCATCAAACTGGCTGCACCTTTTTTGTCTTTTTTTTTCTCGCTGATGGAATTTACTGTCAGCGTTTCAGAGCAGCGGGGAGATGAGTAGAGCTGGTGGGCTTTGTAGGCCCGTGGTATTGATGGTCAAAGATACAGGCCTATATAGACGACCCTGACACTTAAGTGGTGAAAGCCAATAGCTGCAATCACACTGCATGGTCAAATTTAATATGGAAGTTGGTGCCGCTGGATGGAGCACAGGCCTGGTGTGTGCATGGTGATAGTCTTTGGATAATCTTTGGAGAGGGAATCAAAACTCGGAAGAAATAAAAATCACTGGCTGGTTTGGCCACAGCTTTAATATTTGGAATTTTTTTTTTGTTCATTTGCTGTAAAAAATAAAAAAATAAAAAAAATTGTTTGATTTATATTGTTAAGGGGACTTTTTTCATGGTCAGGTTTAAAAGCGTTTTGTCAGGTCAAATTAGAGCTCACTAGATAAGATATGGAACGATTTTTCTTTCTTTCCTTTTCTGTCTTTTTTCCGTTCTTTCTTTTTTAAGTCTGTCTATCTGCGTATCAACATGATAATTGGCTTCTTATATTAGTAATCTCAAGAGTTCGTTTAACTCCTATTGTCTCTATTAGGCTCCCCTGAGCCATTAATGTCACAAGTGATCTATCCAAAGGCGCACAGTCCCCTTTGTCTCCGGTTACTGCACACCAAAACGGTGTAGAGCCCAGCAGTGCTGAGCCCCCCTCCTCGGTGTGAAATCACACACGAGCGACGGTGTTTTGCTGGATACCGAGGATGTGTCAAAATAGGTAGACATTACCAAATCTCTCGGTTGGTGTGGTTGCTTTGTGTGGAGTCGATCCACGGTGTGGCGAGCGCAAAAATAGGCTGTATGAGAGCTCAGATACTGGAGGTTCTCGCTGTCTGCTGCTATAATGCAGACCGGTGTTTTTCAGATAAAGATCATATGGGTGGAAATACATTTGTATGTTGTGCATGTGCAGTTGAGTGAGAGTTATACCTGATAGTCCTGATGTTAATGATTGTAATATTACACACAGGCATTATTATTACCATGTATAGGCCTCTTTTAGTCGCCTTTCTCTGCGTGTCCTTGTTGCTGAAAGTGTACACATGTGGTGCTAAACTCTAAATCCGGGGCCTAAATCCCCCCCATCTCATTTAGTTAAGGCTCTGCATTGCATGAAATTCACTGAGCACGGTCTCTCTCTGTCCCCCCCTCTCCCTCCATCTCTCCATCCCACCATCCCTCTCTTCCAACCCCCCCCCCCCCCC
>NW_023339650.1:7786785-7809462 GCF_004916995.1 Morone saxatilis
GGGGGGATTTTAAAAGGGTTCCAGGGCCAAAGCGCAAAAGTGAAAGAAAGACATAGGAATGAAGGGAGGTGGACGACAGACAGGGAAAGAAGAAGCCATGGAAGGAAACAATGTGCACCTCTGAACTGGGTGAAAATCCAGCAGACGACGCTATGGGCATTCCGACCGGCTCATTTCTACCACTGGTCCCTTTGTTTTCCACCTCAGACTCCGACAGCGAGCTGTCCTCCATGGGTCTCCTTTCTCTCCTCTGTCTCCGCCGAATTAATCCAACCAGTTCCTCCTCGACTCCAAACCCAGAGTCACACCGGCTAACTTTTAACTTTGACCGGAAAGACGGAGAAAAATAAATCCCCAAAGTCTAAGATAGGGCCGCTCGGATCCGGCGCTCTAACCAACTTTTACGCGCGGCTAAAACCAGATCCACTCCCCCTTCCTGCTCAATCACGTATTTTCAAATTACGAAACAACGGGTTGTGACCGGAATTCGATTGGAAATTTTGTTCTGCACCGATACCTGCATGTGAATTAAAAACGATCACCACAACATGAGCACAGAGGTGACCAGCTTTTGTTTTCCTGTTCCCGGCAGTCTTTATCCTTGTGAAAAAAAACACGTCCGACTGGCTTCTCCACTCCCAAACAAGTCCCTGATATTACTGCCAAACTTTGTCTATGTCCATAACAACAATCACGCAGTGTATGCACTCCACACATTAATGCACACACGCAAAGATCTAACTGCTCAAATTGCAGAGATATTAAAACTGAAGGGTAAATGTCCATGTCCATTTAAGCAGTGAATAAAGCAGGCTGTGTTAGCGCTTACATGTGCTGTTTAGTTTAATTATTATTTTTAATTAAAGCATGGTATGTGTACATTGATTTAATGTTTCTTCATGCTGTTTAATATGTGAATATATTTTTAATGTGAATTTAAAGACAAAAAAAATAAAATATATCACAGGTATGATTTTACTCATGCAACTAATATAGTCATATATTTTCACTAATATATATATTAAACACAACTGTTATTGCCACAATGTCACATACTAATGGTAATAATAATAATAATGTTTATTATTATTATTATTGCCATTGTTCTTATAATTATTATTTTCCTCTAATTTGACTCTACACAAACACACACAAAAAGAGGAAGCTATGAAATTAATAAAATACATTCTATTCATCCTGCAGTTGAATTAAATGTGTCCACTGACAGTTGTCAAAAGAATGACATATTTGGATCAAAACAATACATCATATCCATAAAATAATTACCATAGATAGATTTTTTTACCCAAAAAAATTAATGAAATGAAATTAAAGAAATCAAAGAGGAGCCCCTTACCTCGCAATCTTCATATTTAATGTTATCAGTTAATTTCCAAAGCATTTTCATGGGTTGCTGAGGTGGATATTGAGTATAGGTATCGCCTTAGTCTTGTTTTCACTCAGTGAATTGTGCTCCCCGCTCAGAAAAACTACTTTTATTGAAGCTGTGGGCTGCTGTCTGTCTTGCGCTCTGAGGTCTCCCTCTAATGGTGGAAGTGAAGGGCTGGAGCAGCTCTGTAATAACACTGGCACAGGGCCTCATTAGCATATCAACAGCCGTTTGATTCCCCCCATCTGCTCACACACAACACCAATGGACAGCGCACAGGTAAAAACTAAAGCAGCAAGACGCTACACATGCTTATTATTTCTACTGTTCACTGAGGTGTGTGTGTGTGTTTGTCGAGGGGAGGGTATAGTCAAGCATGGGGACCTGCATGCACCTGGGACGGTTTGTAATTTTACATGTCTTTCCGATTCTGGAAAACAACTACAGCAGACTCCAGTTTTTTTTGCTATTTTAACGCTTTACATTTATTCTATAAAAAAGTTACACATATATTTTCTGTGAAATAACTTAAGTTTACTGTACAAGCCAGTGTCTTATTGATTGCTTTTTTCCCCAGTTACTTGATGTGAAAACAGCATGCCTATGCAAATACAACCCTGTCACGCACTTTGTTGTCACCCTTGATTTTTTAACTCCCAAGCTGTTATTTTAATCCCATTGAGAGTGGAGACCTCGAGAGGCTTTTCTTTCATTGTTATGTTAAAATGAAAAAGGTGAGCCATTCGAAGCGGCTCTACAGGTCCAGTGACTACCTGTGAGGGCGCAGGGGTTTGGGGGAATGTAAATAATTAACACAACAACATGGCCTTGTTTCATTTGAATGACCGGCCAGGAGAGGCTGGCTCTGCCCTGTCGCCGGCCGAGACTTCACCTCAGCAGGTCGTGGGTCAGCAGACAGGTCGCCTGCTCTTTAAAGGCGTTGGCCCCTCTCGTCTTAAAACCCGGATTACCATTTTTGGTGGAGTACCTTTTTTTTTCTTACAAGCAGTTGTTATTAATGAGAATGGAGGGATGAAACTGGCTGACAATGACAGCCATGCATGCGTTTTTTCTGGAGATGAGGCCTGGTTATTTAACGAGTGAAACTCGAGTGTTTTTGTGTCAGCAAAGATCGTCTCTTTACATCTCCCCACACCTCACAAAACAAGGCCAGGTTTGCAGTATAGCGCAGACAATCTGTGGACACTAAGAGCCTAGAAAGTTCATTATGCTATGCTATGTAAGTCACAAGTTTAAAACATGCAATCTGAATGTGGCATAGTAATAAATAAACGCGTATTACAGATAGGAAAAGTTACATTTTACTTCAAAGACGCAACGAGACTAATATGGTCTGCGTTTTGTCACCACATCATCTCCTGTCTAATGTATGATCAAACACATCTGTATATACCAGTATATCTGAAATGCGTATGCAGACCTTACAACCTACAACAACATGCGATCACCGTCCTCAGGTTGGAGTTAATTTGACACGTAAGGCTACATCACCGCAACAGAGAGTTCCCAAACTAAAATATCTTTAACTTCCTTTGCGTGATCTCCTGTCGGATAAAACATATAAGCTTCTAGATGAACACAGGAGCACTGTTGCACCCTCCCTTTTACAAAAGATTTCACGCTGCCTGTGCAGCCTCATCCTACAACAGGTCGACAATTTGACAGTTTTCATGGATTTCCACAGCCGTCTCTTTGTGTTAAAGCAAAGCACCACATACCTGCCATTCCCCCATTTTGCCCATAATTGACATTCTTTATCTTTTGCTGCCTTTGGTTGGTTTTGGTTTTTGGTCGATCCGGTGCCGTGTCTATCTCATTGAGCCTTCGGTCCCCAAAGTAAAGCTTTACTTTTTACCTGGACCGGATCGCCTCACCTGGCCATAAAAACGGTGTGGGGCCACCTGGTGACGCATGCGCACAACTCCGGGTGTGGACGAGAAAGACACTACCTGGGAAAAAGTGAAATAGCCATATTTGTATGGGTGCTGGGTAGGCCTAAGCTGTCACACTTTGGTCTTTAATGACAATTAAACGAGTTTATTATTCTTATTATTTATTACATGGTTTGAAAGGTTTCCTATTTAAAGAAACTATGAGGTACAATCAAAGCCACTGTTGTTGTTGTTGTTTAAATCTAAGATTAATTATATTTGCAGGGAAGTGTCCTTTTAAGCTTTTACCCTATAAAATCCATATTGTACAGAGTAATAACGGTAGTATATTTGCATTAGGTGAATTTCCATTCATTTAAAAAAAAATAGAAAGTAATAGCCTACAATTGTGCACACTAAAAGCCAGGTAACATGTGGTGTGGTTTTACCCTCTCCTTGAAACAAAATATAATAATAAGAATTAAGATGGCTTATTATAAAATATTAAAACTGCAATAAAATGAAAGTGCATTTAGCAAAGGAAAAATATAATGTATTATGTTTATCTTAAACTGACATAAAAGTAAAATAAAAACAAAAATATGTTACTCCTGAGTCAATTAAACTTCTTCCTCACTGTTTTGTCTGTTTTTAGAAAACATGAATTCTCACTGCAAATGAAACTGTGTCAAGTTAAAAACTTGAAGGTTAACTGCCAACATCATTAATTCTACACAGAAAGCTACCCTGCCATTGTGAGGCTCATTATTTATTTATCCACTGTTTATTTCTAATACATACTTATGTAGACCCCTCCGGCCAAGAGCGAATGAGCTCTCCCTCTCTCTGTCTCACACACGCACACACCCACCAACACACACACACACAAAGAGAGAGAGAGAGGGGGGGGGGGGTGCAACACGTGCGCTCACATAGGTGATAATGGTCAAAGCTTTAGTCCAAAAAACAAAAAACCCCTTTCTCCTCTTTCAAGTTTCTGACAGCACTCACGCATGCAGGCTGCAAACGGGACGCACAGAGTTACGATGAACGTCGCTGGCAGACAGCCGCATGGATGGTTCTCTCACTACATCAAACACACATCAAAACATATTTAATGCATGTACTGAGAATATTGGACAAACTTTTTTACGGGAAAATACTCTTCATTTTGCATTTTTTTCCAATAAATCCTTTATAGTTTTTATTTTATTTATTATTTTTGCAATTGCATAATCCCACATAGAATCTATAGATTTATTTTTTCTCCTGGTGTTAATATTTAAAACAAACCTTCCTGTTGGATTTTAAAGGCGAACACATTTTAACTACACACACAATACCTGCAGCTATACAGACCTCACCAGGACTGGACAAAAGAGAGGGAGGTGTGTGTGTGTGTGGGGGGGGGGGGGGGGGGGGATCAGAAATATTGTTTGGGGCTCTGTGCACTAAGGGAGGAGTAAGTTTTAAAGCAGAGCTGTCTGAGAGTGGGTTACTCTCAGACAAGAGCGGGTCCGTTTGAATATCCAGCCTGTTTGTCTAAGGCTTGGTTTCAACCACTTCCACCATAGCACCGGGCCTCCGGCAATGTTCTGTTCCTAAAACTGCGAGCTATGTTTAATAGGCGTCGGCAACCGTTGCACCTCGGGCCCTATTATTATTATTATTATTATTATTAGTAGTAGTAGTAGTAGTAGTAGTAGTAGTAGTATTTACTGTATTAGTGGCAGTGTTGCGTGTGTGTGGTAGGCCACTGGTCGGACATGGTTGAGACACAAATTGATCTTCGTGCGTATTTTACGCGCCCTTCTCAGTCCCCAAAATGTTGTAAAACTTCGTCAATCGTCAAAAGATGCCAAGTGTGATCTGCAACAAAGACTTTTGGCTGCAGACTCGCACCAGCTGGACGTGACTGACTGCTGAAGACAGGAACTATCCCGTCACCAGCACACATGGTACAGACGCCCCATGCAGCACCGTGATTTTTATGACATTTGGGTCTGTTGAGGGAGAAGGTTTCAGGCTCACTGTATGAGAAGCTGCTCTCCAAGGAAGATCATTTGTATTCTAGCGCCACCTTGCTTCAGGAGAACGGCAAGTGGATTAAATACAATATTGCCGGTAATTGAAACCAAATGAGAATGTGCGCGCAGTGAGCATTCCTGTAAGTGAAACTGCCACACCGATGCCAGTCAAAAAAAAGCAGGTGGTCAAAAGGAACATGCGCAAATTAGTGAAATATAAAATAAGGGCATGGGTCAAAATCCAGGCAATTGTCAGCCCTCGCCTTGACCTTTATCCACCTGCCCCTGTTCATGAACTTCAATCACACTTCTAAGACTAAACCTGCCCATTTTCATGGTAATCGCCCCACAGGGCTCCAATTCTAAAAAAAACACACGTCCCGACGCAGTGGGGAGGCGATGTTGTGTGTGTGTTTTATCCTGCTTCTGTGCAGACCTTTTGTCTAAATGTAAAGCTAAACAAAATTGGAATTGCACTGGGAGAAGTCCCGTTAAAGCTTGGTGATGTTAGGGTATGAATGAAAACGCAATTTAGTCCAATCCTGTGGCGCCATCTTGTGGTTTTAAAAAATAAATCCAGCTCCCACTCGGGTGTCTGAGGTCCATCATCGGTGTTTGAGGTTGGGGGGGTTAAGTACATTTAGGCCTATACTTAAATGTCATTGCTATGTCGTGACTCTGGAGTCAGCAGATGAGACAATAAAGATATATTTTCATATTTAAAAAAAAAAAAAAATGGGTTCAGTCTCCCCACTGTTTGCTCCTCTCCCACAATATAGAAATAAACCGTTTTAATGGAGACATATAAAACAACAGAAACCTTCATAGATGAGATTCCTTAGAGCATTACTTCAAAATAATGGCCTGTTGTCTAATGCACATCAATGTGGAAACAGATGGGGTAGCTTTGCTCAAGGGCACCTAATCAGTCTTAAGAGGTGGCAGTGTCAAATTATAGGCTACACAAATAGAATGATTATGTCAAACATGTTAATTAATCATCATCATCATCATGTTATTGTTTCAAATTGGTCCTGATATGTTCTGACACAGAACATATCATTATGTATATACGATTTATAAACATAAGTAATGAAATGTATTTGTTTTAAAGATATTAACGAGATAAAGATAAATTGTATAATGTATATATAACTATTCCACATGGGGCAGTTAGTATGTGTTAAACGCAGGATTGCTTGAAAGTGTTTGAAATTGCTGATGCGTTCAATAACCAAGAAGAAGGCAACGTTATGTTACACAACGCACTATATACATTTGGGGCAAATGTGCACATATTGTTGCTTTTTAACTATTATTAAAAAAAAGGACAACTTGTACGCTTTAATGTTTTAGTCATCACTATTATTATTATGTGTTTATTAATAATAATTATTATTTGTTGAAATTCCGCCTCTCACGAAGGCAGCACCTCGCTCCCAAGCAAAGCGCCTACATTTCCCGTCGGGCATCCCGCGGCGTGTTATGTGTGCCAATAATTTGTGCTCGGCGGAGAACAAGCTGCAGCAGACAGTGACAGAGGACAAACTGAAGGAGCAAGGTTGTACGTATTTATATTTTGGGGTTTAAAGTTTCCATATATTGACAGCCTCAGACGTTTACAGCTCGAATTAATTCACAAATAATAGTTTATATTTCATAAACTGATGTACCAGCGCGTTCAGTGGACTGCATGTGTGTAACAGTGATGCTAGCTTGTGCTCGTGCTAAGGCTCTGTACATTAGTAGCCTTATCTATGAAGCCAGACACGCACACGCCCCTCAGTGGGGCCACAATGTAACGATATTTGGCCAAAAACAGACCCACTGTGTGAAAGCGGGAACGTTCCTCGGGTGCTACAATGTTTCTCTATCTCCTGTTGCCTCAGCTAGTTGTCTGCAACAGCTCTGTATTGCAGCATTCAGATGGTGGTTATAGCATTTGGGCACCTGTAAGTAATGTCTGGTTCACAACAGGGAGCCGGCTGAATTGAATAGTTACTGTACACATTGAGTGTGTTCGCTCACTAACACGCTGTGGCCCCTGACAGGTGTTCAACATGTCTGTGGATTGGGTCGGATATGGATACGCAGCCCTGGTCGCATCCGGGGGAGTCATTGGTTATGTGAAAGCAGGTATGTGTTTAAGGTGGTTCCTCAAATCTTCAAAAAGCACTATGTTTTGAGATTCTAATAATATTGCTGTGGTGTTTGCTTGCTTGTGTGACTTTCTTTTATAGATCACTGCATTTCTGATGTAGCCTGTCCAAAACCATTTTAGAATAAGTAGAAATTGGATGATAACCTCGGTCATGTAAACTGATCTTTTCTCTTCTTAAGAATCCATGTTCATTCTATAATTTCCATGCACTATAAAACTAAAATGTTATCATTTGTGTGTGCCACAACACACCAGTGTGTACTTGTTCTTCTGTCAGGTGTTGACCTGCTGTGTGTTGTGTCTTCCAGGCAGCGTCCCCTCCCTTGCTGCTGGTCTTCTCTTCGGCGGCCTCGCAGGTTTTGGCGCCTACCAGATCTCCAGTGATCCCAAAAATGTTTGGGTGTCCCTCGGTTGGTATTGTTCTGTGTTTGCCGTGAATGTGTTGCACGGGGATAAACTAGAATAGAACAGTACTGTGTCTCTGTGGTCAACATTCTCTACCACGCTGTGTCTTCCAGCTACATCAGGAGCGCTGAGTGGTGTCATGGGAAAGAGGTTCTATTCATCCAGGAAGTTCATGCCAGCCGGCCTGATGGCTGGAGCAAGGTATGCATCTCCTTCATGTGACTAGACTGATTTTAAATATTGCATTAGTCTGATGTGGTCATGATGACTAAATTTGACTCACGGTTAAGGTGATAGTTGCTCTAGTCATTGCTGCTACGCTGAACAGCTTGATAATAATGTGATGGGATGTTGAACCCAGATGATCACTCATACTCTAAAGTGACTCAAAATCTCAGCACATTTTTCTCGGTTTAGATTATTCTACAATTCCCAGTGCTCTGTGCATAGAGTCTAATGTTATCTTCCTGTTCCAGTCTTCTAATGGTGGCAAAGCTTGGTGTGACTTTGCTCCAGAAACCCCAGGAGTCCTGATAGAAGATTCTGATGTGTGCTCCATCTTCCGTTTCAGCATATGTCATTCACTGTTGAACATTAATGTCATTTTGTAAAAAACAAACCAACAAAAAGAAGTGTATATTTGAGGATGAAATATAATACCTTGTTTATATAATAGAAATGGTCGTCTTGTCCTTTTTGAACGAATGCAGTATGCACTTTCATATCTTTTATTTGTATAAAATGTTTACAAAATGTTCAGTCAATTCATTGCATAATACAAAGAGGTGTGTGTAGTTGTCTTACAGTATCTAGAATAAGTTGAAGTGATCACTTTTATAGCCATATCACCTATGGTGAATAACAGCAGAGGGAATATAGCATTGCAGGAACCGTTAATATGTCTGTTTATCCTTTGCCATCAGTAGTAAAACAATACATGACAATAAAAACTAGAGTAAAAAAAATGAAAAGCTATGTTACATTTAAATCCTACTCAGAATACCCCAACACTAACAGTAGAATGAATTGGCTCACACTGGATCCTTCAGGAGTACAGTGGGATTGTCGTGCAGACAGTATCAGTCTTGGTTCAGTATCATGGCAACAGTCATCCAAACATACACTCCATACACATTTACAGTTAGATCATACATGTCTCAGGCTCTCTGGTAACAAAACTATGCCATTGTGGCATACAAAATGTCTCCTAAAAAGACTGGGATGTGTCACGT
Organism: Morone saxatilis; assembly: GCF_004916995.1. Lineage (NCBI taxonomy): Eukaryota > Metazoa > Chordata > Actinopteri > Moronidae > Morone > Morone saxatilis. The sequence continues at coordinate 7,795,893 of NW_023339650.1, forward strand.
ACATCTTTTGTAACATTACTACAACAGGTTTGAGTATGGTTAAAAGTCTGCTTAGGGTTAGCTTCCTTAGCCAAAGATGTGTACCACTGAGCAACGCAGTCCAACAAGCAGTAGAAGCTGTACCACCTTCTTTCTGAACTACCGATTTCCACCATATTTGGAGGTCCAGTCCACCCTGCCGTGGACAGGCTGCACAGCGGGAGCTCTGGTCAGGAGATTCCCAGACGTTTTCCCTAGGGCTGAGTAGCTGCTCCCCTTCATCTGAGTCCTGTCTGCTCTCCTCTTCCAGCCCTCGTAATCTGCAGGAACATGCCAGTCAGTCAGTTTGTTTATCTCCAATATATATTTACACATATAGCCAGGTGTCTGTCTTTATTAAGATCCCTAGTTTGTGTGATGCAAGACACATCACATGTGTTGAAACCACACAATCCTATTTATTTTTAGCTGTGTGATCCAAGACACATCACACAGCTAAAAATAAATAGGGTTGTGTTGTTTAAACCCATTAAAAGAAAGAGATTAATATAGTACAGGTATTGTAGGTAACAAAAAAACCAATAGACAAGGGAAGCAACACAGAAGGACAGCTTTTTCTTCTAAAAATATGAACACAAGGAACTAATAGCAACTATTAGAAAATGGCAATACCTTCATTAGTTTCACTTAAAGATGAGTTGGATATGGGCTTGGCCTTTGCAGATTTTGGTTTGTCTTTTTTATTATCAGGAGAAGAAGAAAGATTGACTGAAAGAGTGAAGAAAGGAGAAACAGTCATAGTGAGTGAGAGTTTTGATTGAAGTATTAATAGAGAAAAAGAGAAGGAATAGTCAGCCATACTGGCATAATGGTCGAGTGCAGGACGACCATACAAGACAGCAGTCATTCTTACAGAATGTAGAAACAGTATTTATTTAAGATTTAGATTTAAGGGGCAATTTTGGACGGATAAGTGGTGGGGACGTGGCGAGGTAATCTGATCTAAAAGTATCTTACTTGCGTGCTGGCCAGCCAAAGGGGCAAGCTGGATTCTCTGTCCCACCGAGCCCACCTCTTTCTTTTGGAATGAAGGCATGTAAGCACCAGAGAGGTTGTATTTGGTGCTTACAAAGTTCCCTAAAATAAAAGAGAGACATGGGTCTTTAGTTATGTGCTTTATTGTTACACCCTCCAGGTACCCAGGCGGCATGGGTCAATGTCATATAAGTTCAAATAATGTGAAAACTTTAGTAAACACACCTAATAGATGACTTTACTGATACTAATTATTTGTGTGAACATGTGAGGTAGCTCCTGCATATGCAGCAGCTACTGAGGACACAAGAGATCAAGTGTTTGAAGTCATTCAGCTTCTCCGGCGACGCCGTCGGTCTGCTTCACCAACGGTCACAGATAGCTATCAGTATAATTAGTGAAAAGCCTCATTGTTCCCTTATGAAGATGTTGTGGTTGTAGTGCAATTTACCACCTATTTAGCAACTGGGGTTCTTAGTTCTCTGGTTAAACTGTGTATTTGTACCCTTGTCTCCTGCAGAGCCTTTTAGTAGCCGTTTTCTTTCACATGTTAAGTCGCTGGCTGAATACCTGAAGCTTGTTGCATTGGCCGCAATACTAACTTCAATGTTTCTACACAAAGGGAGAGATATCTAAATTTACATGACTGCTCCCAACTGTAAAACACAACAAAACAGTTCACGTGACGTCATCTCAATGAAATACCTTTGGAGAGATCGATTTTCTCCAGAACTCTTTCTTTAACAATGGTTTTCTCTGGTGGGCTATCCACAGATTTAGAGTTATTCTCTTCTAGTCACACAGCCAAAAGTAGAGTTGGAGGAGATATGCATGCAATCAGAGAGAAAGAAGAATGAGAAAACCGAGAGAAGAATATGTTAGCACAGATGCTTATGAAAGACACAAAACAAAAAGGAAAGATACCCTTTTCCTTGATTTTAGTAAAACAAAATGATATTCATGAGTAATGGGTGAGCAGTGTCAAAACAAACGTTAGTGTGCGTGTGTGAGAGTAAGCGAGTGCTGGGAGGTGGGACAAATGAGCAGGGGGGTGCAGTTGATGGGCCATTTAAGGGAACACTTGATCTTACACCGACAGCCTTAATCTCATGAATAAGCAATGGAGAGGGAGAGACAAGGTGAAAGAAAGACACAGGAGAAGAGAGGGAAGGAGGGAGCACAGCGGGGGCCCATATTGTGTGTCTGTCTACATGACAAATATGATTTATAGAGGTCGCAGACGCTTAGACTCACTCCTAACAAGGCTTCGGTCAATGGCCCCATAACTACTGATCAGGAGACATCAGCTGCATCATTAGCATTTAGAGCCTTTGTGTAACAAAGAGGACAGATCATATTATGTAACAGTAGGTGACACTGACAGTCACCAGGTTTCCACTGCCTGGCACACTGTAGTCATTATTTATATCTCTTTATATCTCTGAGTAAGTAGGTTGATTGCCTAATTTTGTAGCCAAAATTTGTTAGCTCAGTTATAGATTTAGAAAGATTTCTCTGCATATTCTATGTGAGGTTCACAATGTCCACAGTGGGTACAATGTGTTATTATGTTAAAAAATAAAATATTGACAAAGAGGGGAATATTCACTGAAGAATAAGGACACAAAGACTAGTAAATGTAACAGGATACTTGCATTAAAATGCCTAATTTCTTGTTTCTGTGTCTAGTTTTTTGATGGTACTTCTAATACGCCAATAATCAGGGAAAACCTCAGCAAGCATTTTAATGAATCTCCTGGAACTCATTCACTTCCTGTCTACATTATGGGTCCTGTACACACTGTAAACACAGTTGTTTTGTTCAATATGATTTCCTTAACATGTTAGTGAAATCTGGAAACCCGAGCACCGTCCACTGCACGCTCCATCAAGCCTCTTAACACCTCTACATCAGTCCTCACCTGCGTTGGCTCTGGTGACAGATAATCCTCCTCCAATAGGAGCAAGTGGTTTATTTACAGTGTTTGGGGAGTTCTCCCACAGGTCCCGCAGCGTCATACCACTCAACTCCTTATCTCCAGATGTCTGATTCTTGCCAATCAACCCTTTAAGCAACAGAAAATGTGTGATAATTAAACTACTAAAATCATCATGTTGCATTGTTATGAAACTGGCTGATCAGGTGGCCCCAAATGAATGCAATGACGCCTTATTATTTTTACTTGATATGAGGATGATGCTCCTTATATGTGTTTGATTTATTGAGTGGAGTCAGTCACCGTAATGCTTGCATTACAAATCACTACAGGGAATCTGAAAATAGCAACAAGGCCCTTCATCACACAATCACAGGACATCTGAGACAAAGAGAAACTGGGGAGCCATAAAAAAGGCGCCTGTGAGCTGATTCCAAAGGTAATTAGATATACTAGCAGTCATGCTTGACAACAAGTCACCTGACACAACTACAACAAAGCTCATGAATACATTTCCTGGCAAGTTTAAGAGGGGAAATGATGCAAAACCATAAAGAGAATGGAAAAATTGTTTGTACAACACTACGTTATGGTGACCAATGACAAAGATGACCCTGTTTGCTGTTGGTCATGCAGTCTCACCTGGCAAGTACCGTGACTGGCTCAGATAGTGCTGTCGTGCAGCAGATCCTGGGAGACTGGAGTCCATTTGGCCAATCTTAACATTGTTGGGTAACTTAGTAACTGTGCTGAAGGAGTACAGCGGTTTCTGCTCCTTGGGCCTGAAAACAGAAAAAAAAACAGACAATTGAAGTTCTGTGCGCAAAAAGTAATCTAATTTTCACATTAAGTCTTGAATTTGAGTCTTAGTCCTATGGGTGCTATGCATTTAAAAACAGACTGACTCATTGGGACAGACTGATAAAGACTGAAGAATGCTTCACAGCTAAGGTAACCTGCTACCATTCTGTGATGCATGAGACACCCAAATTTAACACACATTTCCCGCAATGCAGTGAAAACCTGACTGACAGTTCTTCAATTTTTGCCACTCACTGTGGGCGGGGCTCCTTAGGGTTCCCCTCCTCCTCCGTGTTCCCCAGACTAGGTTTCTTGGAGTTGGAGGCAGCAGTTTCTGTCGGGTCAAATTCCTCCCAGCTGTCCGAGGTCTTGGCCACGGTCTGGCCCCAGCGACGACGGCCACTCTTCACCGCCCCCATCCCACCACCACCGATGGTGTTCTCACTGCCCAGCGATGCTGCTTTCTGCAGAGGAAGAAAATACAATAGGCACATAAACACATGTTCTAATTGATAAAATCAGTCTTACTAACTTAACTCCAGCTCTCTGCTACTTTCATTGTCCTACAAGCCTTTCTCCTTTTAGGAGGAGTCTAATATGCAAAGACAGGGGCCGGAAGGACTCCTTTATGTATTAGTATTCTGGGAAATCCAAAGATAGCCTATGAATCTGCATAATCTTAGGTGCTATCATTTTTTCATTATATTCAACACAAAATACAATAAATGAGGTTCTGATTTGCACAAAGACACTCACTGCATGGCTGAGGCCTGCTGGTTTACTCTCTGTTTGGGGAAGGGGGATCTGCTGAAGAGGCTGATGATGTTCCTGCTGCTGTTGGTTTCTGGAGGATGTGGAGGCTTTGGACTCAGAAGAAGACTGCTGGGGATCAGTCTTGGGCTCCGAGGCCTGCTTCTGGGCCAGTGGCCTGGCCTGGACCTTCTTAACCTCCTGGCTCTGAGGACGAGGTCCTAAGATCTGTCCTACCTGGAAGTACGGGTAACGCAAGGACTAGACCGAGAGGGGAAAGGAATACAGATTGTTATTCTGTTTTGTAGATGTTCTGCAACCATTGTTTTCTGCTACAATGAAGATTTCTGCACATTTCTGTACTCCTTAACACTTGAGTCAAGGACTTGAAACCCTCTACATACAAACTTGTACACTCACACCTTTGTTTTTTATTCCATGCAAACAATTTTGCTGAGTTCATTTAAAATGAATCCAAATTGCTTTCTTAGAATGGGCTAAAACTTGACGTGCATCCTACACCTGGGAGCGTTGTCAGCAGAGAATGGAAAAGCATTGTCACCCCCGCTGGAAAGGTGTTTCCTACTCAGGTCCCACAGGGTTCAGTTCTGCTGTCTCACTGGAGTGTAAATTGTGTTTAACTACGTGATGACCACATGTTGTCCATGTGAAACAGAGCACACCAGCAGAGGTAGAACATTTAGCAGTGGCAGAGGGAATGGTTTAAGCACTACTAAAAATGACAGGGATTAGGATGCTAATGCAATCTCAGTATTGGACCTACAGATAATCTGCACATAGTGGTTGCACTGTCACAGAAATTGTGTCTCTGAGGACAGGTGTGTTTTTTAGGTATGTCCAAATATATCTTTAAAGTCCAGAAAAGCCAGTGTGCTCTTCGTGATGTACAAGTTAAAAACAGACAAAACAATTAAAGCCATGACTTCTTACTGTAACCAGACCTTTAGACTCAACTTTAAAGCTCAGCCTTACTTACCTGTACAGCAGTGGGTCTTTTTTTGGGGTCCCACTGGAGCAGGTCCTTCATCAGGGCGATAGCCTCATTGCTGGCATTTGGGATGAGGGTCTTTAGGTGGGTCGGCACACATTGGGGGAAGCGAAAGTTCATAGCAGCAGCTAGTTGGTAGCCCTCTGGCCAATCCGTCTAAGGGAAGAGACAAATGGTTATTCATTATCATCTTCATAAAATCAGGTGTTTACAGATTTAGTTTTACTTTAGTTCACAATTCAAATATTGTCTCAGTGTGGACAAATAATTTATTTTACACTGTCTGTGGCTATCTGAGAAGAGCATTAGAATCATTTGAGAAAAATGGTGGGTGCTGTGAGAGAATGCAACCAGGTTTTATGGCAATTTGAGCACCATTTAGCTTGTGAGGGTTCATAACATAGTGTATGCCTGTATGTAGATGATGTATAAGAATGTAGATGAAATCCAACACCACCTAAACACATCTGGTCAGCACCAACCATTGCTTTGATGCAGTTAATAAAATATGTATAATCCTTCTTGAGACGTTTCCCCTCTAGTGGCACTGAATGCCTGCCCTTGTAGTTGAGGTCACAGACTCAGTTCCAGACCAGGTTAAACCAAAAATGGGCTCTGAGCGCTCTCTGCTTAGCAATCACACTAATAGGAAGGGATGTGGTGGAAAGCCATTAGAATAAGGTGGGAATCCTGTTCAGTATGGAGCACATTTAAGATGCTTTGCACCGCAGAGAGAGAAGAACACTTCTCCTGGCCTCCCTATGTCCTACTTATTTTTATATAGTAAACAAATTTCAATTAATTTCAGCAGCAAGCCATTTTGGGTAATTACAATTAAAACCCTGAATAGAGGTAAATTCTCACCTTTTTGACAGTGCCAAGAACTTGGCAGATCTTAAAGATCTCATCCACTTCACTGTTCCCAGGGAAAAGAGGCCTGAGAGTGTAGAGTTCAGCCATGATGCAGCCCACTGCCCACAGGTCAATAGGAGAGCTGTAGGTAGACGACCTGAGCAGAACCTCTGGAGCCCGGTACCTGGACAGACAACATACTCGAATGAACCAGCCAACAAGTCCACAACTTCATAGCTTCATAAAACCAGGATAATTCTCACAATGTCACTTTTACATATCTGTTGTGCTTGAACTCAGAAGCAGCCTCACAACCTGTAATTAATGCATAGGCTTTCTTGTGTGTTTTAGATGGCTGTTGATGCCTGGACAGTACTCTCACCATCTAGTTGATACATAGTCTGTGTAGGGAGGTTTGGAGCGGATCTCTCTGGCCAGTCCAAAATCTGCAATTTTGACCAGTTCTGGACCCATGCATAGCAGATTCTCTGGCTTCATGTCTCGATGAAAGAATCCTGTAGAAATATCAAGTTGAGCCACTGTGTATAGGGCAAATGCCATTAAAAACGACGTTTAGAAAAATGCCAAAATTGCAATCATATGCAACCATTCTACATTAGTATTTTTTATTCAGTTCAAATGTGCAAAATTCAGATACCCTCTAGTGGCACTGAATGCCTGCCCTTGTAGTTGAGGTTACAGACTCAGTTCCTGACCAGGTCAAACGAAAAATGGGCTCTGAGCGCTCTCTGCTTTGCAATCACAGTAATAGGAAGGGATTTGGTGGAAAGCCATTAAAGTGAAGTAGAAATCCTGTTCAGCATGGAGCACATTTAAGATGCTTTGCACCACAGAGAGAGAAAAACACTGCTCCTGGCCTCCCTATGTACTACTTATTTTTATATAATAAACTCATTTTCTCCATCATATCATTGGGGATGTTATTTAAATTAATTTCAGCAAAACACAATATTCAGATACCACAAGAAAAGGAAAACTGAGGAGCTAGTGAATGGATGCATATTTGCCTTCCTCAGTGTTGGCACAGGTTTGAAGGTCTGTGTATTCAAGGACTAAGTATTCTACATACTTTGATCATTTTCATTATTTAACCATGGCCACATTGTTTTTCTAATATTAGCGAAGCTGTTTTAGTTACCTAATCCTATATGTTCAGTAATTCAGTTACCACATGCAGATTTAAAGGGAATGTAAGAAAAAACTTTGGCAGTGCATTTAGCAATTACAGTATTAACATTAATAGTATTGAGTCATAGTAGTAATACAGGGGGCATTGTATTTCCCTAGAAATGTATTTCACTAATGAAAGGTAGTTGCATATGAGGGCAATTTGTAAACACAGTTATTACATGAGCCAAGTTCTAAGCATGAAGAGACCTGGATAAAACAATATGCAGGCTGTTGAACTGCATATTTGTTTTGTTTTGTTCTTAGCGAAATTAAAGTGAAACGTCTTTGCTGAGGAAACAGGTAAACCTAAAGGAACTAAAATGTTTGATGCTATTATAAAATGTACTATGAGCTAGCTCTGTTAAATGTATCTAAGAACAAACACAGCTAATAGGCTTGTGGTGTTCTAAATTACACGACTTGTTACAATATCAAACACACTCACACCAACAACTGAAAGGTTGTATTACTCAAGCAGGTAAACAGGTAAGGTAAAGAAGGACAGATTGAAGTAGCCTCTTACCATGCTTATGTACAAAAACCAACCCAGAAAGCACTTGAAACATGATGTTCCTAATTTCATTCTCTGAGAACATCTTATTCTCTCTAACAGCAGAGCAAAGAGACCGAAAAGGAAAGAATGAGGGGGAAGAGAAATGAAAGAAAGCAGTTAATAGAAAGAAAAGAGTTTTAAAACTGGCAACACTACATATGATGCATCCACACAACCATGAATTATAGAAATGCAGACCAATTAATTAGATAAGGGCAGTTATGAAAGGTTCACAAACTACAAGATTCTGATCAATGAATCACCAATTTGACAATTCAGGTCTTTGGTTGCAATATCCCATACTTCATAGTTTTATACTTTTCTCATTGCATAACTATTCAATGAATCTTGCAGTATGTAACCACTCTCATGCATTTGCAAGGCATGAAGGGAACAGCGTACACCTACCATGTTTGTGCATAAATGACAGGCCTTGTAAAATCTGAAAGCTTATGTTTCTTATCACTGATTCAGGGAACAATTTTCTTCTGTAAACATAAAATTGACAGAATTCTCATGAACCTACTAATGTAACCAACATTACAGAAACATCATTATGTTTGTCTTTGTACACATACACTAGCTGGTAAAACAGAGCATTTATAAAATTATACATTTAACCACTAAACTGACTGTAAATCATCAAGGGCTTGACTCGTGTGCAAGTGCAGTGGAGACACATGAGTTTCCAAACTAGCAAAACCGTCAGAGCCTTCCATTAGAGAAGGTAATTTAAATTACATCACACCCCAAGTATATAATCTGGCCATGTTTCAGGCTTGTGATCCAGAGACGAAGCTCACACATGCTAACATTTGGAAAACTTTGTGTTACAGTAATGGCATCAAACTAGACCCCTGTGTTATACACCTTGTATTGTATTACGTTGTAAAGCATTCTGTTCTTACCTGTCCTTCATAAGCTGGTAGAGGTTCTCCTTCATATACTCAAAGACAAAGTAGAGGTGATCGTTCTCTCTGATTACCTCCTTCAGTTTTACCACATTCGCATGGTTCAGCTTCTTCAGTGACTGGTGTGAAAAGACAAGAATACCGGCACTCATGTAATGTAATAACAGCTTTATGTGCGTGTAATTACACGTGTATAATAAAGATATTAATCTAAGATATTAGATTTGTTCAACAATGATATTAAATGTTTATAATTATGAATCAGAAAATTCCATGGAGCAGGAATACTGTAACACTTTAATTACTGTTCCCGATTCTAACGTTGGTGTGAGCTTTTTTGCATTATTGCTTAAACTTTTCATTTATTTTCATCTCATGCCTGCTGTTGCCAATGACTGGAAGTACTGCTGTTATACAGCATCCCATAACCGGCCCAAAGTATCACCATCCGTACCTTCACCTCCCTTAGGTTCATACATTCTTCCCATGAATAAAACTTCCTCTTCATTCTGTGAAAGAAGGATAAAACCAGACATTCATTTGGAGTACAGATCGGACATGCATCAATTGAAGAATAGAAGACAACACATTTGCAGGCTGTATAAATTACACCAGGCGTACAGGAGAGTCACTATCTTTACAATATTCCTTTGTGCGTCGCCACTCTCCATCAATAATTCAGCTTTTGTGAGGCTTACCTAATTTCAGCTCATTTAATTTCAAGAAGAAAACTAACAAAAGCTGTAGATTGTTGAGGGATTGTACATAAACTGTATAGGCTTTACCATTGCTTTCTTTCTATGTTAATTAAGTGTAAAACACACTTGACTCAGCTGATGTATGAAGTCGTCAGTTTCATCGCAGTGTGTTTTGCCATGTACATTGAAACCGCATGTAAGCTGGTATACATGACACCTTTATGAGAGCTTTTCTTCTCTAATCAGCGTTACTTCTCCCTCCCACTGGAGTTATGTAAGAGTTACAGAACGTGTAGATATCTTTTTCTGCTCTCTGGGCATCAGCCAGTTTCGGTCGTCCCTTCCACAATGTCAGAAACCTGACACACTCCCTCTACTTTCACTCCCTTTCACCATCACCGCACGTATTGTCTTGCATGGTAACCAAATGATCAACCAGTGGACGCATCTCCCTGGTTTCTCATTTATTATTGAATCTTGCTGCCATGCTGCTGAAACAAAGGCTTGTAAGCTAGTTTGTTTGTCCTGGTGACAGCAGGGAACCAGTAGCCCTTAGTCCTAGACTTCACTTTATATTTCTATTATAATGACATATAATTCATTAAATATGACATATTAAAAATATTTTTGAAGTACTTCTACTTTGTAAAACACTGGAGAAAAATTAGCTGACCTTAAAATATACAATATATTTGGATTTACAGTGATCAATTACTTGCTTATTTTGGGGATGATTATTAGTGCTTTTAAACAATATTCAATGTAAGAAATGGGTACACAATGTGGACTACCAAGCCTTATTCCACTTAATTAGAATAGTCAGTACTGTAGGTTTGCTGAATTGTAGAACTTCACTATAATGTTAAGTAAGCTTAAAAATTGGAAAAGGACAAAATATCAACCATATTGCATTAACAAAACAATCAAACTCTCACAATATTAATATTCTATCAATATAATGTCATGCTTTAACAAAGACAATATTTAAAATACTATAATATTAAAATAATGATCAACATTTTAACCTCTTGATTGCCACCAGTTCTCCAGACTCGTTGCTTCTCCCCATCAGCACACTGCCATAGGTGCCATCACCCAGCTGCTTTAGGGTGGTGTAGCGATTCATCATCTCTCCTTATTCTTAAAACAAGTTGTGGAAACACAGCGCTGATTCATTGATCAAATGTCTTTCCTGTTTCCTGTCCTCTTCTGCTGAAGGAATGTCTTTGTTTCACCTGCTCAGTTGTCCTTTTCCCAGGAGGAAGGACTTTCAGTTGGCCAGTATGTGACGACGCTCACCAATTCTTGAGGTTCAAAACTCATCTTGCTGTAACCGATCCATTGTTAGAAAGATCGGATCCCAGTGATGCAGGTCAGCCAGCGGTCGACACTCTGCCTCTGCAATCCTTAAGCGACAGAAAATAAATACACATCATGAGCAGCAGACACACCAATCAGCTACAAATACAATAAACGGTTACAAGCTTCACCCACTCCTGTAAATCCCGACAAAACAGGACTTCTAAGAGATCTGAAGACAAAGAAAAGCGAGGACCATTTCTTGTTTTTCCCTCAGTGAGGAGGATTAGGTGTGTGTCTCACTAGTAGCTTCCAACATGACCACCCAAGGGAGATGACACAGCCAGCCCTAGGCAGATTAGGCCAACAGGGATGTAAATAGGATGTTACATCACCATCATGCTTACCGGCATCCACTACCTTCCCCAAGCACCCTGCCTGGCAAGAGGATTTGACCGACGCCACGGGCCGCAGGGATCACACGTTATGTTTTATATTCTGCCTAAGGACTCGGAAAAAAAAAAAGATAGATGCAAAAAATGGTACGGTATATTCTCACGTAGGCCTCATGTGTAACACCTTAAAGACAATAAACTGAGTAGCCTCCCTAAAACCTTTTAAGCCTACTTTATCCTTTCGCGTGGAGGATTAATGTTGGGTTATCTGGTACATGTTCAGTTTCTCAAATAGAAGACCCCGAGAAAGTCTTGGCCAAAAAAACGCCAAAAAGTGTACACAGGAATCATAAAGCTATCACTATACAACTGTTTCTGATGGTGAAAGATTACAAAAGTGGGAAACTTTTGGACAAAGAAGACGCTGTTCCTTTCTTCATCAACTCACATAAAGTTTTTCTTGAGCAAGGCATTTAACACTGCCCAGAAAACAGTATGTCTGACACAATAAGGGCAATTAAATGTCAAGGAAAACTAGTTTTTTTTGGGGGGATAAACAAAAGTTAATGGATGTATTGGTTGCCAAAAAACAACTGATCTAAGAAATAATAATCATGCTGAAGGAAGAGGGTGTAAGGATTTAAATTCCATATGTCAGCTATTTTCATGAAACTTTAGTTGAGTGTGGTAAGTAGAATCTCATTGAGTAGGTCTACTGTCTTCCTGTATTTAGGTTAAAGGAAATTCTGTTGCAGGTAAGCCAAAGGTAGCTGAACAAAATGAGATTAGTGTTTATTTCATCGAATGGGGCCAGGAACTGGCATCCAAAGAGAACGTCCAAACTGGATTTAGCTCTGTGACTCCGGATATAATGAATGAATCATCAGTGCAATTACAAATATGTAAATGTTTAAAGATTTGCCATCCTTTTTGCACACTGTATACAGACTTCTCAACGTATCTTTCTTTTTTTCCACTGCAAAGTATGAATGATTTCTCTAAACAAAACCCTGCTTGATATCCTGAGTCTCACTGAAACAATAAGCAATAGCACAAGTGGAGAGGCCAGCCAGCACACTGCTGGCCTGCACTCGGCTTTCACATATGGCAATCTGTTGTGGAGGGATTTAAAGGGAATTAAGATGTAGCCAGGCCACATGACATTAGGAAGCTATTCAAGGTCAATTATATTGAAAGCACACGTGGACACTAACCTGACAGTGGGAAAATAAACAGAGTAAACTCAATTTGATCTTCTAAATGTGATTAGTTGGTCAAATAAATGACTGCTTTGTTTCCCATTAGTAGGCTAACTCTACCGTCCTATACATTTGAGCCTGAACTAGGTAAACTTCTGTGAAATACACAGTGTAGTTTATCGGGAAAAGAGAAAGCACAGAGAAACATTTGCTGCTGACACGCTGTCGCGTTTTGACAGTTCAGTTCCTCAACCATCTTTGTTCTGGCCTCTGTTTCCCCCGTTTTCTTCATGTTCTTGCGGTTTAAAACTCACCATTATGGGGTGTAGTTGCCTTCCTGCGGTTTCCTTTGTCTGGGTCCGCTGATAGCGCGACGTTTCTTCAGATAAAACCCACGTAGCATCTAAACCGAGCTCTTACGACAAGGCGCGCGTGCGAGTGCGCGTGACGAAGTCCCCATGGAAACGTACACACAAACGCGACGCTTGTTTAGGTTGCCAGGTGACCAGTGGCTTATGAGGGCGCAATGCTTCATGGGACTGCGGAAGTGTAAAGCCTCCACTTCGACAAATTTAGGTTGAACTTTTTGTTTTTATTTTTATTTTGAACTGCACTGCTAGTAATATTCCTGCTCCATGTAATAGCCTAAATATGTTCAGATAACCTCCAGACTTAGTGTGAGCTCCTCACTTCACCGCCTCTCTGGACACAGAGGCAGTTCCCGCGCTGCACCAATAGATGGAGCTGTAGAGCTGTGGGTTTTCTTAATGGACACAGACGTGAACACATAAATCTGAACAAGTTTACTTTACTCCAACTGTTAATTTACTATTTCATATCATATAGACCAGTGGCCCAGTAATTAGAGAATACAGATACAAGATATTTCTAACAGCCCCAATAAAAGTAATGCATTTATTAATATTATAGAATATATAACCTGCTCATGGGGCGCTGGTAA
>NW_023339650.1:7809562-7830195 GCF_004916995.1 Morone saxatilis
ATGTGCATGAAGTGTGCATTTCATTGCATTGTGTGTATAAAAAAAGAGAGAAAAAAACAATTTCCCCTAGGGGATCAATAAAGTATATCTTCTTCTTCTTTTTTAGACCAAAGCATCAACACCTGTACAGGTTCTGATGTCATCCCCATCACCCCGGCGGGCGGTCATGGATAAGATGATTCATATGAGCTGATTAATGGGCATTCATCCTCACAGCCCACAGGTCAAGGTTTGTGCTGTCACTGAACCAATAAGACAACAATATGCCACGTTTCTGTGTGCGTGTCTCAGTGTCTGCGTGTGTCCAGTGGGTGGTCTTCTCACGCACACAGGAGGCAGGTTAAGCCAAGAAGCAGGAGAAGGGGAGATAACAAGTAGTTTTGCTCTAAGAGGATTATCACGGTCGTTAGTCACCCGCTGGTCTTGTCAATGGATGCCCGCTTCGCCGGTTGGAACACAGCGCACCGCGACGCCATCCAGTAGCCTACCGGGAACCGGGCGAGGAAACCGGTCACACTCAGATCGAGTGTGGGGGTCGGAGGGCGTTTAAAAAACGACATTACAAGATGATCTATAGTCGTTTTTATCTATTGGGAGCGCACGGGAATCCGTCACCGGGATTGCGTCTGCACCGGAGAGCGATTTCCTGAGGGGGGTTTTGTTGACAGGCCGTTTCTGACATGAAGACCCGACCTGCGGGGATCGGCAATGTCAATGCCGACTGGATGGGTTCGCTCCCCTCCAAGCTCAGTGCCATGCCTCTCAAACACCTCGCCGTGCCAGGTGAGCCTGTGTGCGTAAAGATGTTTGGGCTCTCCTCTGCCTATTCATCTGCCCATCACACCTAGATTTAGGGTATTTTGGGAACTTTGAAAGGATAACAACAAAGCTGCAAGTCTGAGAGGAATGTAGTAATACAGTCATATTTGATGCCATGCTAAAAATAATACCACCTTTACTACTCTTACAGCTTTAGGGTCATCCTTTTATTGTCCCTTTACTCCTGCCTTACCTTAACAGCCTTTTGTGTGTCTTTTCCCACTGGCCCTTCGGTCTTCCATCCTTATTATCCTATTTGTATCTATTTGTTAAATTTTCTTTTCATTTATCATCACCATCTCTCTTCCAGGGTCTCATGATTCTTTTACCTACTGGGTGGATGTGCATGCTCCTGTGGGGCCCGATCAGAAGGCATATGTCAAGTACCTGGCCACTATGTTCAGTGTCTTAGCCAAGAAAGTCATGGTGAAGTGGTCCATGACCCAGGTATTGAGTTCGGATCAATGACATGTACAAACCCATCATGTGGGGAGCTTTGCATCTTGCAGATGACATATAAAAAGACATATGTTGGGCAGATTTAGAAAGTTGTGGTGGGTTTTGTATCCAGATGTAATGAATAATGTGATATATAATATCTGTATTCCTAGAATCTGACATTTAAAGAGCAGCTGGAGGCAGGAATTCGCTACTTTGATCTCAGGGTCTCCTCAAAACCAGGCGAGCCTGGAAATGAGATCTACTTCATCCACGGCCTGTTTGGCCACAAGGTGAGCAGTGGGTTCAATATTTACTGACATTTAAATGCGTATTATTGTGGCTACTGTGCATGCCTCTATTTTCTGGTATGTCAGTATTATACTTTAGTGCTGAATGTTTTTGTCTTTCTCAATCAGATATTCTCCAGTCCTGATGATTATATTTTATATACATATATTTTAGCTTGTTCAGAAGTTTCTCCCCATAGTTTGTCTCATATAACAGCAAGAACAGTGATTTTGTTCTTCCAACATTATGTTCTAGTTTCCAGCTGATGTTGTTAGTAGTAGGTTTGAGGTGGCCGTGAACAGGGATCAAAGGTTGTGAGTTTAGTTGTAAACATCCCTCTTGGGTCAAGTGGGTCAAACTGACATGTGCCTGTTCTCTACATGTCATAGTGTTTTGCAGTGTGTCATGAGATGGACTTGTATCTGTAAAATGATAGAACAGGGAACAACAACTCAATTCCCTGTAAGAGTTCATTATTATGAGTTATTAGGCATGTACAACTGATATTTGACTTGTTTCCATTAGCTTTTATTTCATGGTGCAGTGTGATGGTGTTTTGTGTTCAAATACTCACTGAGGCATTTGGAGCTCTGAAATTGTGACCATAACTGGAAACAGTGGCCTGTATGCATCCGTACATGACCAATAGACATTTAGGTTTCATACAGCAAATGACTACCAACCTTTCACTCTGTTCTCTACCAAAGGTGAAGGATGGCTTGTTAGAAATTAACTCCTTCTTAAGCAGACACAGGAAAGAGGTGAGAAGTACTTTTAATATATTTTCTATGATTTCTTTAAAGCACAGATACATCAGCATGACCATAGATAGATAGATAGATAGATAGATGGATGTGGCCTACTAACTGACTGATTTTTGTGTCACATTGATTTAGGTAGTGTTTTTAGACTTCAACCACTACTATGCAATGGACGCAGAGCATCATGTGTACCTCATCACCATGCTCCAGGAAGTGTTCGGCAGCAAGCTTTGTAACAACTCTGCAGTGGAGGTCATCACTCTGGACTTCCTATGGGAGAAGAAATACCAGGTGAAACTCCAGCTTATTAATCACACCTTAGAAAGCTGTTTTTATTTCTTTCCATCTGACTTTGTTGGAGATGGTTAGCATCTAGGTAAAGGCTAAGTAAAGGCTGTATGCAGGTGTGTGTTTATTGGACAGCCCACTTAACCCCGGTGGTCAGGTAATCCCTGCCGCCTGTGACTCAGGAATTAGTTGTGAGCGTCATCCCATTAACACTCGTTCCACCATCCAACCCACTTTCCTACTTTCATGGTATTTAGCTTTTATCCTATCCTCTTCACACTTTCATTTTATTCCTTTTTGTCTTTTTTGGCTTTCCTACACTTCTTTCTCCTTGCTAAATCCTCCTGCCTGTGCTTCTTTTACATTTCGGATCATTCCTGTATTTTGTCATCTCACACCGTATTAATTTCGTTCTTTTTTCCATCCTCCTCCTTTTATATATAAACATACGTACGTGGACACGAGAAGCACCATGTACACAACGCATCTTAATGTTATGTCTGCGTGATTCTAGGTGCGTGTCTGTGCCCCGTTCAAATACTATCAGTTGAATTCCTGGTCCTGACCCTAATCTGTGGCTGGCTTAGTTGGCAAAGGAGAAGGAGGAGAAGGAGAGAGAGAGAGAGAGAGTTTTCTCGTTGTTTCACTGCTAAATCACTGTGGTAAACAGTGGACTAGCCAAAATGTGTTTTTATGATTTTAAACAAAATGGTCTCACCTACTTTATTGGGATATTGAGCATTGATGTAGGTGAGTTTTATATCAAGTGCATACAATGTGCAGCTAAATAGTCTGTTTCCAATTATACAATACTTTGTATAATAAGTAGGCAGAATGTTACTGTAAGTTTGGGGTTAAAGTTGAAAATATGGTCATGTGAGGGCTATATAGTATTATGCAGAAGATGAAGACTAATTCAAATCATTTCTATTACCTGATAATTATTTAGGTATCATCATAGGCTGAGTGTCACCTGATGTTACTGTATATGAGGTAACACATTCACGTCATTTACTGGTCACCCCCAGCCGTGCAGTCTTTCAAACATATCTTCTAACTGTCTGTTATTTTATGTTTTCCTCAGGTGATTGTGTTCTACCATCATCCAACAGCTCAGAGTATCCCTGTCATGTGGCCTGGCAACAAGATCCCTGCTCCCTGGGCAAACACCACTGAACCCAACAAGCTTATACAGGTTAGAAAACAACATCCAAACCCTTGCTGTGATAACAACTCACCAGCATGAAGCTCCCCATACATTCTGCTGTTATCTCATTCACTGGAAAATCAATACAGATATCTGCAATTCATTATTACAGCAAGATTAAGGATTGAAGACAAAAAATAATTCTGATACTTTTAATCGTTTGTTTAATCGTACATTTAACCCTTTTCTTCAGCTCTACGTTTCAGTCTCTTACAGCAAATCTAGTATCACTAGCCCTCTTTATGTCAGGTCTATTACCATCAATCAACGAAAAAACCATCTCCCTGCATCCTCTCCTTCCTTTCACTATTTTCCTGTTCATCTTCCTCTTTCTGTACAAAACTCAACACGCCTACTCCACATTCTCATCGAATTACACAAATGTCTCCAGAAGACTCACATTAAGGGGTGATTTAGATTAGACTGTTTGTGTCTGTTTGTTTGACACTGTCCTGTCTAGTTCCTGGAAACAACACTGAGGGAAAGAGCCAAGCAGGGCTCCTTCCACGTGTCTCAGGCCATCCTCACACCCAGGGTTAACACTGTGGCCAAGGGCCTGGTCTGGGGGCTACGTAACTACCTGGTGGAGAGGTCAGTGACTAAGTTTGGGGGGTTTAAGGAGGTTGTGACTGTGGATTGTGTGGTGGAATATTGTGGATGTGTGGATATACATTAGTTAGTGTGTCACCTTGTTCGGAAGTTTAGTTTCATCAGTTTAAATGTAAGATTTAGGAATCCAATCCAGGTGTGTGAGCATGTCTGTTCTCATGCATCTTTGAACCTTGTTCTCTTGTTTAAGGCTTAACTCCATTGATTTACTTTAATCTGTGGCCAGTAGAGGGCAGTACAGTAAATGCTGCAAATTTCTTCAAGAGGTTTGCCAGCTTTGTACTGTACATGAAAAAGGAAAACGGAAAAAGGACGACTTAGAGCCCTGTCTTTGTGTCAGCACAGAATACACAGTTATAACAGCATAATGCTTAAAATAAAAAATATAATTAAACAATTTAAATGATCTGCATGAGTCTGCATTTAAGATAGTCAGTTCTCATATTACAAATTAATAGGAGTGATTCTGTCTGTTGTCCATAGCTGCTTTATACTGTATAAAAATCCCTCGTCTAGTTCATTAAATCCATGCAACCATTTGCAGGCAGCTTGACAGATATGTTGAGAAATCAGAAGCCTTTGATCTAAAAAGTGCAATGCCAGAGCACAGTGCCATTATGCATGACCGCTCATCGTGTTTACGTTGATTAAATCCGATAACACCAGACTGCTACAGCATTACCTCAGACACTTCTATACACGTCAGACTGGTCGGTTACTCAGTAAAAGAGGGCTTATCTGTCCATTGCTCCCCTTTTAACTACATATGGTGCAATAATCTGGCAAAAAAGGCCACAAATCAATAACCAAACTTGTGCTTCCTAGAGCGTATTCCCCCATCCTCTATGAGAATGTGGTGTGGTTGCAAAATCAGAGTGGATGAGTGTTTTCTATTTCCTTAGAACATAAGAGATTGATTACATCTATAGAAGAAAAAAACTCTAAGCATGCTTCTTGATGTTTGGCTTCTCTGTTACAATATTCACTTCACTGGTTCATTTCACTGAGGATTAGCTTTAATCTTCTTGATCCATATCCAAACTATAGAGGAACATATTTCTTCTCTCAGATAAGAGATCTTACTTCCCCAGCAAGGACTAAATTATTTGCTCAAACTTTAGCAGTCATCTAGCTCACTGAGCCCAAGATCTAAGTGGAAATGACAGTGGAAATCCTGACTTAGAATGCATACCCACCATGCCCTTACATGTGAGAGAAACAGCCACTGATGCTGGTGTATAAAACTCCTGACGGACGCTCTGGCGAGACAGGAGGTGGCCTAATTTTGCACTTCCGAGGAAATGGGATTGTTTATCACCGCTGGATAAACAACAGATTTCCTGGTTTTGTTCTGCTGTCGGCTCAAACCTAGTGGAGAATTTAAGGGTGTTAGAAGTGATACAGCTACAGAGTCATGGTGTGTGTGTGTGTGTGTGTTTGTGTGTGTGTGTGTGTGAGTGAGTGTGTTTGTGCCAAGAACCAAAACAGAATGTGTGTGAACGCAAAGCAATGATTTCGAGACAATAGTGGCAAAGTAATCTCTCACTGACAGACAGACACAAACATCACTCCCTGTAACTTTTTTCCATCAGGTCCTTTTTCTCCTGGCCCATCCAGATACTGTATCTCTAAACCTTATCAACAGCATTTCATGAAATTTGGTTGGCAGATAGACGTTCAGCCAAGAAACAACAAATTAGAGTTTGGCAATGTGATAGCCATAACTATAAACTTTACAGAGACAGAAACTTGGCACTAGATGTTTTGAGTATGTTTGCAAGGTCAGGTAATCAGTCTCAATTGAAATTCAAGTGACAGAAATTGGTGTAATTGTTTGCCTTCTAATACAGTCTTTCTTCTCTTGTGGCTCTAGAAACCTACCAACCATCATGTCCTGGGTTGAGGCTCAAAGGCCCGGGGTGGACGGGGTCAACATCATCACCTCTGACTTTGTGGAGCTCACTGACTTTGCCAACATTGTCATCAAACTCAACAACCTGCTGTTGTCTGAACAGGATTGCAAACCAAGATGACACACCAACAAGACAAGCGTGTGCTGACCCACACTGTGGTGGAGGATGGAGGTTAAAGGTTGGATAATAGCTCTTACTGAACGCTGAAATTCTGGGAACTGGTTTAGTTAATTTTAATAATTAATAATATATTATTTTACATAAGCAATACAAAAGCTTTGTCATCAGCTACCACATAGCTTTCTTTAGCTGACAAGGTTTCATTGTCTTGTTTAAGGACACTTCAGCAGAAAGATACACAAGGATACTGTATGCCAGATACCCTCTAGATGCTTGAATGACATAAAACCGTTAAACCTTCCCTTAGAAGAACTCATCAGCTAACTTTTGGAATTTTGAACGTCACAGTTTTGGTTGCAGTCGACTCTCAGCCACAGTATCATGCACAAGTCCAAAAGAGGGAAGGAAGCTGGAGCTCAGAACAGAGGGCATGCCTGAGGCATTTTTTACCATCGTCATCGGATCGACCAAATCAGTCATACCACAGCTCTGTCTTCATTTTCATCTGGCTGCCTTTCCTACATTCCCTTTTGAGGGAAAATTGGAATATATCACGTTGCTACAGAAACAGACTCCCGGCTACCTGTCACATGGACAATGGTCACATAACTCAGGGATTAAATGTATACGGTTTCAAGCATCGTAAATATTCAAAAAGTTGTCTTTTCTTTTTGTTTTTCAAATGTTCTGATCGCATCACAGATACATTTTTTAATTATGGTGAAAGCCAGGATCACACATTGCACTTTTTTTTTCCTTTTGCTTTTTTGAAATACTGTATGTATAGTTATTTAAGGTATTGACTTAATCAGAACTTACATATCCATTACTGGAATGAAAAGCAATTGGGACAAACGCTTGGATCACAGACTACTAATACATGCAACATTTTGTTAAATAATTGCAAAGTTTGAAAGAAAATGCTCAGAATGATGCCAATGGAATTTGTTTACAATGCATTTCAAACACACTGTAAACACTTAGCCAGTGAGCTAAAGTTGAGTTTTTAGCAATGCATTGGTGTTTTTCCTATAATTAAGTGAGCATAAGGGGAAAATAGAGACTGCAGTATTTTTGTTTCTATGTTAAGCAAAGTCATGCCTTGTGAAAGAGGTCCCACTATGCCAACACTGTCTCAGCACTAATTGGTCTGTGTGGTTTAATTAGAGGTGCAAACAGAGGCACCTTTAAGGGAGAATTGCAGAGGGGAAGCCAAATATGTGTGGAAGTTGTGCCACAATTCCCATAAAACATGTGCACCCATACATATACACTGCTATAAATGTTTATGTTTACAGTAATTTTGCTCAGAAATCTAAGTCTTTTACTTCCATTATTTAGCTAAATATGCAGAAATAGAAACTAGTTGAAAGTATGTGGGGAAATGCACAGAAGAGCATTCACAGTAAATGACCATGTCCAGCATATGACAGGTTTCACTGAATAAAACAGACCATATCACATGTAGACATAGCAATATAGTCTGAAATGTTTGTATGTATGTGTGTGTGTCTGCATCAGTGTGCCTCACTGTGTTTGTATGTGTGTGTGTATGTGCCTTGTGGGCCCAGTGATTACTATGCATGACTTAGACAGTAGTGCAGTGACAGTCGCCCAGCATTCCTGTGGTCAGAGAAGGGAAGGAGAGGAGGAGAGATAGACAGCAGAATAAGTGATTTACACAGCAGAGGTAGTTAGAGAGCAGAGAGGAAAGAAAGTTCAACTGGAATGAAAATGAAAGAGAGTTATCTGAACAGCTGTTTTTTTCCTCCAGGAAGTAATAATGTTTTTGTTTCATATCAACTATGCCTTTCTTTTTTTTACTCCCTGACTAACTTGTGTGAAATTGCCTGTTCTGTCCAGGCCACATTGTTGACATGGTCGAGTGTGGTCACCAAGCACCGTGAGGCACACACACACACACACATAGTCACAAGCGCAGGCACTTTAATTGTGGAGTAATTACACATACCACGCCAGGCAAGTGGGAGAGCAGAGAGCAGCAGCATCGGCTGATGGAGAGCATTCCTTTGTTGTTTGTATTGGTCCTCTCTCTCTTTCCCTCTCTCTCGCTCACCCTCTCCTCTGTATCCCTGTCGGCTTCCCGGGTTTCAAAGGAGAAGACGACGACTCAGGCATGCTCTTCCAGATGTAAATAAAGTCCTAAAGTAATAAAACTGCATTTGTGCTCCTGTGCCTGCGTTTGCCAGCCAAGATTTTTGTTATTTTGCAAACACTGACCTCCCAAAGTGGTGCAAACATTGACACACAGCTCTCCAAAACTATTTTTGCCCCTGCTGGGCAACACAAGTCACAAGGTCACAAGTGAATTCTCTCCCTAAATTCAACACATCAACCTATCCCCATCCGCACCACAAGTTATAGTTACCAGTCCAGTGGGGACATTTTGCCACATAAATCACAGGTAGGCATCACTAGAGTTCATTACAGCCAAACACATGCTGCAGTTTCCAGTCTTTAATAAGAAAAAATGGCAGTTGTCACATGGTGTGGTTGCATGGAATGCTTGTGTTTAATAAAAATGCAGAACTATTCTTGGAAAAGCCATTTATGTCAGCCTTAAAAGGTGGTTAAACACTCTTCTGCAAATACACTGGTGAGTAAACAGAGTCAAGGTTTGTTTACCGCTGCTATATCCCTGGTGTTAAATGATGTCAGTGACCAGAATCGACCAGGTCACATCCATTACACAGAGATTAGTTAGTGTTCTCTCCTAGACTGATGACTAGGGGATTGAAACAGCTGTAAAAAAAAAAAATAATAATAATAACCTAATTGCATTGTATATATGACCATCCTACCTCTGAAAGAATGGGGGGTGAGTAAAGAAATAGACTTGACAAAACGTGTAGAGGAATTGCACCAGACCACTGCAAACAGATAAAAATGCTCCTTGCTTACCCTTAAGCTGCAAACTGTTTCAATGGCATCCAATTATGTGTCATTAAGATAGTATTAAAAGCATGTGGATGGAATAATTTCACCCACAAAGACCTGCATCAATAAAGATACAAAGGATTCCCCTCAGATTAAAAGAGCTGTCAGGTTCCATTTGTAGTGGTTTTAATTTAGAGTGTTGATGTTGATGTTCAGATAGTGTTTCACAGGATTTGCACAGCAGACTTGAAAGTTTAAATGAGTTCAAAAGAAAAGTTATGGCTATTAAAAACCTATTAAAATGAGTAAGATGCAGGATTAGTCTGAATGAAAATGCGTCTCTCATGGCAGGGTCTCCTAACACCGTCTGGAATCCCTCTCCAAACAGCTCCAGAGTTCCTGCTCAGCCTCCTGGGATCACATGAGAGTTGTGGAATTCACTCGGGAATGCTGTCATACATTCATCCGGCCCTCTCAAACCTATGGACTCCGGGATGATGTCATTGGGAAAGTTTAGCAGCTCTCATGCTAGCGACCAACCATGGAGGCATAATAGCTTTATAGCTTCTGGAAACACTTGACAAGAAAGAAAGTTTAAAAGGAGCTGCAAGACAATTTTCAAGGACTATTAGCCTGATAACATTTTGCGGTTCCCTTTTAAAGGCTTTTGGCTCCAAAGATGCATCTGTAAATGTGGAGTCGAGACCTAAAATGAAAGGCACGCATAACATATTTCCATATGGAAGCAAATGAGAATAACTAATGTATCATACTGGACAGCATTCATTATTCCACTGTGGGTCTGTCCTATAATGCACATCACCTTCTCTTCTATTCCTGCCAAGCTTGAGTGTTTAACCATATGATAACAGAATAGTGAAAGTTGAGTTTGAGGGATATGTTCTGAGCCAATTTTGTGTTTCTGAGCTTTCAAAACCTTTATTGTTTCTATCTTGGCCTGTAGAAATCGACACATACCAGGTATCATGGAGAGCTGAGAAGCAGTGGAGAAAGTGGAGCAGGGCCGGGTGTTCAAGTTCTCTTCCTGTTTATCCACAAAGAGATCCTTGCGGTGCCTGACAGATAAGATAATCCTTCTGCCGTGGATATGAATGTGTGTACATGTGCTTTTGTGTATGTGTGTGTGTATGTGTGTGTGTGTGTGTGTGTGTGTGTGTGTTGCATGCGCGTGTGTTTGTGTGTGTCCCCTCCTTGGCCTCAGTCCTGACCAGAGGACCATTTTCAAGTCTACATTTATCATCAGCCGTAAGACAACATCATGCATTACGCTTCAGTTGTGGTCAGCATAGCCTAAACACAATTCTGCATGACTTAGGTTGTATTATAGTGCTGCATAATGTGTGTTGTTTTATGTAACCTGTCATAAACTGCGGAGAATGCATGAACCTCCGCCAAATAAAACTACCCACAGATACCCAACTGCAGGCATCTGCTCATGCCTTCATGATGTCTCCAGAGTGATGCATGACTGTACATGTAGCTGAGATTTTTCAGATGGTGCACATGACTTATACAAAGAGCTGCCTGACACTGTTCACAAATAGTTCCTGATGTGCAGATATTTAAGGTTAATTTAGTTAAGGCACATGGGTGTTTCTGTGTGTGTGCTACAATATGTGTTTTCATAGTGGAAAAACTGATTTTTTATTGTATTTATTTTCACTATAACTACAATTTTTTTCAACTGAACCCTCTCTAGAGCAAATTGTTGTGTTCTTGTCAGAGGGGCATTTAAGTTGAGTCTGTCTTGCACCTGCACCCCAGAGGTAAATGCTATAGGATTTAATTGTATAAATAGATCCTCCTGTAGCAATATGTGTGATGGAATTAAAAGCCACTTCAGTTTCATTATAAATGTTTATGTAAAACTGAAATTGAGAATCTTTTAAGGGGTAATTGGAGAAATCATCTGCCATCCCAGGAAATATGTGTATATCATGTGTAGGTTGTTTATGATGGAATAAAACCATAACCAAACATATATTCTTTTACAGAATTTTTTTCTACATTGGGAAGAGTATCCATCTACTCCTGTTCACCACAAGATTTGATTTTGAGTTTATTTACTCATTTATTATTCACTTTAATAATTCTAGGATAGTTTACAAGTGTGGGTCTAACAGTGACATTTGTAGACTCTGGCAAGTACTGTCTATGAACCCACACCTATTGTAAAGGTAGGCTAGTATTTTGAGTCACATACAACATCTTCTTAATTGTGTTATATTTTTTCCTTGCAAGGGGAGGAAAGTCATTTATTAAGCTTTATCCGTGAATCTGTTGTGTCTGTTGCATTACACTATGAGTTGTGCCAGTTTATTTGTGCAGCAGTCCCAACCTTTCTCCCTAGAATGAATAATTCACAGTGTCAAGACTGGGAAGGAGACTGCATTCCTGTTGTAATATCATTAGCTAAACATGCTTCTTATCATGGTTTCTTATCACTGCCGCCAAGTAGGCCTGAATGAATGCTCTCTCTCTCTCTCGTTCTCTCTCTCATTCTCCCCTCTTCTCCCTCTCTTTCCAGCGCCCAAAGCCTTCTCTCTCTTTTCACCCAGTGAGAATGACAGGTCAAGTGTAGGTGGTCTGTTAACACCTGCACATTATGCTGTGTGTTTGGAGTGAGAGAGAGAGAGAGAGAGAGAGAGAGAGAGAGAGAGATTCCCTCCCCTTTGTTCCCTCTTCCAGCTCCACTTCCAGCTGTTGCCACATTCCTCCACACGTCGCGATTGGCTGAGGCCGCCGGCTTTTTTTTTTTTTTTACGTTTGTGTACGTTTTTTGTGTGTGTGTGTATGAATGTGTCAGAGAGGATTTAAAGTCATTCCTAGACATCCGCAGATTGCCCATGCCGCACAGGGAATGTATTCGCTGTCAAGAGAGAGACTGTAATCACAGCACTGGGAGAAGTGACAGAATATTTCCGGGACTTTTGTCGGGCGACTGAATTCTGGATCTTGGATCAGCTGCGTAATACTGTGTCCTTTCCTGCAGGATGACAGAAGTGGCCGGTCCCGCTTCAATAATGGTAAGATTATGTGGGAAGGATTAGCCTTTTTTTTTATAATCATCCAAATGTTTCTCAGTTAGGAAGTTTATTCAAACTCTTTCATGGTGTTTCAACAATATGTAATCAGCTCACGGAGTTCTTTGCAGTTTTTGTTACTTAAGTGAGCTGTTTAACGGTAAACCAAATCTAATCCCAATTTAATTCCGGATTTTGTTCTCAGCAGATGAAATACAGGGACAGTTTTGTTTGTTTCTGGGTTACTGAATATAGGCATGTTCTCATAATTTAACACTAATGAAGATACATTACTGTTTTTGACCTATACCTCCATAATACTAGATTTTTAAATTATATTATTATATCATTATATTAATCAAATAAATAAAATACCACCATAATCAGTAGTGAGTACAGCAGAGCAGGAATATCAGTGTTTTGACTGATTATGAATGGTATATATTGTACTGTATGGTGTACCTCATCCCTTATTTGACTTATACAAACCTATAATATCTTTGATATGAGTGGATGGCACATGCTGTGACTCAGAGATGAGAAGTCTGAGCTATAGAGTTCATTAAAGCACAACATGTTGCTTCCTCTCTTATCATGTGGCCTAAATTGGAAATCAATCAAGAAATGTAAGAAACTAGACCAAAGCACAACATCAGAAATGTTAAGCCTTACCACCAAACACCTTTTTAACATCTCAGATTTCTAAGAGATTATGCTCAATTGTGGTTTGTGAGTGTATCCAAAAGTGTGGCATTAAACAGGCCCTGTGTATTCAAATTGATATGACATCTTGCTACCTTTGATTTCCCAGTGAGGAAATAGTAGACAGTGTAGCCCTTGGGTCATGTTTTGTTGGCCCTGTCGGCTATGTGGAAACAAGTTGCTGCGTATTATGGCTCTGGATCCAATAGTGTAATTATTAGGTTGTGGATTTGTCTTTGGTGGGTCCAAACTCAGCACATGATTGCGCAACATCTCTGTCTTTATTATCTTTACAATAGTGAAACCTTGCCAGAGGAAGCATTAAATCTAATATTTTACTCAAATTCAGACTTTGTTTAAGTTTTTTCCACATGTGGTTTCATTACAGCATTGCTGCCATCAGAATGCTAAGCTAATGTTAAAAACATCATACCTGTCAAGTTGACTCCAGCCATGATGTGGAAACCAGAAGGATACAACAGTTCTGTCACAAGAACTCAACATACCAACACTGTTATCAGCTCCAAGACTCATACCAGACTGAAAACATTATGATATATGTACACATGCACGACGTAGAAACTAGATACAACTGGCTACAGCACTTGAAAAGATCATTTTCCCACTGGGCAGAAGTCTATTTTATTTCTACTCCGTGTTCTCAGGATATGCGTTTCAGCATTGCCTCCAGATTAATAGCTGTTTATGTGTTTACCAGGTAAATGTGAGCTGGAAAATGGGACAGAAGAAAGTGCATAGAGGTGCTATCTGTCTCTCGGAAAAACAGCAGTTGCAGTCAGCTGAACACACACGACACACAGATATTCGGATAATGTTGATATAAGATTAAATGCTTGGATTGTCATCAGTGCAGTGGATCATATATTTTTTGGCAGCCAGTGGTGCAACTTAGGGAAACTTTCTTTTTTTTTGTCCTCCATTTAATCGCTTTTCCTCCATCTCTGGATTCTTTAGCTAGTGTTTTTATCCAGTTCCTTTTCTTGTGTCTCTCAGTCTCCCCTGCACACTCAGTTTGTCTCTCTTGTTATCTTAATATCCATCTTTCTGCCACAATCTTTTCTTCTCTATCCAGCAGTCACAGTTCAGTTCACCCTCTGATACTAATGCGGGTTATACTATGTCCCTCTAACAATTCACTGTCCCTCCTTGTCTGTCTGTCATATCCGGCCCCTCAGAAACCCAAACATCAGTTGATCCCCTGCATATGGCGGTGAAGGTAATCTGGGCTATTCCAAAGACACACACACACCCTTGATAGAAATTCAAGTTAGATTTCCTCTGAGTCAGCTGCAATAACAATGGACTTTCTTTCCTGTGAGGATCTTGCATTTCGGTAAATGGGGGGAAAAAAGGGAATCAGAGTGTGAGAGAGTTTGAGTTGGAGAACAATGCTGGTGGATGTTTGTTGTGTTTTAGTAGGGTTTTAAGGTCAAGATAATCAGCTTGCGGAGTTTTCACCATAACACACACACACACACGCACGGAAACACACACACACACACACACACAATCAAAGACAATAATGAAGAATTTCTTATGTGGACCAGTGACAAAGGCGACCAGTATTTTATGTCCAAAAGTGTAGCCAATAGTTGTGTGTATGTGTGAATGTTGGTGTCTATGGTGTGTGTGTATGCCTAAAGCCTGAATTAAACTAATTAAAGTTCTGTTGAAGATATCACTGCACACAAAGCATAGAGTGTACAGAAGAGAAAGGAGGAAGATAACCCCATTTAGCCCTATGAGTTGCTCTATAAGAGGGACGTAGAGAGAGGGACTCCATATTAAACAGCATCTGTGATACAATGCTGGCTTTGTCAGGTGGGAGGAGGAGAGGGTAATGCTGGAATGTAAGGGGAGGGAATGTTAGTGAGAGACAGAGGGATGGAGAAAGAGAGAGATAAAGATAGAGGAGTGCAACAAGAGAAATCAGAGAAACGGGCAAAGGAACTGCATTTTACTTTTAAATAGCAGATGAAGAATGTGAGAAACTGGATGGGTAGACTGATATGAGATATCAGAGATACAATATGCAGATATTAAGTACATTCATACGCTACAAACAAGTATTTCCTACTGCATCACAAACACTTTTTTCCAAAAACCAAAGACATGCAAAACATTTACAAAACCTGGATTTTGTCATTGGTTATTACATGGAGTCATTTTGTTGCATATATAGAAGAAAAAAATGGAAAATCTGTTCTGCAATGTAATGCTTCTTTTTGTGTCTGCAACACTTTCAGACACATGCAACAATCCCAGCCTGCCATGTAGCCTTGCAAAGTGTGTGCAAAGAAGTGCATGGAGCTCTTGTGTCTGTTGAAAACAGCCACATTTTATTTCTGTATTAAGTCTACAGCTTAACACTAATCTTGACTGGAGTTAGATGTATCATTATTCCCACCCTCCTCTCCATTAGTTGGTCAAATAATACCCCAGCTCATAGCCATCATCTTGAGCAGCTGCCTGTCTTGAAAGACCCTCTAGGCTAATGTAAGCAACTTCAATAAAGCAGCCACATGCACCAAAGAAGCATACGGCCAACGTTAAATGTTGAATAAATGTGTTAAAAGTAGAAAATAATAATGTTTTGTCTGTTGCATATTGTACTCTTCTGTTCTTTCTGCTTTCTAGCATTGTTATTGGTGTGGGTGCCCTTATCTTTATAGCTAAACTCAGCTACAGAGATAATATTTTTAACAAAATATCTAGCAATATAAATGAGAAGATTTGGTACGCACATTCAGCCAGCTAGACCAAACATTTTTATTTTAACCTGAAGGATTAACCCAGACTTTGTTGTATAAAAAGAGACACATGTAAGGGACTTTAACCATCCCCACTGCGCTAAAAAAAGATCTGTTCCAAATCAGAGACATTAACAACAACTGGGTTGCCCTGAGATGTGGTTATGAGAATGCAGACTGCATCTGAAACAGACAGCAACAATAAGGCAAAAGATAATTGAAACAGAAAGAAAAACAAAACGGAGGAAATACAAAAAGAGAAGGGACTCGACAGAGGGATGAAAGCAGAGCATGAAGAAAACAAAAGGATGAGATGAAACAGTTTGAGAATGCGGGATGTGTCCTTCTGGTTTTATGAGTCTTCTCTCTGTAGTCTATCACTCTCTGTCTCTTTCCCTCACCCCATATTTCTCTCTCCTTCTCTCTGTCTCCATCTCTGTCTCCAGATGCAGGGCAAACTGGGCATTTTGGAGACTCAGCTGTTCTACAGATGGGATCAAAGATTGTGTGCATGCAGTTTCTCCCTGTGATTTAAAGAAATTTTTATTTTTTGACGTTGTTGTAGCTGGTCCTTCAATTATTTAAAGGGCTAGTTAAGGTGTACAGCAGATTTAGGATTAAAGTTAGTTTTAAAAGTAGGCCAGAGCTGTGAGATAGGATATTTCCCCATTGTTCAACATTTCCATAAAAGGAAAAAAAAATACCATTGGAAACTCTCCTAGTCTTTCATATCATTCCCTTTCTGCTTCATGTGTTACTCATGGATTACCTACATTTCTAAGAATGCCTGTATTTACCATGAATGCAAGGTCCTGGCACAATAATGATAGAGATTTTTTTCCATTAAGTTAATTTGTCTGGTTTTTGTATTTAGTTTTATTGTTTAATATAAGTACATCCCTTGCTCTTTGTTGACTGACAGACAAACTTTTTGCTAATTATTCAGATATTCTAGTCCAGTGTAGCTGTAATGAAAACTAACCAGCCAAAAAGAAACAAAAAAAAAAACCTGAATTGTGTGATATCTTCTATTAAGAAATAAGGTTTAATATTTATTTGTGTATGCTCAGCAATCATTTCCACCAATAGCACTATCTCAAAAATGAGAAAATAACAGTAACAACATCAGTATTCTTACATTTGGAAATGCAAACTTCAATTCAGTCACTTAGTACAATGTATGCTAAAATGTTAGCATTGTATGCTGCAGTGTATGCTCTACCTATACCTGATCTATTCTATGCATGATTGTCTGAAGTGTGTGGACATTAGCTTTGCTTACTCTTGGGGCTACATGTTAAACCAGCTTTTCGACACTTTTTGGCACTGCCACAAGCTGTAAACACAAGTTGACACATTATGTTATTATGTTATTATTATCTTATTATCTTTGTTAGTGTCCAAAATTCACTGTTATCTCTTTGAGTTGTGTGTTTGCCTCCATCAACACTTTAAAAATATCTGTCTTTAACTGTTTAATGCTCCGCTATTTTAACCAGCTAGTTGGTAACTTCTATATCTGCTGTTTGGTGCTGGGCAGGTAGTTTACAGTGGGTGTATCACATTTTTTTTTGCTTTAAAAACTGTAAATAACTGCTATCTGTTGATGAGTGCACCAAAACAGCAAAGATGCTAAAAATCTCCACAGAGCTGAGAGAAACAGAGTCAAGGGATAATTCTCTGTGGGTTCACCACGCTTAAACATTATATACATTTTATCCATTATCAATATTAAAATACTGATTAGAGCAGCTTTACAAGCTAAGGAAATAACAGCAAAGGTCTTAAAAAGTACATAATATTGTGTGTAGACAAGTTTCTCTAAACCTGCAAATACCTAGAGCTTCTAGTAATCTCATACCTGTGCTTTGTTGTCCAGAGGTCCTGATAACATCAGGTTTGGTGATTTGAGATTGTGTAGATCCCTCTAAATACCAGAGCTGAAATCTGAAAATCTAGAAGGGGGGTTGACACACCTCACTGCTCTGCTTAAACTAGAGCACAACAAGGCCAAAGACTTGTATTGACCTGCCCAGACTAGAGCTCACCTGGTGAAAGAAGAAGAAACAGTGGGGGCTATGGAAGTAAAAGGAACAGCAGAGAGATAATGAGGAGGAACAATGGAGTAAAGAAAAGATAAACTGTGTATATGATTAAAGGGGGGAGTCAAGGAGGTGGGGAGGGGACATACAGGAAGGAAGCGGGAGGAGATGGTAGAAAGAGAAGAGAGAATAGTTTTGTTATTTTACTCACAACAGTCCCCCTCAACTTTGGAATTGACTTTGACCTCCCCTTTTCTTCTGTTCTTTGTAGCACCTATGCATCTGTCCAGCTGATGTTGCCATCATACACCTTGTGTTTGCTTTGTCTACAGTAGGGATGAAAGAAAATCAGTGGAATGCAGGGCGTCACATCTTTATGTGATAACAAAAAGTGCTGATGTGTGACTTTATTTGTGGATGCTTGTGTGTGTGCGCATAGGGGTTACAAGGGTGGCCGAATTGCAAAGAATAACAAGTGTGTGTGAGTGTGTTTAAAGGCAATAAGAGTGTCAAAGCAGCAAAGGAAGTGACCTCAGCTGGTGCTGAATTAGAGGAAGTGGTATGGAGCTGACTTTGATTTGTGCTTCCTCTGCTGGTGATTGGAGGAAAGAAAGGAAAAGAGAGGAGAGTGAGATTACTGTAAAACGGCAGGCGTGTCGGAAATTGAAACGAGAAATGAAGGAAAGACAAGAGGAGGAGATGGAAGAAGAAAAGAAAAGTGTTAAAAAAAACTAAGAACTACAAACTACTAAAACTGAGGAAAAAATTGGCAAAAATAACATACCTATGTTTAAAAATGTGTGAAATGTATATTATTACAGGATTATTACAGGATAACATGGAGGAAGGGGAGTATGACAAGGGGAGAAGAAAGGAAGAGAGGAAGGAGATGACAGAAGGTGGAAAAGGAAATGTGGTTGGGGTGGTTTCCCATGTACTGTAATTTCTCTGTTTTGTTGAGAATGATTTCACTCATCTATCTGAGTGTGTGTGTGTGTGTGTGTGTGTTTATGCCTTTGAATGTGTGTATGTACATGAAAATAGAAGCAAGGCTGTTTTTCCTGTATTGAATTGTAGGGTACTGCAGGGGTTGTCCTTGGCACTGGATATGAAAGACGCACACACACACACACTGAGCCATTTTTGATTTTGTCTCATTTTATCTTGCTCTGTTTTCATTCCTCTTTATAGTTTATCATTCTTTTCCTTTTATGCCAGTCTAATCCTGCCTTGCTGTTTCAGAGTTTTCTCATGGTTTCCTACTTATTCCCACCCTCAAAACATTTTGATTAGATTCTTTATCTTGTGACCACTGTCGACTAATAATGGACAAATGCAGGACAAAATAGGAATAGTCATCACACTATAGCCCCTCTAGTGGCCCCTAGAAGCTGAAATGTTTATTACACCCCATGATTTGTTGGACAAAACCAACAGTAAACTGATTATTTCCTCAGGAGCATAAATGTGATAAGCCCATTCTGTTGTTGATATTATTACATGACACTGACATTTAACCTGTGGCACAAGAAGAAAGCTTTTGGGGAGCATGAATAAACTCAGTGAATTTCATTAACATCTGCCAGTTAGATTTTGATATTATTTGTGTACACATTCAAATGTTGGCACTATGATAGAGGAGGAATCGGGTGTGGAACAGTGCTCCTGGGTGCCACTAATGTCTGTATCAGTTTCAGGGCAATCTGGAATATTTCGTATTTGATCATCAATGTTATGGGTGATCCGCGTATTGAACAAAGTAAAGGTATTAAAGCCACTCAAAATGTATGGTTTTGGAAATATATCGATAGATATCTGGAATAGAATAGATTGAGATAGTTCTGGACATACGCAACTGACGGGTATCCTAATTTGTCTGAGATGCAAGTTGGCACACAAGTTGGCACACACACACACACACACACACACACACTTTTAAAGCACTGAGCACAGCATGATGGCATACCATAACAAGTCGTGGGAACTCTGTTTTCATGGAACGTTTCTACCAGTTCCTCCCACTGCGAACCAGCTTTTGTATGTGTGTGTGTATATGTGTGTGTGTGTGTGTGTGTATTTTCCCCAAGTGGTATTTTCCCCTTGGAACACTTTCACACGGAGAGTTCCTCTCATGTGGCAGCAGCTGGGCATGCATTGCACACTTGTTTTTTTCTTGTGTGTGTGTGCACGTGTGTATGAGTATTGCTACATATGGGCGCAGGCCTTTGTGCAGATGTGTACAACTCTTGTGTACTTGTGTTACCCTGCTCTTGCATATCTGCATGTCTTAATCATGCTATAATATTTGTGTACCTCCTCCGATAATCCTAGACAGTTAGTGTGTTTTATAACCTTTATTTAATCTGGTAAATTGCACTGAAATAAAAAAATTGTTTTGAGGGAGTAAATATAAATTAATACAAATATTGAAACATGGTCATACACATTTGAATATAAAACATAATTCAGAACATAATCATAAATAAGAAAATAATTATTATATGTGTGGTCTTTATTGCAGGACTCTGAGATGATGTTCCAACCAGAGTCAGATCAGATGTCTCCAGTTGAACCTAAGGTGAGGAAATACACACATTCCCACACACAATCACACTTTTTTCATTCATCAACAATTAATAGTACAGTATTTAAAGGTAAAGGGCCAAATCAATATGAAATCATGTATCATTCTTTCAACCCTTTTAACCCGGGCGAGGAACCATATATGGT
>NW_023339650.1:7830214-7838092 GCF_004916995.1 Morone saxatilis
GTTTTTATTACACTTCTATGGCATTTTTTTATAGGTGATATACTAATATACATTTCACTGTTACTGCTTTCTTTCACAAATAACTCAAGGTGGGCTTGATCTTGATTTGCAAGTATTTCAATGAGTGCCCTATAAAGGGTTAAGAGTCCAATTTCATGAAGGTCCATGCTTTTCTAGTCTTACGAGAATGAAGAATATACTAATAAAATTTAAATATAATATGTTTGAAAATCATCTTTCCACTCTGACTGGTGCTTGTAGTCTCCGCCACTGGACCTGATTGACACAGGGAAGGGACTGAAGGTCCAGACTGCCACGCCTCATCTGGTGAGCCTGGGCAGCGGGAGGCTGAGTGTGGCAATCACCCTGCTGCCACTGAAAGAAGGTAACACCACATTCTCTGTGGGTTAGGATTACACTAACTATTCATCTTCTCAATGCCCATGATCTGGGAGGTTTTAAATGGATATCATTTCTCACATGTAATGTAAAGCTGTTACCTGTGGTAAAACCAGACCTTTGCAGTCCCCTCCCATCCACCCTTATCCCTCCCTCATTGCTTTGCTTGCCTCCCTTTCCCTGCTCTACTTCTCCCCTCTTTTTTGCGCTCTCCTCACCCGCCCATCGCTTTATTTCCATGGCGACTGGAGAAGTTGGGGAGTGTGATAGGGGAAAGTGATACTCTATGCTGGGTCGCTATAAAGTCAAGACAAGGAGCTAACACAGCTTCCTCCCACAGGACTCCTTCGGACTGAAAACACATTTTTTATCATTGTCATTGGGGACGAAAATGATCCCACTTCTTGGTTAAATCACAGGCTGAGCCCACAGTTCACCGTACAAAAATGTTACAACCCAAACAGCTACAAAACAGAGATGACTCACTACATTGTTTCATGACAGTGTCTACTACAACAGAGAGAACCCATTGCCTCTTCCATTAAACTGATGCACTTCATCACACATACATTCATCCCATCAGCAAGCCACAGGCGCCATGGCTTAATTATTATTCCAGTTAGTTGGCCAAACACATGATATTGAAGAGATTGCAGCAAAGATAGAGAGATCTACTGCATGATGAGTGAGAGAGTTTAAAGAGACAAGCTTGTACAACTGATTATATTTCAATAGCCTGCAGATAGTATGGTAATATGGTATACTAACACAAACTGACTGACATTAGATTAAACGCATTAGAAGTTGGTGAGCATCTGTCCTTAGTGGGAAAACACAGGCAACTCTCACTTGTAGAATTAACATGTCTTGTCTTATATTCCTAATGCAGATAGACAGATACTTTTAGTTTAGCCTCCTCTCAGCCATGAGAACTGTGCAGTGAAAATGTGTACTTGATTTGAAATGGATGGATTTGTTAATTCTTTGAATGATGCTTCAGTCAGTATAACTAATTATGAACTGTAGTAAACATCCACACAAATGCAGATAAACCTCTTTCTCTTCTATGGTAATTGTGACTTTAGCCACTTATGAACAATATGTTTTAGAGTATTGCACAGTGGATGGTATTAGAATCATAGGTAAGCATTTGGAATGATATAGTTCTTTACAGAGCAGTCAAAAAGCTTATTATTATGGTACGTATTGTGACATTTCATATTACCACACTGCCGCAAACTTTCACAATCTCCCAGCTTGGTATGCCCTTCCATTTCAGTGAGGAATGCCAACAATGTGAACAAGTACTTTTTAGGACAACTGAGCGTCTATTTTCTCCAAAATGTGTCTGCTGAAGACGTTCAAATTCATAATACTGAAGTTGTCCTTCAAAGTGTGGATCACAGACCACCCATATGGTTCAAAAAGAAATATCCATACATTTACTTATCAGTTTTACTTGATATTCTTTATTAGTGATCTGTTTTCCACAGATGTACATGATGACTAACACACTGTAAAGCCTAATTATAACCATTTATTTTGCATAGTTTTACTGATGATCAAATGTGTATTGCTTGATGTTTCAGGAGTGACCCGCATAGGCCGAGAGGATGCTCTAATTCCTCAAGATATCACTATCCAGGGCCCTGGCATCGAGGCAGAGCACTGTCTCATCATCAATGAAGGTTGATGTCAGTTCACTTCCTACAAAATGAATTCATAATATTGGCAAGCCTTTGAGTTAATGCAATTCCCCTTTAAGTACTGACAAGTTCATTGCTACCCAGTTTACATCTTTACACTGCACAAAGTGTCCAAGGGCCAGTTAATCGTAGTTTAGTGTACAATTTTAATCGTTCAAACATTTTGTCTAACTCATAAACAGATGATTTGCTGAATATGATCAGTAGGTAATAAACAAGTCTTTGATTATTCAATAGAATCAGTTAGAATAACTACATTACACTGCCACAATCTCTAATTTGTTTAAATAAAAATAATGTTTCAATGTTTGGATCTCTCTCAGTACACTGTCAGTACAGTACAGTGCATTATGTGAATGAAAGAAAATGACCTTTGAAAAGACAGGAAGAAGCTGAGTGATTGATTACACTCTTTGAGGTTGTTTTTGTTCCTGTGTGATACATCCTATATAATTACAATGCTAAGTGTTGTGTGTGTGACCAAAGCCTTGTAGTGAGGATAGAAATAGCCTGGCTTTATGTGCATGTTATGATTAAAACGGTTAGTGTAGTTGGGTGTGTAGTCTTTCAACAGGGGATTATTTTTGAGTAAGTGATGATGTAGCAATTTTCTGAAGGTATACCAAGCCTCTACTTCTTCTTTATGACCTATAACACAGGAGGGGTGGTGACCCTGGATCCCTGTGGTCACCTCTGCAGTCTGGATGGAGTACAGGTCACTGTGCCCACCCCACTCACACAGGGTAAGACACACACAAACACAAACACATACACACACATACACACAACACACAACACACACACGACAGCAACACACACACACACAGCTCAGTTGGCCCATACTGTACAGGTGTAATTTGCTTGCACACACAAGCTTTGATATATCGCCACCTACTGGCCAATAAAAGATGTGGAGTGAATGTTGACTTAATTGCATGAAGTGAGAGTACTTTCAGTATTTCATAACTCCTGTGTGTGTGTGTGTGTGTGTGTGTGTGTGAAAGAGAGAGAGTAACCACTCTCTCTTTTCTTTTGTGGTTTGGTCAACTTGCATTCCTTTCAGTGTGTGTATGAATCATATGGGCACAGTTAAAATTGTGCTGACGTTCTGCATGGAAACGGCAGGGTGTACAGTATGTTTGTGTGTGTGTATTTTCACATAAATCTATAGGCCTATGTGTGCGTGAGCATTTCCACATGTTTGTGTACCTCTGGTTTGGGTTCATTCGTAGTGGTTTGGAACAGCGAGCCGGGAGTGAGTCACAGCTTCCAGCAAATGCGGAGGATACACTGCTGATCGAATTATGTTACAGCAGACTGCAGCTTGCACACACAAATTCAAATTAGTATTAGTATTTCTTTTCTTATCTTTTTGTCCGCCCCTGCCAACGTCCCTGTGTCTATTCTTTGTCTGCCAATATCTTGATCTGTTTATCTCGTGTCTGTCTGTCCTTTCTTTTGTTCTCCCTTCTCCCAAATCCCCTTTCCCAGTTGCAGAGCTCTCCATGTTTCACTGTTCTTGCCTTCGGTAAAAATTTCCACTTTGTTTTCCTTCCTTTTCTTTTCCTTCTCTTACACCCTGGCTTTTTCTTCTCCGTGTGTCCTTCTTTCTGTGTATGCCTTTTCTCCTTTTCAGTGTGTCCTGTGTGGCCTGGCCATTTTAAGTTAAATATTGACAGGCCTATTTATCTTCCCGCCGTGCCTGGTTGATTCAAATATTTACAATGTTTTGCTGTGCCTACACACACACACACAAACACAGGCCAGGATTTTGTAAAGTCGCAGGGGTGGAGAAAAGGACTGAAAGAGAAAAAGTGGTTAAAAAAGAAAGTCAAAAGGGCATGGTTTGTAAAATTATGGAGTGAGAGAGCGAACATCTTTCAGGAATATCTACTGGCCTTGGATGCTCTGGGTTGAGTTAGTCTAACCACACACACAGACACACACACGGACACACTGTAGGGCAGTCTGGAGATGATTAGCTATGTTTAGGAAGTGATCTGTTCTGTATTTGGAACTTCTGCGCTTGACCTGGAATCACATCAGCATCACTCCTAACTCACCAGAACAGCTGGAAGTCACTTGTTGAATAGTAATATGTTTACGGCATAATAACAGCAAAGATGACAATGAAAATCACTGTGCATCAACAACAACAATGACAAACGAGCAGTATAACAGCTGCAGACTTACTTATTTCTATATCCGCAAATTCAGTTTATACATTTGAATGGAGTCTGGGTATAAGACTCAATGTCCCAGCATTCACAACACCATGAAGCAAATGCAAATCTGGCTGCTAAACAAAACACAGCTGCTCTGAAAACCATTCTCTCTTTCTTTCTCTCTGTCTCACATGCACATCAGCACACATGGTAAAAGACAGAGTAGCTGTCAATGGGTTCATGTTGTGTTGAAAATGTTTGCAGATCACGAAGCATCTGCAAGAAACAGATGGTGAGACTACCCAGGACTTAGGTTTGGGGGCAAAGTATTAGAGATTTGACTTCTTCTTTGCTTTTCAGAGTTATCTTTCCTTTTCCAAATCCTTACACTTTGATTAGCCAGTCAGTCTGACTGTCTGGCATACCCTCAACCTTTCCTTTCAGCCCCTTCTCTATTGTTGTTTTGTCCCAGAAATCAGATTAATTGCTTCTTACATTAATTAGGTTGTTGCTTTAATAGAATAAAGCCACCCGTTTCACAAGGTTTTTTAAGTCAGCCTTTATAGACCTAGTGGTTTAGGTTTAAACGGGTCTAAGGTATTTCAAATAAAAGAGAAGGAAAATAGGTAGGTAGACAAAGAAAAGCTGAGGGGGCGTATACCAAATACCTCAATAGCCTTTGAACCTACCAACTGCGGAGAGGGGTAGTGGCGTTACACGGGGTTAGTTTGCATATGTTTTTTAATTCTTAACACTTGTGTTTCTTCTCTTTATATTGCTGTTTCCAACTCGTAAATATCCAGTAGTGACATTATGTTTCTGGATTGTATTAAAAACCGTTTGCTCTCGTGAGTCCCGAGCGTCGAGCCCCTTTTTTACCGAAAGTTGGTACAGTCCCGGACTCAGACTTGTGGATGGTAAATCAGGCAACTTTCTTCCACACGGAGTGAAGAGGGGAGAGGAGGCGTCTCATTGAGGAGGAAGGACAAACAACAACAGAAGGACCAACCGGCAGAAGTGTAGATACAGTATTTATTTTTTTTGTTGTTGTTGTTTTTTTACCTTTTGTAGAAGAAGTTTTTGTCATGATAGTTTGTCAGACGTTAAAAAGAAGATTTCTTGTCGTGATAAGTGCTCACTGAATGGGACTCAGAAGGTTAGTAACGGGTTTCTGTTACCTCTTTTAGTAAAAGTACCGCGAAGTTACTCTAAAGACGCTGATTGAACACACTTCTGCTTCACTTAAATGCGCCATTTCTCTGTTAATTCATATTCACACCCTGCTATGTTTAGCCTATTGTACTTACCTGCGACACCATAGCATCTTGCATCCGCTGTGAGTGTGTGTTTTCACTCTCATTCTGGTGGTAATGATGGCTGGTTCACCTTCAGCCAGGGTTGCTCGCCTCTTTTCATTTGTTTTATGAGCACACTGTTGCTCACATGCTCTCTGATCGATCTCGGACCCTATTTCGATCTGTCACCATCACTCAACCCGCAAAGCATTCCCTTATTTGACATTTAAATGAGCAGTGTAGGCTACTTTTACCAGACAGGATAAACATTTGTTTACCAGCCAATATTATTGATTTTTTTTCTTTAAGAATCCAAAGCCCTTTTTTTATTGGCTGCAAGGGAAGCCATCAGAAATAGTAATGGAGTACCATCTGTCACTATAGATCAATGCACTAAGCTGAAATTGCTGGAGAAGACGACTGAAGACTGTAAAGCAGAGCCCCAGGTCTCTTATTGTTCCAGGAGGAGAGCAGGTGTGAATCCAAGCTGTTACATTTCTTACTTGCAAACCCAAATCTTGGAGATGTTCCCTCACAACCTGTGGATTTTTAGCATATTCCCTGCACCTTTTGAAATAAACCCGGTGTGCATGCCTCAGGGTCACACATTAGCAGGCAAGTTCACAGACTGGTGTGAGCGCATGTGACAAAAAGAACAAGGACAGGCCCAGTGGTCAGGATACCTGACACCTGAAAGCAAAACCTGCTTCATTGTCCCGGATGTTATTGTGTTCAGTCTTTCTTCGGTCTGCCTCTAGCACATTTGTTTGTTTTTTTAACCAATCTCGCATTATAAATCAGATAAATAAGGAATATGGCCTTTGTTATCAGTTTACGTGCCGTGGTGTGTTTACCTTTCGTTCTGATGGATTAGAGGAAGTTAATAGTTTATGCTGGTGGTTGTCCCCAGGCCTGCAACCTTCGCTTGAGAGACGTGGGGTGGTGGGAGGGTGGGTCGATGGATTGATGGGTGAGATTTGAGATAGAGCGGAGAGAAGATACCTACTGAGCCTCTGATTTGGAGCCAGATTATGCATATGAACGTGTTTGTGTGTGAGCGAGTGACTGAACTAATCTGCACCGACTCCCCCTGAGAAAGACCAGTGTGTTTTTTTATGATGTTACCGCTGGGCCCCAGAGAGGGTTAATTTGTGGTTTGGGGGCCAATTTACACTCCCACTGGGAGCTGTGTGTGCATGCATCTTTTCATGAATGAGTAAATTCTGCTTTAGTTCAGTACCATGCGCATTTTAGGGGTCATAGCAATAATTTGAGGGCAACTGGTTTTCCAAATCATTTATTTTCGGGATCTTCTGAAATTTTTGGATTGTGATTACTTTGCTCGTTCAAACCCGGCCATCAGCAGGTAGGTAGGTTTTCATCGACGCGGGATCCTTGTAATTGGTTTATTTTTCATTCTAACCTAACGGGCTCAATTTGGCAATTCCTCCACTTATGTTAACCAAATAGAGAAACAGTTTTGAGTTTCCCCTTC
Organism: Morone saxatilis; assembly: GCF_004916995.1. Classification (NCBI taxonomy): domain Eukaryota; kingdom Metazoa; phylum Chordata; class Actinopteri; family Moronidae; genus Morone; species Morone saxatilis. The sequence goes on from NW_023339650.1 coordinate 7,837,275, forward strand.
CATAACATTGTGGCGAGAGTGTCGTTTGGTTTTGCTCAGATCTACATGGGAACAGAAATTGGCTCCAGACGTGATACGGCTCCTACATCTGCGTCCTCAAAGACTCTGAGGTCTGACTTTGTAGATCGCAAACTTTAAATTATCCTCTAAATGTATATACAGGCTAATTTCCCGTTTTGTTGTTGGACAGAGGGTCTGTCCACATGTGTGTGTTGGGGGGGGGGGCAAANNGTAAACAAGTAAACACGTGAATGAGATTAAAAGTTTTTTTTTTTGTTATGGATGCCGTCTTTGTGTGAGTGTGTGTGGAGGGGAGTGGGCATGTTATTTCGGACGGCAGGCTTAAATTTAGTTCGGTGTGCAAGCAGTTAAGAGTCCACTTTTTTGGTTGGATGTGAAGGATGTTGTGTGTTCCCTTGTACTCGTATCACAGTGGGGTTTCAGGAGTAAGGAGTTAGGGGAAAGGTTAGGTCTTTCCTTTAATAATTGAGCAAGAGGAAGTTGAATAATCAGGTTTTAGATTTTAAAAACGCTGCTTTGGGATTTCCCCCACCCTTTTCTCTACCACAAACACACACATTCTGCCAGTATTTAATATAGTGTCTGCTGAAGATGGGAGGGAGGAAAGGATTAGCTGGTAGTGTTAGCTAAGGAGCCCTGAGAGGAAATTAGAAAGAGGGGAGAGGTGGGGGGCTGTGAACAAATCAGGGCAACACAGTTTACCCTCCACTTTAAAGGTGGCACATGGCGAGGCTGTTGAGGGTAGGAAATTAGATTTTTACAAGAGCTGACTGCTGGCAAAGTGTGTGTGTGTGTGT
>NW_023339650.1:7838192-7842423 GCF_004916995.1 Morone saxatilis
ACACACACACACACACAGCAAACTGTCTATAACAGGCAGCCAAAATCTTTACCGTTATCCTCTGGATTGCCAAGACTCACACACGTGCACCTAAAGTGAAGACTCCCACGCAAAGAGAAACGAGCAGGGCATAGAAGAGAATATTCAGAGTTGATGCACGCCAGGCCTCCAGTATAAATCTGCCCATGTATGGACACAAACACCCTGCAAGTGTGTGTCTGTGTGTCTGTGTGTGTGTTTCTAGATCTTATGATGTCTTTAATTTTCTGCCCCATTTCTCTCCACCATGTAAGGTTTGCCATTTTCTCACACAGGCTTATATTCAGCGATGACGTGCGCTGTTGTTTCTCTTACAGTATAACTCAACTAAGCAGCGGTAGTTGAATATTGTTACACTCTCAGCATATGTACACATTGGTGTGTTTCTCTCAGGCGGGGCCCACAGTTGTCAGTTAGTTGTAGGAAAGCTTTTGTGCGTGGGCGTTCGTGACAGTTAAACGCTGGGTGGTCTAAGCTTGAACATTGTAATAGCTTCTTTTCCACATAAAGCCACAGACGGATATAAAAGAAAACTGGGCATGTTTCTGACATATTGCTTTCTCCTGCCTCAGTGTTTTCACCTGTATTTTTGATGACAGGATTATGTTTAAGGAGGATTTTTTTTGGAATCCTGCCCAGAAAATCGGAACTAGTGCTATTAATAAAAAATACGCCTGACCTCAACAATGTTTTATCAAGTGGAAAAATAGCTTTTTGCTCACTTGATTTAGGAAGATTCAGCAGGAAGGAAGTACAAACCGACTATGTTGAGGTTTGGAAAAAAGACCCCCTCACTGCTGAAACTGCCTGAAATAAAAGGCTTTAGTTAGGGCGGGGAGCCCCTTGAGGGTATTCCAGAATATTTTGTGGTTTTCTTCATTTCCCAAAATCCTACTCTAAGGAACTGAACTCCAGTTAGAGTTAAAATGTTTGTCTTGGATCTAATGGATGGTTTTGTGCGAGGGTGCGTTTGTGTGTGTGTGTGTGTGTGTGTGTTAAAGTTAAAGCCTATTCTTGGTTATTCACTGCCAGTTGCGGATTGTTTGGGTTGGGTTTGTCCTGCCAAGGACCCCATCTATGAATAGCTGCAACTTCAGGTACATACACAACCTCTCTCTCTCTCTCTTTCTCTCTTCTGCCACCATTTATGATTATTTTCCTTTCCCTTTTTTCCTTCTCTTCCATTATTTTCTTTTTTTCTAATGTTTCCATCCCTGTGTTTATACATCTATATAACTTATTCCAGTCATGCTGCTTCTCTCTTTTTGTATCTCCCCTTTTGTTTTTTTCTTTCTCCGTATTCTTCTTTGTTTCACTATTTATATCTTCCATGTTCACCTGCATTTGTGCATATACTCTTCCGTAATATCCATTTCATTTTCCATGTTCTCTCTCTCTCCCACCTCCAGACTACCTGAAGTTTAGCAGTGACTATAGCCATGCGGTGGTGGGCGGCACCAGCAGTGCTAGGGGCATGCGATCGGCCTCCGAGCTCCGGGATTTGATGGACACCCTGCAGCGCAAGAAGATTGCCCTGGAGAACAGCCTGAGAGCCAACGGGAATGCTAACCCCTCCTACTTCAGCGTGACACAGGTCGGCCATCATTTAGCTCCGCTTCGGGATTTATTACTCTTGTTTATGTCACAAAGCCTAAGTGGAAAACTGCTTACCTACTAAAGCCTATAATTATTTATTACGTATATCTCTTCATCTCTGGCATATTTATGCATTAGATATTACAATAAGATGGGATTTCAAAGCATTTCCAATGTTCTTATTATTTTTTTTCCATTCTTTGTTTCAGTCTCCACCCACCACACCTATCACGAGTCCTGCCACATCCTCATCAGCCTATCAGGAACAGGCAAGGCGTTTCTATGGCACAGATCGTCCGCCCATGTCTCTGAAATCCGCTTCCCCTCTTTCCCCGGGACGGCGATCCGACCCTTCCTCTTCTCTGGGCTCTCGCACATCCATGGGTCGTAACCAGGACAACTTCGGCGTCAGTGATAGCAGGCGGCCTCACAACCCAGGCTCCTCTACTTTACTGTCCACGTGGAACGGCGGAGGCTCCTCGATTTCCGTTGACGGCAGCAATAACCTCCAGCTCTCTATTCCTCCCTCCTCCGCCTCATCCCGCACTCCATCAGCAGGAGGTGCGGCGAGCATGCCCTCAAGCCCCCGTCTTGGCCGACGTAGCTATGGCAACCAAGAGCCATCGCCCAGCAGTCGAACCCGGAAATACTCGGCAGGCTCGATGACTGGGATGATGGGAGGAGGGCACAGTCGCTCCCTGCCACGCCTCTGCCCCTCTCCATCTCCCCGTGAGAACAACAACGGCGGGCTGACGTTGTCGACGCTGCCCCCGCGGCGATCTGATGTTGCTGGGGGTTACAAATTCAGCAAAGACCATTACAACAACAGCCAGAACGCCAGCCCTGACCTCAACCACAAGTCAAGTAACTCCAGCCAGCTTTCCTCCAGCAGGAATCAAATCCAGTCCACAACTCAGGGAGAAGGTGTCGTGTCTATCTCCCTCTCCACCCCTAAGTTGCCCTCCACCACCCCCATCTCTTCCACAACCGCCCCACCCGACGTGACCATCCCATCCAGGGTGGGGGGCTCTTCTTCTCCTCGTGTGGCCAAAAAACTCAGCCTGACCTCCACTAGCTCTGTGGGATCCATCAGCTCCACAGGTTCCAGCCCTCCAGAACTAGAACGGCTGACCAGCCGTGGAGTCTCCCCGGGAGTGGATCTGTATTTGGGGGAGAGGCGAGGGGTAGGCCCAGAACTCACTGGTGCCCCTGGGATGGGACTTGGAGAGAGAAGGTCTTCCTTTGGGAAGGCGGGGCTGGAAGCTGGAATGGGGCTGGGCGAGAGGAGGGCCTCATTTGGAAAGGCAGGCATGACCCCACCCGGGGGTTTCAGGGAAAGAAGGGGCAGTATCAGCTCACTGAGTGGGAAGGAGGAGCTGACCGACTACCACCATCGCCAAAAAGAGGAGCGACTCCGTGAGCAGGAGGTGGAGAGACTGGTGAGTTTGAGTGTGTTTGCACAGCTTGTTTAAACAGAGGACATCAACCCCCCCCCCCCCCCATCTCCCCAAGATCTGTTCATTTCAACTTAAACCAACATAAGTTATTAGTCCATCAAGGCCATTGGGATTAAAATGACATCTGATGTGTAGATATGGGGTTAATGTGCAAATTAGTCAGGCCTTACAGATGTCCAGACTATCGACAGGTGAGCAGCTTGTTGCTGTTAAGATGGCTGAAAGCAAACGGGATATACGTTTAAATTTGCAGGTGCACATTGCTACTTGTAATGCAATCACAAAAACACACAACAAATGGAATGAGTAGAGGAATGCCTCCCTTCACGCCAGCCTCCTCCATGGTCCTCTCAAACATGCTCTCCCAGAGAGCTACACACACACACACACACACACAACACACACACAGGAAGTTTAGGTTCACCATTTCACGGATGCTCTGGCAGTTAGCCCATACTAACATAACATATCTTAACCCCACGCTTCGGATGTGTGTGTATGTGTATGTGTGGTGCGATGTTTATCGTCGTCATCTGGAGGTCCGCCCAGGCCGGTTTGGACCACTGAAGAGCCACAGAACACATCAGGCAATGTGGGTTAGAGGAACCAAAATTAACAGGGAGCCATATAGTGTAGCAGGTGGATAAACCACAGATGCTCAACATATAATGACAAACTGGACTCCTATCCCCACTATCCTTCTTCTTCATTTTTCTCTCTCTTTCACAGCAGCCAATAAACGTCTTTAACTGTGAAGACATATATTTATGGGCGACTGTACAAACCAACTGTTGCACAAACTCACAGTGGCTTTCAGCAAGACTTCCAGATATTGCCAATGTAGTTCATTTGAAGACGGAATATGTGGACCAAGCTCTTGTGCTCTGATCAGAGAGCCAATTTGCACGTTAACAATATCAAGATGGAAAATATTATTTAACCCAAACAAATGAACCCAACAAATGAAACCACATCAAATAGTATTTGATGTGGTTTCCTTTACAACCAATTATTTTAGTTGTTGCTCAATCAAACAGGGATTTAAGTTATCTATAATAATTGTCAGAATATTTGTTATATAGTATGTATATATATGTGTGTATATATATGTGCTATATATTATATATAAATCTCTCTCT
>NW_023339650.1:7842523-7846775 GCF_004916995.1 Morone saxatilis
TTTTTATTTATGTTTTTATATGTTTTAAATTATAACTGAATAATAAAACAATGAACTGCTTCTAGCTGGGCATTATAGCCAAGCCACTAGCAGGTATCTATGGGTCCAAGGCTCAAGCTCAGGAAAGCATTGTCTTAACTTTGTCTGCCCTCTAGTGGTCGTACAGGAAAACTGCATTCCATCCATGCTAAAGTGGTATTAGGTTGTGTGCGTGAACAGACATTTGGGGATGTTACCAGCAACAAAATGAAGAAAAACCACAAAAACAATAGGTTAGGTTATTTTCCATCAGTCCATATTAACAAGTTGGCATTTAGTGAAGGAGCTTGTCTTGTTAACGTAAATAGTTTGGAATTTAAAGAATTAAAATGACAGCAGACCTGGAATGAGTGATAAGATAAGAGAGCACAGAGAAGTAATCATGAGGAATAAAGGGAGACAGAAAGGGAGAATGGGAGACAGGAGTGAGATAAATGTCTATCCTAGCTCAAGGCAAGGGAAAGATTTTCCATTACCATTACAACCCTGTCTTTGTCTTCTCTTTGCCTTTTTCCATCTTTTCTTCTGTGCGTCTTCCTGTCTCTGTCTCTCTCACCGCCTGTGTCTCTCTAGTTAACAGCTGATTACTATTAGGGCTCCACAGAGGCTTTGTGTCCATTAGAATAGAACAAGGTGACAAACTGACACAGGCTGGTTTCGCCTCAGCTCCTGGTTCACATTACACACTATAAATGGGGTGTGTATATGTTTGTTTGCATTCACACACAAAAAAAATGAGTGTGATTAATTCTGTATATTGATGTGAATACATTTCCTTTTCACAATTCATTTCTAAATAATAGATGAAATATTAAGCAATTTAATGTGTGGTGCTATGATGTTTTCCCTAAATAATGCGTCTCTCTCCGGCCTTTCTAAACAGTTATACGACTGTCTCAAGACTTCCATAGTCCTTCACCTGGTTCAGTTTCCTTCCTAGAGCACAATTCCCTGGAAAGTGTCTTGTTTTCTTAGTGGCAGTACACACAGACACATTCCTGTCTCTGAAGTCATGGCCTGTTCTCGTGCACACTTCCGATCATAGTTGACAGCTGTCTACCGTCTCATTAGCTTACACTCTCACTCTGTCTCCATGTCTCTCTCTTTCTCACACACACATACACACACCTCCGTCCCACGTTCTTTTTTTTTCTAACATCCTTTCCGTCTCTAATATTACTTACACAGGCCTGCTGTGTGGCTTACATGCTTCTCACTTCATAGCAGTTACTGCTGAACCTGAGGGGGGGAGTGGGGGGCGTATTTTGACTCTCTGCAGCCTCCATAGCTCCCCATATAGTTGTGCGCAGGCAGGCAGAACTGCGGCGAGCGGAACTCTTGCTCCAGGGATTCCCAGTGAGAGGAAATATTCTTTCTAGAGTATGGAAATAATGTATTAAACCAGAGAATGTAATTGCCATACAAGAAAGGATGGTACTGAGTCTTTCGGACTAAGCAAGGACATTTTAACTCGAGGGATTGACTTCTGCGATGCTTCCCCAGGTAACCTGAGCATTGGAAACTTGATTTAGTAATGGAAAGAAATAATACTAGCTGAGCTGTTGTGACCTTTTGTCTCTAGTATGGAAAATATCAGAACATTCAATTTGTGCATTTATTTGAACCAATTTTAAAACATGTGCATGTATGTGAGGAAATGAAATGTCAGAATCAATATGACGACAAACTTTACTGGTTTTGATAGTTAACGTCTGACTCTACTAGAAATGTACCTAAAATTGGTGTATGGTTTGAAATGGCTGCTCTGTTAGTCGTCTGTTTAATGTATCTCACCATGTTAATTTTATATATTGAGTGCACATATCTGCACCACTATAGGGCTTTATAAAAAGGTGTGCAGTTTGATAACATAGAGTTATGCTTTATTTGTGCTGTGTGTAAGAGGCAGTTGACAGACTGAGTTTAGACCCCCCCCCCCCCCNNCCCCCCCCAAAAAAAGGACAACTTAATGCCTATTCACTCAAAACTACACTTTTTAAATAACCTACCCTAGACAGCACCGTAAAGTATGCCACCACTACATTAACTCACACTTGTATGTGTTTGTCTATACGTGTGTGCTCATCTCAGGAGCGACAGAGGCTAGAGACCATCTTGTCTCTGTGTTCGGAGCTGGGCCGGGCTGAGAGAGATGGAGGTGGCCCAACAACAAGTCCCACTTCCGCTGTGGCAGATCTCCAAAAGATCAACCAGGAGCTTGAGAAGCTTCAGCTGAACGACGACGATGATGACGACATGCCATCTGTCTTTTCGGACTCTTCAGCTGTTAATGGACACATGGCCTCCCCTGGATCAGAGAATTGCTACTATGATGATGATCTACAGGTACGACGGAGACGCAGCAGCGGTCACCGAGACAACAGGGCAGAGTCACCCACTGTCAGTCTGCGAAGCTACGCTCCCTCACCTTCTCCGCGCATGCAGAGGACCAATGAGGTACAAGAGATATGACATTTATTATATGTTCACATAAGGTTGAAGGCTAATGTAAAATCTTAAGCAGTGCATGTATTTCTTTTAGGGTTGGGACATTTGTTTAATGTCATTGGCAATCAAATTAATTTCAACAGACCACATTACTCATTTAAAAAAGTATATAATAATAATAAAATAATAATGTAAAAATTATCATATCTCAATCACAATAATATAAAATAATTCCAATACCATGTTTTTACCATATTGTGCATCATACGCACGTGACAATTGTACAAGACTGCTAACGTAGCACCTTTGACTTCGGCCAGCTTTTTAAAAGATTAATCAGCATTAATGTGGGAAGTGTTTATGCTTCCTGTTCTGTCTGGAAAACATGAGAGTGACAAGGATCACTCCTCTTAATGCTCGAAAAGTATCGACGTACACATCCTTCACACACACAGATGGGAGATATTTACAGCCCATTTATTAGATTATAGCAGGCTAAGTGTTACCATTTAGAGTTGGCAGCTGGTGTTTGTGTGTGGGTAAATGTGTGCTCGTGTCTGCTCACATTTTGTTGTCGTAAAATAACTCGCACACATTCAAATATTATTTAGCTGTAATATTAAATTTAGATTTTTTTTCCCCCCATAAGCATGTCTAGCAAGGAACAAGTGATGGAAGTGAACCCCCAATTTAAGTTTTAACTATGCCTTAACAATGGTTCAATCTGTGACTGTGTTGATGATGCTGCTACCAGGCTCTAGATGATGCAGCTCGTCGCCGAGGATTGGAAATGAGGCCCTCTGAGGAGGAAGTGAGACGTGTGGAAGAGGAGAGGATCCAGGTCCTGAACAACATGGAGGAGCTGGAGCAAAAGATCAAAGAGCTGGACAACCAAGTGGAGGAATCTGCCCGAGAGGTAAAGAGAAGACACAGTGTTAAAATATTAACAATTCATAGTTTAATGTTAACTCTAAAGAGAAGAGAAGAATTATACCTCTTTTTAATTCAGTAACACATTTTGTAAGTGAAAATCACACCTTAGAGGTAGTGTTATGTACAGGTTTTAATAACGGTAAGGATAAAACGAGAATTTAAAATCACTTCTGTTCAGAAAAAGAACCTGAGAGACCCAGAATCACTACAATGGCTTAATAATTGGTGTGTGTTTATCTAAGGTGGAGGTTGAGCGAGCTCTTGTGGAGGCTGAGATGGAGTCAGAGGTAGCTGCTCTCCAGCAGGAAAAAGATACTCTGGAAACACTTCACAACAAGATGGCTGACCTAGAGACCAAGTCCCAGCAGGAAAAAGAAAAGGTATTCAACAGACTACGCTTCATTGTAAAACAGTGAGAGGAAGAGGGACACTCAGAGATTCATAGTGCCTGTTAACACAATAGTGGGTTAAAAGACGAGAGGACAGTTGAAATGCAGAGAGCATTAGTCCCGGACGTTTAAGGATGCATCTTCTGCAAATTGAATTTCTCTGAGGGCCTGGTGAGTGATAGTGGTATCGGGCCGAGAGGAGAACCATAATGTAGTGTTTCGTCCTCAAACATGTACAGAAAACATGGGTTTTAATCAGCAACCTGCCTTTCCCTTCCAAAGGTGTATGTGTGCATGTGGTTTTAAAAATGCATACACCGCTGCGAGACTCTCATACATGTAGGGGTCATGTGACTTAACTGGTAGGTGTTAATCCTTCTCATGCTGTCTCTGGTCCAAATATATATCTGTTAATGCTGCCCGGGGTATAGCGGTCACCAAGT
>NW_023339650.1:7846875-7864977 GCF_004916995.1 Morone saxatilis
GGGCGCCTGTATATGTTGTGGTATTTATAGAGAGGACCATTAATCTACTGAGCCATTCCTTTTCACCTATTCCCTCATTCATTTCCATTCAAACAAACAGAAGACAAAAGGCAGGAGAAGTAACTCATGACACTATTCATACTACCTTCATGCCTCAGTTTCTACTCAGTTCCTCTCCAGTTCTCCATCCCTTTGGTAGATTTTTTTTTCCCCTCCAGCTTTCCTCCTCCCCCCTTCCCCCAAGCTAATCTTGCTGACCTGGTCGCCGTAGTGACTAACTGTGGCTCCCCAGTCCCACTAACGCTGCCATCCTCTCTGTCCCGTGTGTGTGCGTGCGTGTGTGCATGTGTGTCTCTTTGTTTGTGTGTGCGCATAAACAAATGTGCACATGCGTGTTTGTGCGGGCACGTATGCGCGTCTTTGTGTATGTACATGTGTGTATGCCAGGCGTGTGAGTTGCTGCAGGCAGAAAGGGGCAGAGTAGAGAGGTTGGCTCAGATTGTGTGTGAGCAGCGCTCCCAGCTGGACAGCTGCCCTGAGGCCACCAAGGAGCCCCTGCAGGAGCAGCTGGCCAGGGTCAGTACACACACACACACTCGCACCTCACAAACACATGCACAGGAAGATACAGTGTGTACTCGAGTGTGTATCCGTGCAGGCAAAACGCAACACATAGACGGGCATAGAAGGAAGAATACTGTAAATAAATGGGAAATGCGACAGCTGTGCATGCATACACTGATAGAGGAAGCTCATAACAAAAGCAGATATGCATATTGACACTCAAAAATACAGTATATGTGGACAGGTGTTCACATAAACACACCCTGTACTTGGACTTGCATGTGAACATGCACACATTTTCTTTCCTGAGCTGACTTGCTCTCCGCCCCATAGCCATCTTTGATCTTTACCCAGTTCATGTTTTCTCTTCTCTATGTCTAACTTTAGCTCTCTATATCTACACATCTCCTCATTTCATCAGAAGGGTTGAGCCTGTAAGAGTATCTCTAGAGTTTGGGTTGAAGACATGTTTGACTATTATGGAAACCTTTGTGTTTGACACATAACAATATCCATCCATCCATTAGCTATATTCACTTATCCTTCAGAGAGTCACAGGGGGCTGGAGCTGATCCCAGCTGACATTGTACACCCTGGACAGGTTGCCAATCAATCACAGGGCTTACACTGTCACACACACAGACAACCTTTCATGCCTACATTCACTAGAGAGACGAAATTAACTTAACCTGCATGGGTTTTCTCCAGGTGCTCTGGTTTCCTCTCACATAACAATTATATTGATTTCTGTATTTTGGGGGAATGCCTACAGTATGCAACATGTCGCATGTGTTGTCAGATGCTGGTTATGCTTTGGTGTAGTAGTCTGCATGACTGTTAAGTGTTGACAAAACATTAGGGATTTGTGTGTCTGGTTTGCTTCGTGTCAGTGTATTGTGTCACGTTTTTACAATATTTTTGACATACTGTGAAAAATTAGCATCACTAAAACTTTTCAAGGGTTTTTTCAGGCTTTTGGTGTGTCATAAACACTTGCATATGACACGGTTCGCATTCATTAGAATTATTTCCCAATGATTTTGTTTAGAATAGCTTTGATCAAATTCAAAGCGGATCGAGTCGAATTCAAGTGTTCACAATGTGTCTGACACATGTAACCTAATATATTACTGCTTCAGTACTACTCCAGTCCGCAGGGCTACCGTCCACCGTTAAACTTTTTATTTGACCGATGTATTTGCATGCATTTAACTGCAATACATGTTGTAAGTACAAATCCTTCGGTCTTGTATACTGGTACTTTTTACCTTCATGTCTGCATCTTGCATGTTTTCTCAAGTGTATGTGCTATAAAGTCTGTGTTAAGTCGAGTGTGTGTAGTTAGATTTGCCCTGTACACACGCATTCCTTTGTCCTGTCTGTTCACCTGTGCATTATTTCTGGGGTGTGTTTGTGTGTCAGGACTGCGAGGTGCTCGAGATGGAGACGAAGCGCTTCGAGGACCTGGAGTTCCAGCAACTAGAGCGAGAGAGCAGGCAGGACGAGGAGAAGGAGACCCATACGCAACAGCTCCTCCGGGAGATCGCGGACTACCAGCGGAGCAGTGTCACTCGCAAGGTAACGGCTATCTGTTTGCATGTTAAGTCAGTCAAACCAGGGGAAAAATGTATGCAATAAAAGTGCAATAGTGCAATATCACAATATTAGATTTTGAGTTCAAATCCATAAAACAAGACCATAGCATTATATTTTTACATTTTTGTAGCCTAAGAGCTTCATGGTGAAACAAACTTATAAACTTGTTTAGTTGCTTTGGCACTGTCATGCTCTATAAGTGAGCTGGAAACATGCAACAAGCTTGTTTTGCTTTTCCTTCAGGAGCGACTGTTAACGCTGAAGAAGCAGGCGACACAGATTACCCAGCAGGCTCAGCGAGAGAAGGAGAGCTTCTTGAAGGAGAGGAGCACCCTCGAAGCAATGCTGCAAAGAGTAAGAGGATATCCATGTTTGCATGTGACCATCCTTGCTTCTGTGTATGAATGGGAAAAAAAATGTGTATTTAACATTGTTTTCCATTTCCTTTTTTTCTTTTTCTGCCTGCTAGGAGAAAGAAAACCTCACCACACTGGAAAGAAAATATGCTGACCTCACTGGTGGCCGGAGTTTCACCCTAAGGGAGGTAGGTTTGATCTGTCAGGCAAGAAAATGAGAACTATCCTTCTATCGAACTGTCAAACTCCTCAACTCTTAGTGGCCAGGACCATTCCCACCTCATTACGTTTAATCTTTGGGGTTTCCTTCTCTGTTTGCTAGGATACAGCCTCTCTGGCTGATGTCTGTCAGTCTTTCACTGATTGTTGCCGCGGCAACACCTCGGCCATACTTTCTCCTCCTCCAGTCGATTTTTGTGCCCTCTCATCCCTCCTTTCCTCTATTTTTCTCAAGAATGCTGAGGTATTTTGTCTTGTTTACTAATATATCCCTGTCTTTTTTTCCTCTTTGTCCAGATAGTCTGTTTAAATCCATCTCATCCTTCCTCCCTGTCCCTCGTTCCTCCTTTCCTTCCGGTTGCTTTTTTTCCCCCTGCCACTCTTTGCAATACAGGAATGGAAGAAATTACAGGAATCTGAGACCTATTTCATTAATTCTGTGCACAGCTCATACTCACATATTAATACTAAGGTAACCTTGTAAGAATGTCTGTTGTCTTGTGTACACAACTCAATTCATGTTAACATTGCAGTCTAACTTGTTCATAAGTGAAGACATGTTTGCTTTGAAGGTGCGGAAATCACCAAATTCATTCTAACAACTAATTCTTAAGTTTGTCATAACATCTCAATATGGCTGACTCACTTCATGCTATGCCTCACCCCTTCTCTCCCCGTTTCTCCACATGATACTTTCCAGGGCTATGTCACAGTCAGTGAAATCAATGAGCTTTACTCACAGCTTGGGGGGGACCCTAAACCCGCCCCTCGCTCCACTCTGGCCAATGCCTCTCCCGAGTCTGTGGCAAACCCCTCCCCTGACGGCGACACCCCCAAACCACCGGAGGATGAGGTGTGTGTAGTAGTGTGAAGCGTGTGTAGTTTAGCACACAGACGCAGATGATGCAAAATTGTGTGTACGTGTGTTTGTTTGTGTGTATTAGTCTTATTTTTCCCAATTTCCCTTCCTGATTCTTCTTTTTTTTCCTATTTTAATTTCTGACAAATGTTCCTTTCTTCTTTTCAAAGCTCTGTCATTCTTCCTCCCCTGCCGACTGTCACTCATCTTCCTCCTCTTCTTCCTCCTCCCATCTAAATCCCCGCCCCCTCCCCAAACCACCCTCTGTGCACTGGCCAGAAAACATGGTGTCATATCGAGACCCCTCTCCCCTCCCTGACTCTCCCCCACCTCCCCTTCCTGTCAAAAAACACCATCACCGACACAGGCAGGTAACGTGTGTGTGTCTCCGTGTATCAGCAACTGTGTGTTGATCCAGATGCACATTTTGCACAATTGCTTTGGTTGATTAAAGTTGATTATAATAAACAATATATTAATAAATTAGTATTAATTCATATGGCTGTTTGCCACAGTGTCTTTTTGATAATAAGAAAAAAAAATGGGACACTTTAAATCCCACACATAGGAACTTCAACACTTTAGAGTCATTACATTACTCCTCTAGAGAAGTGGGATAGTGTTACACGACTTAAAATGATTTATGATGAATAATCAATAATCAGTTAACCGTGTATACCCCTTCCCTCTGGTGTGTGTGTGTTTGATCAGCATTTCCGTTTGCTGGAAGAGAGGAAGAGGTCTGAGAAAGAAGGCGGCTCCCATCTAAGTGACACATTACCCAGGAAGAGAACCACACCCACCATGACCCCCCAGTTCACGTGTGCAACGCTGGGACGCAGCTACCCTAACAAGGTACACACTCATAGATGTGTGCATTAATGACGCCAATCAATACAAATAATTCACTGTTTCTTTCTACTGTGTACATTGTGTCATTTCGAAGATGCAAGTCCGATTATTAATGACTGACACATGGAAGTAACAAGATTTTGTCTCTTCTTGGTTGTTTATAGTCCCATCAGCCCCTGGTACAAAGCACAAGTTGTGGCAGCATTCTTCCAAGAGTCCTGTCCTTATCCAATAAGGAAACTGAATCTCGACGTCTGCATAAAGGTACAAACAAATACACTCCTCTCTGGGTTGTCATCTGAAAATACACCTCATGGTAACTTCTATCCTTGTTGGAGGTTTTGTGTGCTCCTCTTTGTGTTTTGTTTGAGTACAAAGTTTCTCATTTGTGTATCTGGCAGTGGGAGTAGTGCAGGAATGTAAGTGGAGGAGGGTATTGTGTATGTATGTGTGTGTGTGTGTGTGTTTGGCTGCTCGGTTGAGTATAAACAAGTTGGTACATTGGTTAAAGTTTTGTTTGTTACCAAAAAAAAAAAGCCACTAGATTTCTTCTAGGTAAACTTTGTGTCACAAACTTTAACCAGCTTTTTTTGACATCATAAAGAAAATCTGCTGTTCACTCACCACAGTATAATCCTTTCCTATGTCAGGGCTGTACAATTTAGCTGCGCAAAGATGAAGGGTGGTCTGTTACCTGAGGTTTGACGTGTATATGGTGTTAGAATTTTAAATGAAAATGTAATGGCTTGTGTGCAGACTGAGCATTTGCATTGTTTCATTGCTGCAAAATTCATATTCTACAGTACTGTGTGCCTTGTGTCGTAATAGTACTCCTGTTTTTCCGGACACTGGCACGTGTATCTGGTCCCTCAGTCCCTTTGGTCCCTTGATCTGGCTCATCAGATGGGTGGGTCTGCTGCATGGGGCAGATGGTATCAGGTTTTTCTTCCTGTACCCAGAGGCTGAGTTAGTCTCTCTTTTAAGTATCTGCACCATAATTCAGTCAACATTCCTCCTTCTACTTTTGAGACGGCCTAAGCTGCTTTTAGGACTCTGTTGTACCGCATGTACTCGTCTAGCAGACAATTTTTGTTTGAGAGCCCTACTTTCTGGACACATAGTAGTATATAGTTACAGGTGTGGATTTATTTTTCACTGAACGTATAAGAGCATTCCACAGTGGCGGGGATTTGTGATCCAAAATTGAAGCCACCTGGGCAAACTGTTGTCCCAGATGGAGTGACGCAGACAGCAGGTACAGCACGTGTGCATGCATGCAAAGGAAGAATAAGGAATGTTAGTAGCTACTGAAGCTGTTTTCTTTTCTCTTCGTGCGTGTGTTTCCAGGTCAGCCCAGCTCCCGAACAGCTTCCCAGACCAATGTCTACCTCGATGCCTTTGGGTACCGTGACAACCAAGCCTTTGACACAATGAGCGTGGATAGTACCGACTCCATTGAAACCAGCATCTCTGCTTGCTCACCTGACAATGTCTCCAGGTAAGGGACACATGTATGTATGTCAGCGGTGTACAATTTGTTTACCATGAATATTTCTATATGAAGTATGTCCTGATGAATAGTACTTGCTGATTTGAAAAAAAGACTGAGAGAAAACTGACAGACCAAGAAAGAAGTGAATGAAGGTTGAAAAGTTGAAATATGGCAAGAGACATCTGAAAGCTTGAAAACACAGAAATGTCTCTTTGTGTTCATAATATAAAACACTGACTGTGGGAAGGAAACGGGATGGGGAGGGGGGGGGCAACAAAGAGAGAGTAGAAAGTGAGTTAATGTAAAAAGTGTGTGGAGAGAGGTTTCCCGCCTTTCATGGTCCCCCCTGGAGAATAAGATGTGTGGAAGTGTGTGTGTGTGTGTGTGTGTGCGTTACATGAGTTAAGGGGGACTCTTGATTAGTGTTCTAGGGGTCAAGTTACGGAAGGTGCGTGTGTGTGTTTGTGTGCGTGTGTGTGTGTGTGTCTGTTCACAGTCAACCCCCTCCGGTTCAGATGAACTGAGCAAAGCAGTATGAGTATGGAGGTACATTTGGGGGTCTACCCCCCGTCTGGACTAAAACCATGTGTGCTTGCTTTCCTTCTCCCCTTTTTACAGTGGTTGCATCTGTCTTTTGTCTCCCCTGCTCTTGTTTCTCTGAATGGTATGGTCTTGTTTCTGCTGATACATTTTGCACAGTCCCAAACCATTTGCAGATTGACCCCTCTGCAGTGCTGAGTTTTCCTGGAACAGACTGCCTCTGTGATCCTCAGTATGGATCCAGTTGGACTGTTTGGTACTGGCTCAGATTGGATAGGAAGACGTGTGTGGTGGAACCTGGATCGGTGCTGGACAAAAAAGTAGTTTCATGATAGAACTGGATTTTTTTTTTCTTGTCATCTTGTCAGTGATTTATCATGTTTTCTGGAGGCAGAAGTGTTCGAGCAAGATAAATAAAGTTCTCGAGTAATCCACATACGGTACTTGAATAAATATATTTGAACTGGACTATGAGTGCGATTCCCTCTCATCGATTGAGGTAAGAGAATGGCAAGGGGATGGGAGGAAGAGAGAGCTGGATGGATGTTACAATAAGGATGAAGCTAGGCTTAATTAAGTGTAGTAATGACAGGGAAATGTGATGTAAGATTAGTTGGCGTCTCGGATGGCATGTTAATTATTTTTTATCTCTTGCCTAGTTTCTATAGTTCAAAGAGAATAATTAAGAACATGGCCACTACCTGTAAGAGTGTTTGCTAGTATGTAAATTGGCTGCATGCAGTTAAAACTATGGCAGAATATGAAGTGAGAGCTGTGTTTATTTTACATGAAACTCGCAAGTGATTTTGAAAAAATACCGGAGAGCGGGAAAGCATTCTCTTTCCTCCGCGTTCTCTTCTTTTTTTCATCTTTTCATACCCTCCCTCCCAATCCTTTCTAATTCTCTTTTTAATTACTCCGGGTACCCTACTTCTCTCTCTCACCCTCCCTTCCTTCCTGATTTGTTTAGACTGAGTCTGATGTGTACCATTCATCTTAACAATGTTGTGACATCATCACGGATCAACGCTGGGTATCCATTTCCTTCTGGCTCGGGATCAGAGAGAATTTGCGTGTGTTTGCGTGTCACAGAGAGAGAAAGGAAAACTGAGCAAGAGAATGAGCGAGAGAGAAAGAAATAGTGTTTAACATGACAAACATATACACAAATCCCTTCCCTGTGATGTCAGTCAAGAATGCATATCATGTGTAAACCATCTGCAGTCTGGAAGACCTGAACCTAGACTGGGCCTACTGTTCTGAACTGAAGACAGGCAGTGACACAGCAGAGAGTCGGGAAGACCGAGAGGGAGGAAAGAGAGATGGTCCGATCCTTCGACGGGCCTCCTTTCCTACTGCATTTCCTCTCTGATTCGACACACACACACTTGCATAAACAGTGTATAATCAGGAGTATTCTCAGGAGAGTGTAGCCTTCTTGTAGGAATGCGAAACAGAACACGACTGTGCATGTTTTCTCTGTTATTATCCTTAGTCTTGCATAAAGATTAATATACTCCATCATGTCAGCAATAGCTTTAGTACCAAGCTATAGCAAGTAGCAAGTATATCTGTACATTCACTACTGTCGCACTGACCCGGAGATTCTCTGAAAATATAACACCTGAAAAAACACATGGAAAAGTCCGAATGAATTCACTTTGTCCTGCTTGCTGCCGGTGCAGGAGGTTTAATTGATTAACTTGGCAGCTGTTCAGTTTAATAAAATGTTGTAGTGTATTTCAGGTTCGTTGCACAGAAAAGTGGTGCCTGCTTTTTATTTCTTCTGATGTGTGTTGTATGTGTTTGTGTGCTGCAGTGCCAGTACTTCAAATGTGGCCAAGCTAGAGGAGATGGAGCGTCTGCTGAGAGAAGCCCAGGCAGAGAAGAGAAGCCTCATCGAACACAAGGTCAGTACGTAAAGAAATTAGATTACACTGATTTTATTCTTTGGTTTTCACTGGTTTACAGTTTGTTAAAGGCACACAGGCCAAATGTATAAGAGCATTAATGGTGTTGCGTTATTTGCCTTTGTAATAAATCCCCAAATACACTACAAAAACACTACCTGGTAAAATTGAACACATTCATTTCCCAATTTCTAGTGTGGGTGTGTTTTAAAACTTTGTAACGCTTTTAATGATTCTTCAGGATCGAGAGATGGACATGCGAAAGCAGGCGCTGGAGGAGGAGCGGAGAAGAAGGGAGGATCTGGAGAAGAGGCTACAGGAGGAGACAAACAGACGGCAGAAACTCATTGACCGCGAGGTGAAACTGCGAGAAAAACAGAGGGCGCAGGTAGGACAGAAAAAGCTTTCTTTAACAGTAAGAACAATTTGTTATGGCGTCATTTTTTATCCAAAAGATAATTTTGAACTTGATGTCACCTTCATAGGGAATTAACATATTACTCTTTCACAAAGCATTCCATCTTGTTTTTGTATGTTTCATGCATACTTCCCTCTTTCTGCATGGTTTCAATCATGTCCGTGCTGACAGTTCTCAGTATAAGCTTAATCCATCATCTTTTGTTCTCTTGCCTGGGCCATCAACTGTTGGCAGCAGAAGAAAGAATCTTTAATCTTTCTTAACATATGATATACATCTGCATGATTATAGAAACGCAAAATAAATTATAAATACATTTCCTCTCCTTTTCAATGAACCCATTCACTCATTTCTCTCTCCAGTCCCGGCCACTGACGCGGTACCTGCCTGTGAGAAAGGACGATTTTGACCTGCGGGCTCACATCGAGTCTGCGGGCCACAGCGCAGACACATGCTTCCACTTGTCCATCTCGGAAAAAACCTGCCGTGGCTACTTGATCAAAATGGGAGGCAAAATCAAAACCTGGAAGAAACGTTGGTTCGTCTTTGACCGCAACCGACGCACGCTCTCCTACTATGCAGGTAGGGCAGAATAAAACTCACAAAAACACAGAAACATACAAATGCAGACAACTGTGAATAGCATCCACACAGATGGCAGTGCACACACAGGTATCTTACATATGTATTTAAGTTGATTTTAAAATGTCGTAATATATATAAATATATGTTGTATATTTTAAAATGCATTTAAAATATATATCAACATATATAAATAAGAGAACACGCGACAGTACATTTACACATATTTGTATTAATAGCTACTGTTATATCTTCTGCAGATAAGCATGAAGCCAAGCTGAAAGGAGTCATCTACTTCCAAGCTATTGAAGAAGTATATTATGATCACCTGAAGAATGCACATAAGGTATGTGTTTACGTGTGTGTGTATATGGTTATACAAAAGTGATGCATGAAAAATAACTAAGTATAATTTATCTTTAATATCTTCATAGTAATTAATTTAATATCCTCATTTGTAAAATTCTTCTTTCTGTCTCCTCCCTGTGTCTCCTTCAGAGCCCAAACCCCTCCCTGACCTTCAGTGTGAAGACTCATGACAGAGTCTACTACATGGTCGCTCCCTCTCCTGAGGCCATGAGGATCTGGATGGATGTGATTGTCACCGGAGCCGAGGGATACACCCAGTTCATGGTGTAGTGAAGGGGCAGGATGTACCAACGTGCTTCGACTCTATGTGGCTCAAAAGACTGTTTTTCTCCTCGGACTTTTAAAGTGCCTGGATGGATGTTAATCATTTTTTAACATTTTATCCGCCTCATTTGCAAGATGGGCAGGGTTTACAATCACACGTGGAGGATTCGTGCGGAAAGTGTCGGCAGATGCAAGATCATGATTTAAACATTTTTAGGCAATCTGGTTCAATCCCAGATAAGTAGATCTGAATCGAACATCAACTAGGAATACCAGTGAACCAGTAGTTGGGTTTAGAAATGTGCCATACAAAGCCTAAACCATTTTAACATTTCTCATGTGACTTGTGGTCAATTATGCAAAGTTTTAATCATTTTTAGACCATTTCCTGTACATAATTAAAAACAAAAAGCATATTAATTTAGTAAAGGTATTAATTTTCTACTTTTTTCATCTTGATTTAATTTCATGTATCATTACTGTGGCATTCTCAGGTCTTAACTGTGTGTGTGTGGATGTGCATGCATGCATCCTACGCTCACGTGTGAATTTATACACGTGTGCTAAAGAAGTGCCTGTTTTGTGTGCATATTCTATGTACACGCCCATTTACTGTGAGCTTCTAATGTAGCTCCAAGGTGCTATTCTTACATGGTGAATGACACTAGCAACACCCCTCATGTAAAACCATTAAATTGGGGTGTAATAATACACTGCAATTGGAGTTTGAAAATGGATTACTGTTCTGGGTTTACAGTGTCACCAAATGAAGCTCAAACGACTGTTAGAACGGCGACTTGTTATTTTCCAATAGAAGGAGTTAAATAAACATGAGGAATAATGAGTAAAAGGCACAACGTTGTGATATTTGTACATTTTGTTTCCAAGTTGTAGTTAGTTTTAAAATAGTTACGGTCCATTAGAAATGTAAGATTCCTGTTCGTGCCTTTTCTTTATCATATTTTGTGTGACAGTATTTTGACAAGCCTTTTATCTATATTTTTAAGAGCTGCATATATCTATATACTAAATGCCAAACTGCCGGTCTGTGGCGAGAAAACACACACACATTAGTTTTTTGTGAGAAAGAGCCCCTGTAGGATTAAGTTGTCTTTGAAGGTGTCAGGAGGAAAAAATCTATGGTACACACACTCCCTTAAGAGGCCTTTAGTCATTAAAGCTGACTGAAGTATCGTGCTGCTTGGTCCACTGCATTTCATTGCATTGCTTTTATTACCACTAATTCAACGTTTTAGTTAAACTACCACTGAAGCTGCTTTTATATTGTATATCATACTACATATTACGTCTGAATAATTCAGTCCACTGATCATCCTGCCACTTGGTGTTTTGTTTTTTTTGGTTTTGTTTTAATGACCAAAGTACATGTTTATGTGGTATAATATGTATATGTGGTTTCTTTGCTTTTACTTCTCTTTGTTCAGCCCGATAAGATCAAAATTATATCTGTTTTTACATGATGGCCACATGGTTGTTTTCCACCAACTAAAGGAGCTGTTACAGTGGAAGCTTCCATGAGCCCAACTTTTTTTTTTTTAATCATTATTTTTTTTATGTTGATCCTACTGTATTTATGCCATTACCAATGCATGTATCTTAATTTTGTATTTCCATATGAATAATAAAAATGATATATTTTACCTTTACTTTTCCTGAGAAGTCACTTTCTTGGAGAGCATGCTGCCTCCCAAAATAAACTACAGTGCCATTTTTTTTAATACTCTTTATTTAGTGTGACCCCTTACACTAGTTACTTTTCAGACAAGTAAAACAAAGCATGTAATAAACAACCAACATGTATGACTACTGTAGGTTCCTTACCACCTCACCCCACATTCACATCCTCATAATGATAATAATAAAAATAAAACAATAACAATAATAATTGTAATAATAATATCTTATCTTAATATCTTAGAGTATAGTATTAAAAAAAATACAATTAATGAAATTTATAAATTCCCTTTACTAAGTTGTGGTGGTTCTGGTTTCAGCCAGTTATCTGTTTAGGTGCTGCTATTCTTTGGATTCTAAAAATATATTTATCAGTCCAAGGTGCCACTTTAGCAGGGATCAGATTGCCGACAACAAAATAACGGCTGCAAATTACACAATGGACACAGGAGGTTTAGAAACATGCCATGCTTGTTGAGCACTACGTTCTATCATATAGTTACATTTTAACTCTTGTGCCAAATGTGTAACATATATCCAATACCTTCTTCAGAAACAAAGATTCAAAATAACTTCCAGTCACTAAAAAGTTCTTAAAGGAATAAGCAACATTAACCAGTTAGTGTGTCAAACTTCACCACAATAATATGGGAAACAACTGCAGGAAACAGCAAGGTTTTCTCTGTGAATGAGGTTAGTAATATTAATCTCAATAACGTCTATCTTATCTAATATTGCAATCATAATAATGTTGTGAATTACATTTGACATATTAACAGGGATGCCTATTTTTTATTTTTTTAAAGTGGTTAATATTTGGAACACAATAGTTGTAAGGTATAAATCTTGCTCTTTTAAAATGAGGTCCAGCCAGTAAGAGTCAGTAACATGGAGATAGAGCCCCGCCATGTGGCAGAGGTCGGTACTGTCACACAGCTCAGGTTCAGTCTGTTATTATATACTGTACTTTACGGTGGGATATTACAATGAAGCGACTGAAAAAGGAACACTGGTAAAATAAATAATAAAATAAAATGCCTGTTTTTCCTCTTTAGATTGAGCAGACTCTGGCTGGTATCCCGTCATACCTTGCGGTTTTAGTGAATAAAAATATTTATTTGAGGGGGGGAAAGGATGGGTAGGTGGGATTATATCAATATATAAACCGCAACGCAATTTAAATTCATAATAATACATTTAAATTCAAATTTTTTGAGCAATAGGAAGCACTTATTATACGAACAAAAGCAGACAGGTGCAGATTTGATTCACATAAAGCAACAATTCACACCAGAATAACCCCAAAATACCTGAACGTCTGACCTAATAGCGTTTATTGAATGAAAACGTCTGCGGAGGGTTTCTACTTTCTCCCTTCTGGTTGCTCTGAACACCTTACCCACAATGCACTCCGAGTGTAAAATAGGTCTGAGGTGCGAATAAATTGGCAGGCAAGCGTTTGTTGCAATATTTCATTTACATTTATTTTACATTTAAGCAGTCCGAGTCCATTTAAACACGCTGGAGGGACAAACATTTACTCACACCCACAGTCAACCCTCTATCCACCGGGTCCTATTTATAGCGTGGGACTCAGCGGAAGTTGACGGCTGGTCCGATGGCAGTGGGGTTTCAAAATGAATGCCACAGACAGTTTCAGTACTCCGGTTACTCCTCCCTCTCTCACTGTCGGCCTCGACTAGCCTTTTCACGATGACAGACTTAATGTGGGAGTGTTGCCAGTCGTCGCTTAAGTCAAAACAGACCCATTCATTTCAATATAAAAGATGACCAGTCGCGGTGTGCTTTTATTTTGAAATGTTGACACCAAACCAAAAGTCTTGTTTTTTGACAATGAAACAGAGAGTTTTTGGGTGTACAAATAGTGTACACTAAACATGTTAACGCTGAGTCACCATGCAAGAGCAATACAACGTTAACAGTGCGGTCACCTGGGATTTTATTAGACCAAAGGGTGCTTGTGTTGCCTCATTGGGGTCGCTGACATGTTAAAAGTAAAATCACATCAGCCTCAAAAGGCTGTCTCAGTACAAATACAAAGCAGCCCAGTAGATGTTTGTTAGGATTAGGGCTTGTCTGAGTTTATGTTTTCATTTTTTGTATATGGGGAAAAGTGTAAACCTCTATAATATATATATAGGAAAAATACCCTTATTACTGTTATTATTATTACTCTCATATTCTCTGTTTTCATTTGGGAGCGCTCTGTTTATACTGTGTGTCAGAGACTAATGACAGGGCCCCGGTGGAACCGCTTTATGCACATGACACCTTGAAGCATTAATCTGCACATAAACAGCTCATAGTAATTTAGGCATGGCCACACATCTGTGCTGTAAATACACTTGCCTCGCCTATTCTGTTCATAGGAGATGTCATTCATTTCAGGGGACCATGCCATAGGATTGACGATTCCTGTTGTACGTTTACTCCCCTTCTGTACTGTCTGTTATTTTCTTCAACCCTGATTTGTTTCCTGCTGTTGAGTGAGTGTGTGTGCTGTGAACATAGGCTCTCACTGAGTTACAGCCCAGTGAGAGTGAGCAGACCATGTTTACAGCCTCTGATGCTTACTCACCAGCTCCTCATCGTAGCCTAATAATCTTCTACATCTGGGACACTCGTTATTAGGCCATTCAGAAATACATACACTGCAGAATGCGTGTGACAAATCTTATAGCAAAAATGAGATTAATGCACAAGGGGAGGGGGGGGGGGGGGGGGGGGGGGGGGGGGGGTTAAAGCTTTAACTGGATTCATTGATTTTTAAGACCAGTGGGGCCCCGGCTGCAGTTTGCTTTACTGTCATTCTCGTCTGATTTACCCTGCATCAGTTCAACAAGCCTGGGCTATAAATAGACACAGTGAGTGTACTTGGGTAGACCGCTGTGGTAGTGTGCATGTGTGTGTGTGTGTGTGTGTGGTGTGTGGTGTGTGTGTGTGTGTGTGATGTGTTCTTTAAGAAATTCTGCGTAATATTGAGTTCCTTACTAGGGGAGACGGACGGAGAGCAAAGAGAGAGAGACAGAGGCGGAGTTACTCACAACACCAACACTCCTCAACCACACACACCCGCTCCCCTGCCTCTACTACCTCCATCATTTCTGTAATCGAGCGTCGAGCTGCATGATCTGCACCTCTGCAATTATGCACGTTTCGTGTCGGATGGGATTCTCGGAAAACGCCGCAAAGCCGGCGCAGGCACGGAGCTCCGGCGACGCCGCGTCCCCCGCAACTTGTTAGCGTGTTGTGTGTTTGTGTGTGTGCGTGTGTGTGAGTGTGTGTGTGTGGAAGCAAGAGGCGGGCTCGTCTTGTTTATCCAAAATGACTCGACATGGCTGTGGCTTTGACTCAACGTACGCGGTGCGCGCGACCCCTGGGAACCGTAACCAGTTGAGAGAGTGAGGCGCAAATCATCTTAATGAAAGTCATAAGGTGAGTCCATCCGGGAGCTTGTGTTCTCCTCTGTTTTCCTTTTCCATGTCCGCGGCTGGTGGCACACACAAACACGACCAGGCCAGTGTTGATTTTATTTTTTTCCCCCAACCCCTCAACACATTTTACAGCAACAGCAGCTGGCCAAGCAATGCGGCGTGAATTGGCCTTGTTGCTGTTATACTCCGTGTTCCTCGCTTTAATGGGGGTATGGTAACATGTTTTGGTGCTTGAATTGATTCTGCCGAGCATCTCTAAAAACGCGATCGGGTGATGCACATTGCGAAGTTATTTTCGTTGGGGGGGGGGGTATCGTTTTCTCTGTGTTAAAAAAAAAAAAAAAAAAGAGGTCCACCCGTCTTACGCAAGCGCATTTTAACCTTACAGTCGTTATAGGAACGCATTAAGCTGGCAAAACAATCTTCCAGGAAGAAACATGCACAGTGGAAACAGACATCACTTCCCAGCACATTATGACCTATCTGTGTGGCAGGGCCAAATATACCAGTCTCTATCCTAATGGCTGACACTATAATAAACCTGGGGGGGGGGGTCTGAATAATACTGCTCTTGAGTCAAGAAGTCAGTTTGGGGTTAATTCCTAATACCTTGTTATTGCCACATACATTCTCAGGGCTGACATTGCCCTGTGGCTCCAGTGTGTTGTTGGAGCAAAGAGGAATGTGTGATTTTCAAAATAAGTGGCCGTTGGGGTGTCTCTTCTGAGGCTTGACTGGAGGTTGAAGTTTCAAACGCGTTTCATTTATCGCCAATGAAATGTTTATTTTGATATTGGGGACAGTAAGAGCCGACCCCTCTCACAGCTTAACGTGTTTGCCAGGAAGTGTGTGAGCAAGTTTTAATCTTTCATTTTAAGTTGCACAGCTTATTAGAACCTCAATTTTACAGTTTATTGTAAAGGGGTTGCAGAACACACTCGCCTTGACAAACTTGTTTGTTAAAAATAAGATTTTCTTGACACAGACTATAAACACTAAGTGATTTTCTCTCCGTGGGGGTTCAGCTGGTTCCTTTCTCTATCCTTAACTTGACCTCTGTAACCATTTACCCTTGGCAACGGGGTCCTGCACTGCAAACATGAATGCGTGGACCCAAAACAAACCTCCGCTGTGCTTTTCTAGAATGGCTGAAGGTAGCATTACTTAGATATCCAGATATCTCCTCAGTCACAATATGGACCCTTTAAGTCTCCCTCTAATAACAAAAAGTATTTCTGCCTTGCAGCATGCTACGTCAAAGTAGTGGTGCTCACTGCCCACTAATGCTTTACAGGCAGGCATAAGGAGAGGACTCTGTGGAATTGGCCTTTCAGTTCCCTGATGACTTTTTCTTGGCTATAGTGCTTCAGTAAAGTACACTGTTTGTCCTCAAGCCTTTCTTTGGCGTAACGCAGGAACAAAGGCAGGTATAAAATCACCAAGGCCAGAGCCCCAGGGAGTGAGAAGTGTGTGGTTTTTTTTGTGTGTGCCTGTGCTAGGAGAGCCCTGTTCTGTTCCTTTGGAGATGTAAATATGTCTTTAAAGTTAACTGAATTTGTCTCCTACCAAGAGTCAAATCAGCCTATATGCAAACAGCTCAGTGCAACGCTCGCTGGTCTGGACTCACTGGACCTCTGTCACTGACATACATTTACTGGCTGCAAGCCAGCATGCATGCAGAGCGGCTAATTTTAGATCTTTGTTGGCTCATAGAGAACCCTCACTTTTGATCCAAATATATGACTGAATGGATAGATTTGTAGGTGACTTTGGGCCATAGTACACAGTTCAACTACGCATCATGTTACTAGATTTTTAATTAAATTATGTGAAATGGATTTTATTGAACCATCCCATGCTGATCACTGTTTATACAATGTACCCATGTTGCACTCTCATTTTCCAACTGACCCGTGCCCATCTGGGAAGCTCTTACAGTAAAACTGTGACACCAGCCTCACATAACCCCCTAAAGCAGAAAAAGTAACTGACATTTCTACTTATTATTTTCCCAAAAAATATTGCCATGTTACATTGATGTGTAGTGGTATCCTAGTATTTGGTCAGTACAACACTTCTAGCCTTAACCTGAATTAGTACATTGGAAACTGGACCAATATAACAGGACTATATATTTTGGTTCTATAAGATTTCCTCCTGTACACTCTGGGATTAATGCAATCCAAGTAATGGAGCAGCTTTAGTGATGCTCTAACTAATCATGTAGACAATTCAAACACATACTCGCCAGAGGGACGTCCCATCCAGCATATGAAATATTGGAAATCTGTCCCTCCCCCAATACTGTAATGATCCTCCAAAAGCTGAAAGAAAGCTATTTGTTCCCCTTAGTGTTAAACCGATTCCAAAACACACTGGATGTGTTGCATTCACCAAACTCGTCCTGCCGGCTTCATGTTGGGGTACATGTCAGCCATTTGAGGTCGCAGCCATGTGTGTGTATGTTTTTTTAAGCAAACATGGCAAAGTCCATGTTGGGTTTGAAAGCACATTCTGGTTGTTGAGTGACCAAACGGCACCAAACAAACTAGACAAACACGACAAAACGTATGCTAATACAGATGACACACAGTAGTACATCACATTCACACAGCAAAGCATCACATGTGTGTTAAAATATTCAAAATGAGGATATTTGTGTAAAATACAGTCAGTGGTTACAGGGTTCAGCAGATATAGGCATTTTTCATGTTGACTTTAAAGATACTGATAGAACTCTTTATGTATGGTAAAGTGGACTGTCCAAAGGCAGTGAGCAAAGGGAACAGTGCAATCTCTTAGAGAAGTTATTCTTCTGGATTTAACAGCGCTTTCAAAACGAAAGTGAACAAAGTCACAAGTCACGTTGTGCAGGAGGCATCAAACATATTTGTTGTAGAGCTGGGGAAGAACCTGTGTGTGTGTGTGTGT
>NW_023339650.1:7864990-7886588 GCF_004916995.1 Morone saxatilis
GCGCGCGCGCGTGCGTGCGCGTGCATGAAAAGTATGAATATGCATGCTGAAACCAGTTGAGTGGTTTCAGCACGCATATTCATACTTTTCATTTTCGTCTTGTGTCTGAAGAAGAGCCACACTTCCTCTGTAGCATAAACCCAGGAGGTAAAACACTGAATGAGCTAAGTAATTGTCTAAATATATTTTATAGCTGGTCATAAACTACACTTTGCCTGAGGTTAAATCCACCTTTTCAGGTTAAGGCCAGTGGCAGCTCACTTCAGGCAAGAGTTGACTTAAAAAGTGACGACCCTTACTAGCAAGGTTTTTTTTTGTAATTGTTTTTGTCAAAGGTCACCAAATACCAGAGACAATAGCTGCTTTGGTTTTTGCTGACCTCAAAGTGTCCAGTGATACCAAAGGAACATGGAATCCTCGTGTTTATGTGATTGGCTGAAAAAATTGTGAATCGAGCCGTGGCAGGAAGTCTCAAACCCACACACAAACGCAATGAAGACGTGAAAAGCAGTTTGTAAATGCAGGTTCAACAGTCTCTACACAGTGTACACGTAACAGCAGACGTATTTGTGTGTGCATCAGGAATACATTTGTGAATCTTCTCTTTTTATATGTTGAATTTTCTACATTTTATATACAGCGATACATTTTTTTGTGGAGAAAGCCATCACAACTACATTTCTTTGTCCCTCTGTGGGCATTTGAATCCATAGAGGAAAACACAGTCACTAATACCCACAGAATCTTGTTGGATATGTTCTTGTTTGCAGAATGTTGTAATGAAACAACAGAACATGAACTTCTTTCTAACCTTTACCCTCTTTCTCTCCATCCTCCCACAGTGGGGTTGGGTGGCCATGGACCCATTCAGCCAGCTTATCCTCACCATCTCGGTGACCAGTTTCTTCACCTTCCAGTGGCTCTTCCACAAAGTGAGCCCCTGGATGTCCACACGCATCAGCCCCGGCTTCCTCGGCCTCAGTGACAAGCAGAAGGTGGAATGGAACTCAAGGTGACCTGACGTAAACTTTCGATCATGATGAGTCTGACTATCTACATGCTATGTATGGCAGAGATCAGATGTTGGCCAGAGGGGATTTGTTTCAGCTGGGTCCAAAGATACACACTGACAGTCAGCCCACATATTTCCTGTGACACTAGTATCTGATTCACTAGTGGGATGCACCGTGTATTTGACAATGTTTGCTCTTCATGCCACAGTTTCAAGGTGCTGGCAGCATGTTGGGAACTCAACGGAATGGTGTTTTTTTTTTTTTTTGCCTATGCATTTTGTCAATTTAACTTCATCAATTATTAATAAAATGGCACAGTTACACATTGCTTAAACCTTGTTTAGTTTAGTTTAGTTCAGTTAGAGATTGTAAAGCATAGAAAATCATGGAATTTTTCATGCAAAACTGTTTCCCTCCGTGTTTCTGTGCCTTTTCAAAGACAAAAAAAGTTTCTTTTTTTTTTACAACAGCTCCTCATCATTCCTGGGTATGCTAACACTTTACTCACCAGTTACATTTCTGACATCATTAGTGCATACAGCACAAGCAGTCAGAATAGCATTAAACAAATGTCCAGTTTAAAGTTGTAATCCATCAGATTTCCATGTTATAATTCTGTAGCAGTAGTGATTCATTTAACTTGCTCTCTTCCTCATATGCTCTTCTCCACTGATTGTGGCCAAAGTGTGAAAAATTTTACACATGCACACATTTCCTGCACAAAGGAATGTGCAACACTGCTTTTCAGTTTGGAAGTAACACAGTAAATATTGAGGTTTTTACCCAAACCACCCACTATAAATGTCCATTACATTCTGAACAGATCCCTCCTGTTTTAACTTTGACCTACCATTGTTACAATAGTTGTCTGCTTATGTTTCTTGTGCTAATGGACTCCACTGTAGATATTTAGCAGTGTTGCCACATTCCTCAAATTGAAGGAATAACTTCAATGTAGTGCATAAAATGCTAAATATACTATGAAGATCTACCTCTAACAGTCAGATCATCGTTGTCACATTTAATCAATAGAACTATTTTATATTTGCAGTTCATCAGTCAAAATGAATAGACAATGAAGTAGGAATGCTTCAGGGCCAGGGTGTTCACACTGATGACTGGAACATTTGATCAGACGACGACATGTCATCTGTTGTCATCTGCGAACTTGTTATAGGAACATTGCAGATTCAGGCTAGAACAACTAGATCGGAAGAAAAAGATGGGAGTGTGTTTGTATCCTGAGCGAGACAGACATGCTGCTGTGAGATCGGTGAAAGCTCTACCGTTGACTGAAGGCCATTGGACATCCAGCAGGGAAGAGTGTTCGGAGAAATCCTGCCTGGTCCAACTTGCATTAATCATTCATTTTCATTTTCTCTCATACTCAGTTTATTGCTCATGAGAGCACTTGTGAAATTGAAATGGTCACATGGTTTATGAGCAAATGAAAATTAATGATTGGTGGAGATGGATCTAGGCTACAGGGATCCACGCTGAAGCCCATGACTTTACAGATTCTATTTCAACAGACTTACAGTCAGTGTGGCTGTCATTCTGTCTTATTGACTGATTGCTGAGAACTGTTGGACTGTCTCGCTGCGTTAATGACTGCCTGGGACTGTGTGTTGCTCTGCCTGACCCTTCAGCAGTGTTTAATCTCTTAGTCTAATTGGTCTGAATCTGTGTGCAGCCCTGACAGGCAATCAGTTGATTCACTGTGCATCCTAAAAAAATGCAGTACCGTAAACCAGAGAGCAGCTCCAAGGCACTTTCCATGAATAAAGATAAATATTCACTATTACTTTTAGCAAGCTTATTGAACAGAAAATCTCTGACGTGTTAGCATCTGTCCTTGTCAGACAGGACTAGGTCATCATGGCTGTGTTGTTTTGTTGTTGTTTATTTCAGGACGGTGTCAACGTTTCATGCACTGTTGGTGGGAATCTTCTGTCTCCACATCTTGTGGTTTGATGATGCCGTCAATGAAGACCCAGTCTGGTGAGAGTTTGGCTGTGAATCGGATGTTTTTAACCTTTACTTTCCATACTTTTGGTTAATTTAAATTTAAATTTCACCGTATGTCCAATTTTTTTCACAAAAGGCCAGATTTTCCAGTCATAGCTTAGCAGCCAAAGGTATAGTATGAAGTGCATGGGGTTCTAGGTATACAAGGAGGCTGGTGTATGTTTACAAAACACATTTAGGCTACAATTGCATTAAAATTAAACTAGTGGATCATTATACCACACAGCCCTCCTTTGTACAGCCTCCCTAAAACTAACCATAAAAGAGACAAAACTCAGACAGTTAAACACAAATGACCAGCACAATCAAAACAGTTTGCAACCGTTTTGAAAATTATTTCGACTGTCCCAGACTTAATGACCACTGTCCCTAATAGAAGTTTTTTTTTCATTCTACATAATGAATATAGTTTAATAACGTTGCTTTCAGTGACCTGCATCACTTCATTGATTCACTCTAGTCTACTTACACACAGCGCAAGAGGAGAGGGAGAGACCCCGGCACTGTTGATATAAGATCTGTAGGCTGCAAATACTCATTAGCATCTGAGCAGTATAATATAGTTAAATATATTGAATATATATATATATGTGATAGGTTGATAGACTTGTTGTTAGTCCCTTTTTAGATATAAAGTCATTAAGAGGGTCAGAAAAGTCACTAAATCTGGCAAGAAAGTCACAAGTTGGCAACACTGATCTCTCTCTATGATTGATTTTACGTGTGTAAGTGTGCGTGTCAAGTAGCATAGAGCTTGTGCTCTATATATGTTTTCCATGATGCATAAACATAATAATTTTATTTGTAATTTGACCAATTTTGGCAAATTTTGTTATTAATTCGATTCTAAAGTGATATCAACCTCTGCTGGATACAACTGTGAAATCCCCTGCGTGTTCAGAAGTGGTTTAAGTGCTGTCTACCTCTGTTTTGTTTTTGGATATTATCACTAGGAATCACCAAAGTCAGACATTTTTAACACCTACACACACTGTGGGGATTTTTCTGAGAA
This sequence comes from Morone saxatilis, assembly GCF_004916995.1. Taxonomy (NCBI): domain Eukaryota; kingdom Metazoa; phylum Chordata; class Actinopteri; family Moronidae; genus Morone; species Morone saxatilis. The sequence continues at coordinate 7,869,044 of NW_023339650.1, forward strand.
CTTTCAGGGAAATTCACACAAACCCGGTCAAACCAAATGTATTTTTTCAACAGGGGAGATCCTACACTGGTGAAGACTAATGTTGCCATCACAACAGGCTACCTCATATCTGGTAAGAGAAGCACAGTTTACACAGGTAATGTTTGTTAAAGTGAGACTGGAAGAACATCTACGTAATTGGTAATAAGATGTGTTAAACTTGTTGTTTAGTTGACTCACACAAGTTTGGACCCTACTGGCCTTTATTAGTTGTATGTACTTTAAATGTTTTGATTACACCAATAACATGTTATCTCTCTTTCCCCTGTACTTCTGTGTTTCAGATCTGCTGCTTATATTTTACTATTGGAAGGCGATAGGCGACAAGTTTTTTGTAGTTCACCATCTGGCAGCGTTGTATGCTTACTACTATGTACTGGTGAGTGCCCTATTGTCCAATAGCAGAACATGCAGGCAAGATGGGAAGGAGACAACCAAGGGTGAACAGCTGTGTCCTGTCAAGCTGGGTGTTTTTATCTGATTTAGCCAGCATTCAGTATGTGTCCTTGACTGTCCCCATGCAGCCAAGCACCTCATATAGGTTAGTTAAATATGCACAAGGCAAGGTCAGCGTAGTCAGTGTCTGTGCTCTGTGCTAAGTGTACTTTTGTACGTGAGATATAGTGCGTTCCAGCAGGAGTCATTGTTTGCCTGGCCAGTTAGGGCATTAGTAAGATGTGTAAGTATTAAGTGACTGTATTTTTTTAGTGTGTCTGGAAATAACAGATTTAAAAAGTAACAGTGTGAGTGGTTTTGTGAGGATCGCAGTAACATCATTGATAATCGCACGTTTCAAGTTGGTTTCACGGCTTCAGTGCTACACTGTAAAAGCTCTCTAACTAACCTCGGAATGCACCGAATCAGCTATTTGGTGTGGAGGCTCTATTAGCGTCATTCTGTATCATTTTTAGTGAAATCCGCTGTGGGTATTGGCATTAACCTGATGATGATTTCGCAATTCATCTAAAGTACTAATTAGTGACTCATTTGTTCTTGCTGCACACTTAGTATACTGTTGGCTCTTATCTAGATATGGAGATGGGTTTAGTGTGCTCAGCTATTATGGGCACTGCTGTTCACTCTTGGTTCAATCTGAAACCCTCTAGGTCGCCAGGATCTGTGGATAATTATTATGGAAATGAATGACTATGGTATTTTTTGCATGGAATGCTCAATGATGGTACTGGCTGATGACCCCCTCCGCCCTCACCTTGCCCTTACAATTTCTGTGCTTTCTGTTTGTTTTACTGACCCCCTTTTAATGTTGTGTGAATCTGACGTAAGCTGAACTATTTCTGAGCTTAGCGCAGTTGAATGCCTTACTGTAACCACTGTGTGCATGCTGGCAGTTCTGAAGCCTTCTACACAGACAGGGTTCCTTTCTTGTTACTGTGCATGCCAACAAACAGTATTGAACTTTCTTAATTACTTACCTGCCTATCTACACTTCCACCTGTCTGTTTTTGTGCCAGAGCCTAGTTCTGCCTCTTCTTTCTCTTCCTCACACTCCTCCTGAGACATGAGGGAAAACTGACAAAGCCACTCAAATAATGTCATCCACATGACCCCAAGTGCATCACCAGATAGCCAGGCACTTTTTTTCGAATACCATGTTAAATATATTCTGTCATGTGTACAGAATTATATTTTAGTGAAGCAAACAGGGAAGTGTTTCCCCTACAGTACATGCTCCGTATTTTGTATATAGAGAAAAATGCAAAAGTACTTACAGTGTGCATTGCTCTGCCTCCGACTCCCCATATTTAAACTGTTCTTGGATTTTAAAAAAAGCTTTACATTGCTTAGTACTATACTTTTGGGTTTGCATCGCCATGGGCAAATGGTTATACAATCTTGGTAAAAAGCAGTGAAGCACTATGGACTTACTGTAAACCCTGCGGTCCAGATTTACATCTTACCCCTATCTACACCCCAGTCACTGGCTGGATTTACAGATTTTGTTTTTTTCTTTAATGTGACCAACATCATATATGCATCCATTTTTTTTGTCTGTCTTCATCGCATTGTTAATGAGGAATATTACTCTTGTGTGTCTAAACGATAATAATAAGATTAAACCAGTGTCACATTGTTGGAATAAAAGTATGATTTATAACTGTAAATCCAGCCTTTCAATTGGAGAAACAGAGCAAGCACCTGTATCTAAAACTGTTAGGTATAAGAGATGAAGTAGGCCATACTGTTACTGGACACTCATGACTGTTTCCTCTGACTAGATCAGAAATTTATGTGGGATAACAGAATGATTGGTCCTCATTAGTCAACTGTGGTAGAAAACAGAAAGCCACGTTACTGAAGCCATATTACAAATGTGGTAAAAAAAAAAAACATTAAAAAAAAAATTTGGCTGATCCTTGATGTCATTTTCATTTTATTTAGTTTTGTACCCAGTCAAATTTGTCATATGTTATGTCACAGTCTCCTTATTAGTTAATGTGTTGAGTGTTTTTATGTGGAAGTATTCATGTCAAATACAGAATGAGTTCTACCTACTCAATGCAAATATTAAACCCTGAGGCACACAGCCAAATTAAAGCCTAATTAAATGTACTTAGAGTTGGGAAACCTGTATTTTAAAATGTACAAATCGGCTTAATTTCATGAGGTTGTTGGTATGTTTTGATGTTTGATTAGTCACTAATGTCTTGCTCAAAACCGTGTTCAAGTTTTTATGATTTGTTTCTTTAAATAGCAGCATAATCTGTCTTTTGTGTGTTTTTTAACAGTTAAATATAGCTTAATTAAAAAAGATGGAAACATAATATAATAACTGTTAGGTAAATATTAGATGCATGCTTTTTTCTCAGTGTTGTAAGTGTTGCTTCTTAGTTTGTTTTTTTCTTGTTCTAATATATTTGTTTGTCTGTCTCTGTGTCCTCCGCTGACTTTAACATAAAAAGCCCCTCTTCAAACCCAACATGCAAAAACTACCAACATCAAGTCGGGTTGTGTCATCCCCGTTCATGCAAAAACTACCAAAAGGGTTGTGTGTCATTTAGAAACCCAGAGCAGGTCTTGATCTGGATGAGGACTTCTTAATTCCTGTCTTGTCTGCTGCTATTGCTGTTGTGTTGCACTGAGCAGATATGATGCCCAGTCACAGTATGGACTTACCAGTTCCTAGAGGTACTAGCATCCTAATGCTAGGAAGAAAGTTCACATCATATGGTACAAAAACTGAAATGCAGATGTACCCTGTTTGTATCACATTGTAAGTATGCTTCAATGACCAGCTTTTGTTTCAGCCCTGACGGTAAGTCTTCTTTTACATGCTGTAAAAGTCATGCCACAAGCCAAATAACCTCGAATTGCATCGTTCTGCCGGTATTTACACGTTATCTGCGGTTATTTAAGTGAAATTGAATGCTGTGATTTTTATCTTAGTTTTCAATTTGACTTATGTTCGGAATTTGTATGGCGAGGGATTGAACACAAAATTCTATTTCAGACTCAAACTAATTGCGGATACAAATCACTGCAACGCACTTTTTCAGAGAACATTTAATTCAAGTTTATTTGGCTAATGGCGCAATTTTAACACGGTTTCAGTCTGAGTGCTTGATGTTCAAAGGTTACAGCTGATTTACCAAGATACCATCCAGGTCAACAGTGTATAAGATGGGGTGTCCTGAAAACTTATTGGTTTTAAGATCATCTTCATTCTATTTAACAGCGACTGGAAATAAAGCCACTTATGCTTATTTTATCACTAAGGTGGCTTCTGTCCAGGTCGAAATCATTGTATTGGCATTTTAGAATTCTGATCAGGTATCAATCCAGACATGGTGAGTTTCATTAGGAATAGTTTTGAGCGCTAATGAACCCTTTGGGTTCAGTTACAAGGTGGGTAAAACATGCTGAAGATGATCTTATGCCTAAGACAACGTGGAATTCAGGCCCCGATCTTCGAAACAATGATATGTTTGGCAGTTAAACATATTGCTTTTTACTCTGCACGGCTTTGATTGCTCCTTTTTAAATAGTGGCTGGCTAAATGTATGTATGGTTGAACGGTATATGTATCAAATCATGTGCTGTGTTGATATTTGCTCAATACCTTTTCAATGTTCATATGTCATTCCGATGAATTGTCTTGTTGTATGGTCTTTACAGTATGGTTTTCTGCTCTCTGGATGAAAAGACAAAATGTGAGCAAGCAGTAGTTGGCATACAGTTGGATGCATTTGTGATTATGACTTTTAATAATTGGGGGGAGTGATTATTATTTTAATAAATGCAAATTTACTTTGATATATTACATAAGTAAAAAACATTTATCGTCTCACTTGAAGCCAGCTCAGTGTTGCTCATCAGATCGTCTTGTGTAGTGCTTTCGCCTAGAGGTACTGGCCATTGTCATTACATTCGGCGTTACTATCCAGGCTTTTTTTTTTACTACTGAGAAGGTTAACCATTTCGATGTTTGACAACAGTGCCATACTCAAGCAAAAATGTCAACGTTACATGCAAGATTTTTGATAATCAAACATTTGTGCTCCCTAGGGGATTAACCTTTTTTGATTTAAAGAGAAATGTTTCAAATGTGTAATTAAAATCTAATACTGTTCCGGTTCTGCCTTGCAAACAGAAGTAATCAAAAGTTCTAAGGGTAGTTAATCTGTTATTTTGCACGTCACCAGTTCTGTATGCTCATTTCATAGTGAGGATGAGTTTCTGCTCACAATAAATGAAGAGAATGAATCATTAGGAAGTCAAATTAAAGACCAGTCTAATTTTGGCCTGTAAAACTTGAGGAATAATTGTGTGCCCTGAAGGAGAGGGCTCTTTTGTTAGATCTGCCAAATAGGTCTATATTTGGTGAGGACTTAATCTAATTGTAGACATGCCTTAGTTACCTAGCTAGTCTGAGGAGCAGGTGGCAAATGAGCTTCACGCCTGCTGATCCAAATGACTCGGTGTCTTGTTTTTGTCCCTTTCATGTTTCGTTGTCTTCCTGTTCTTACCTTGTTCTTCTAGGGCCATGGAATGTTGCCTTATTTTGCTAACTTCCGTCTGCTCGCTGAGTTTTCTACACCATGTGTGAACCAGCGGTACGTACCTGCTTACTAATGTCCTGGGCGTTGGGTCTTTTAAAGTCAGGCTTGGAGCTCAATTCACAACATTTCTAGATATTATATCTCAGAATGTGTAATTACTGTTGGTAATTTTAACTACGTGAAGGTAATCCACTGCTTGTTGCATGTTCTCCTCTCTTATGTAACTGTCTTTGCAAACTGTCTAGTTACTCGTGATTGTCTTAAACATTTTCATATTTACATCTTTATCCTGCTAGCCACCGTTTTCTTAAACGTGTTGTGTTTCAGCTGGTTCTTTGAGGTACTAGGGTATCCCAAGTCCTCCCGGCCCAACATGGCGAATGGCGTCGCCATGGCAGTAGTCTTTTTCATGGTCCGCATCGCTGTCATGCCAGTCTACTACAGTCGTATGTATGCGGTCTACGGCACTGAGGCCTTCTACCTGGTGCCCTGGGGTGGCCGCGTAGCCTGGATCTGCTCCAGTATCTGCTTGGACATCATGAACGTTATGTGGATGCATAAGATTGCCCGCGGCTGCTACAGAGTGCTGCGCTCGGCACGCAAGAGCAAAGCCGGCACACCTCAGGAGAATGGGAAGACGGATTAAGGGAACCAGGGTGTCAGTGGTGAGAAAAGACCACAACTGAGACAAAATGACGTCACTGTCAGTGCATGGGCGAGTAGCAGCTTGGACACTTGCCTGTAACACCTGGGACGAATTCTATTACAGGGCCGAATGTAATAAGGGAAATGTAGTTTTTTTTGGAAAGCAGGCACAGTCACTGAGATGTACCAATGGACCATTTAGCTGGCCATCCATAAGCCATGAAATGACCTCTTAGCAATACTCTGTGTGCATGGCCAATTATTTTTTCTCTTACCACTACACAAAAGAGGTCGTCCCGGGACAATGGACTGCCCAACTACAAATTGTCAAAAAAGTTTACCGTTCTTTACGTACTTAGTGCTCAACAAAACAACTTTAAAATGTTTTTTTAATTATTATTATTATTACTGTTGCCTGAGTCCCAGAATAAAAGTGATGAAATATAAGGGTTGATGATGAAGCAAAGATTTGAGGTAACCTTGAAAACATTCAGTGATTCCTCATTAGTGGTCAGTGCCATAAAAATTGATTCAGAAAGATTGTCAGATGCCTCTTGAGGAGAGAGAGGTCAAGCATCTCTTTTATCCTTGGTAAATCTTGAGCCTAATTTGCAGGGACTTGACTGACACGAGATGGGATTACATCAAGTGCAATCACAGAGAAGCATAAGAATGGATAAATCCGTTCGTCGCTCACCCACTGTCATTGAGTTAAGAAGTTCATTTAAAAAGCCAGCCTTTTTTAAAGAAGTGTATTGGCATATTGTGAGTCTTGGTTTCATTTGCATTTGAATGGTTAATTTAAATAACGGAGGGTTGAACGGGCATCGGTACGCTGTATGTTGTCTATTTCTTTTGTCTTGCTGGTGTCAAGGCAAATAGGTTTTAAAAGATACAAACGATTAAACATAACTGTTTCTAAAGAAAGGGAACCTGATGTACAGAGTACTTTAGAAATGCTTAAAGGGAAACTGAATGTCAGTGCTGTTTGCACACTGACAGTAAGCAATGCAAGTACATTCATTTTCCTTAAGGAAACATTGAGGCAACAATTAGCTTTTTACATCCCCATGTTTTAATGTGTGTACAATAATTCACAGAATGGAAAAAATATCACATTGACAAAGATGTGTTGTTGACACTGTTTTGTGGGAGCCTGCATTATATTTATTTCACATTGTGCAATGCATGTTAAGGGGTAAAACTAACCTTCGGAATCTACATCGTAGACAAACCTAAAAACACAGATTGCAAAGAGCAGCTGCTTTGAAATGTTCATTTATGCTAAGAGGGGAGATGTTATTAAGATTCTGACACTCTTCTTGTTTTTTCCAGCATCAAGTGTTGACCTTAGGTTTTTAGAATATTCACACTTTCCTATTTAGGATATCTTTCTAGGCACAAACCCTTTAATTTACCCCTAGGCAAGATTTGCCAGCAAATGTTGCTATGTGTGTTTTTCCATGAAGGATTTTGACATTTTAGCCAGCAAATTAAAGTAAGTAAGTAATGATTCGAGTACATTCATTTGATTTGACTGAAATTATTGGATGTGTTTCTGCAGATTGGGGTTTTATGTAATGTTAAGACAATAATCAGTGTTTCAGTTGGTAATAATTTTGTACACGTCAGACATTTTTTGTAATTGTTTTAGAGCATTGTGATACACATAACTTCTGCCTCATATTACATAATCCAATCAGCTGTCAAACATAATGTGCACTCCCATATTTATTTATCAGATGGATACAGTGGATGTGTTTTCAGTGGACATGAATCTATGAAAAGGCTGTGAAGATTGACGTTTTACTTGTTTTCTTAAGCGTCATTCTACTGACAACGCAGACGTGTTGATCATCAAGAACGCCAGAACAAATCCGTTCAGAAGTTTTAAAGACAAATGTATCATTTGTTCAGATAACAAAGTAATTCACGGATGATTTACGAGACACGTACTTGAATCTTCATTGTAAATGTATCTTTTGAGCTGTACATCAAAAGCTTCTGTCAGATGTTTTGTGAAACAGAAACGGGGGTTGCTAGTTTTTAAATCCGCCTTGCTATGTTCAGCATTTGATTTTGTTGCCTTTTTTAAACAACTTATGATTGCACAGTGAATATTTTGTTACACCCAACTCCTCACAGCACTGAAAAAAATGTGTCATTTTTCAGTGATTTTACTTGTGTGTTTTGCCTGTCTGATGCCTGTCTCACATGATTGTTTGGCCTTTGTAATAGATCCGTTTCAAAAGTAAAACCAAGAGGCTTGTTAAGGCTGGTTGTTTTAGTGCTTTTTGTTTTGTTATGGTTTTAAAATTTCAAAGATTTATGTATTCGTGCCAGTGCTTAAGCCATTACTACTTCATGGTGAAGATGTTTGGTTTTTTGGGTTTTTTTTTGTTTTTTTTATATATATATTTCTTTTTTCAAAATCCATGAGCATTTGCATACAACAGTGCCAACTTGCAACCATGATTTAATGGTTCAGATCGATTCTGTACACATAACCATCCCTGCACACTGTGGCCGGTCACTGTACGTTGAGGCTCAGTTTAGTTCGTCACGGTAAAACAGTGTGAAAGACTTCTTTCAGTAATGCCATCAATCACTGGCAGTGTGCTTGGAACAGGATGGACTTGACAACGGATTATGGGTGGATGTCATCTACATTACATGTGGATATCACTATCTCACATCTTAAATGCCAGGATGTGGTGTTTGTTAATATTTCACTGGAATTAAATTGAAATCATGCAGGGGTTTCAGGAAAGCAGGCCACATCTGGTAGAATCAGCGGTGGCTCTGTATGCAAGGTCATGCATGGTCAATATGGTCTTCTTCTTCATGCACCCTCTATAACTGCATGTGGTATTGCATGGAGATTGCACTGTAAACAAAATAGCATATACATTTTCAAGACAAATTTTGTTTGTTGTTTTCTTTTTCTTAGTACATGTACATAATGTTTACTTAAACGTTATTCTTGTACTGTGCCACATAATGTAATCCACAGATGACGATGATGATATGATGTGGTGAGAACATCATAAAGCAGATATTTAGTATAATGTCCAGCACAGAAATAATCAGTAAGGGAATACTTGAATACTAATCAGCACAGTTTATAACAATCTGGGCAGTGCAAATTATCATTAATCCAATGAGCATCTTGCTTTATATGCGTACCATTGTCTTTAATTTATTAATCCAAGAGAAGTAGACATAAAACAAAGCAGATGCTATGGTAATAGAGAGAACGCGGTGCTGCTGTCAGCTAGTTAAACTGGTGTAGATGTTTCTGTTCTGAATGTTGTGTGGAGGAGACGTGAGTAAGTGGAGGGTTTAGTGACATTCTATGAATGTATTGGAGAAGAGAAAATATTTGTCATTTACATTTTGTTCTTTACAATAAATACCAAATTACCTGATGAAGTGAAGTGTGTATCATTCAGGTTCTGACTTGTTTCACTTGTTTAATGAGCCTCTGTGTTGTCTTAAATATTGATTCCATTATGCTGCCAAGAAGATGATCAAAACCGTTACAACAAAAGCCTAATTAGTTAATTAGAGCAATGTTTGAAAATATCGTCTTGACTTTGCTCAAATTGCACAATTTGCATCGATAATAAAGCAATATATTTCAGTGTCAATAAATATTAGGAGTGAGTTTTACTTTGTCAATTTTATGGCTGTTTTCACAAAGTTTATTCATTTTCCAAAATGCAAATTAAAGTAAATTACACTAAACGAACACAAAAATGTTTTAGTTGACAAATAATTATGACGCATTCATTAGTAAATATTACAATTTCTGCCCTCTTGTGGTAATAGCAGGGCAGTCTTGTCAAATAATCTGAGTTTGCTACTTTATTTTTAGTTCACAGGTTCAGCTTTCAGTTAGTAATGGTGCAAATATCTTAGTGTTAGTAAAAGTGCTTCATTTTTAATGTCCAGAGTAACAATTATTTTATTTTTGTGACAATTAACCAATTATATATAACCAACTGAATGTCAATTTCCATGTTTTCACTACCATAACAGGTCAACAGAGCCACTAGAGGACAGCATTTCACTTGAGATGTAGTATCTGTAGGCACTGTACTGCATGTCTGACTTAACAGAGACAAATAAACACAGAAAAATTGTGAAAATCCTTTAACAAACATAAGTCTATAGGCCTCATTTAACTGATTTTTGATTTGGATTTTTGCCTTCCTTTGATAGTAACAGCTGAAGAGGCGGACTAGAAATTGGTACAGAGAGGGATATGTCATGCAATAAAGGTCACCAGTTGGGATCAAACCAGCGACAGTTGCAACCATGCAGCACGCACTGTAACTATTCAGCTACTAAGGCACTGAGTTTGAGGTACTTTTAAGTGAGAGACTATTTAGTCAATGACATAATTTCCCCATTCATGACAACTGCCTGGGGGGTGATATTTTATAAAATATTATATTAATGCTTAAAGTAGCCTCAAGCCTAATTAAGAGCATGCCCGCTTTGAGTGACAGATGTGTGCCGTCATTGGTGGCTGGCCACTCTACAAGTCTCTGCTCATTTTTGGATTAGTTGGGAGCTTCACACTGGCTCTTCAGAAACTTATGGGTGACCTCCCAGAGAGACTGTGTCCATATATTGCAAATTTAAAAAGTGCAAATGGCACTACTTTAAATTTAACGTGGGTTCTTTTATCATGTAGGTAGTAATCTGAATTACTCGCAAAGGACCCTTTCTCCATCTAAGACATCATTGGAGGGCCTGTTCTCTCTGTGGGCCCCTCCACCCCATGGGCGCCAGTGCAACTGCACTGCCTGCACTGTACTGTATTTCGGCCCCTGCTCCACAATGTGATCAAAGTACAGAATCATTATCAGAGCAGATGCTGGTGTGGTTTCTCAAGTCTCCCTTATCTACCTGTGGACAAACAAACACACAGACATATATTATTTTACTCTTTGAATGTTAACGAGCCTCATAAGCCTTTAATTCAAATAGTAGTACAATTATGTCTTTTATCTCTGATAATAGAATAACTATTATTTCAAACAATCTGAGATTTGATGGAACTTGAATGCCATTGAAGAGAAAACTGGATCATCCCTTCAGCAAAAAGTGGGCTATAGATAAGAAGTGACATAATACATATAACATAGTTATGTCATTTCAGAGCAGGTTTATGTTACGGTTATGCTTATTATTTTAGGAAACAAATAGGCCCCACCTCAACAGAGAGATTGTAGAAGATACACAACCTGCTGCTAGTAGGAGTTCACTGTTAATTGCCCTGTCGAGGAGTCACTATCACTACCTGTACTTCCAAGAAAAAAAATTTCACAATTAAAAAACACGTAAGGTAAATAAGTTCAACATGCCCCCAAGTGATGTAATACCATAAAACAACATTACAACCTTGTAATCACCAAAGCAGATAAAATAACCTTGCTTAAGATCTAAGATCATACTACTTGCAGTAGTGTGTTTTTTGCATGATAATTACAGAGCTGATCAAGAAAATAATGTCTATTCAAGTCAACAAAACAAGTAAGGACTTAACATGATGGCCAATTAAAGTGGATTGCAGATTATGCAATTTATTAAGAAAAGCCAAAGGCGCAATAAAAGGGTAAACACTTCTACACTATTTCTTTCATATAAGGACAAAAGAGGCTGATGCTGTTTTGTTGTGAAATGGCTCATATCGAACTGGGTGGAAGAAGTGGAATACTTTTTTTGGTGTTATGAAACCTATTGAACCTTTTTCTCCGAAGTGAGCAGAGATTCACTGAAATCTTCACAGAGGACGGTCAAAAGATAAGTTAACCCTCCTCCCCTCCCTCCCTCGGGTTGGGCTGCAGTATTTATTCAGACACCTCCGCCTGTTCTTTACTACTCTCACAGGAAACATGGCCACAGACTTCTCCACGAACGCAGTGGAGAGACCGGAGCCCTGTAAGGCGGATGTTAAAGGTAGGTCGAGTTTCGTTTTTGTACACAATTAAAATGACCAACAGAAGCACTGGCTTATTTATTTGATTGTTTGTTTGTTTTTTGTTTTTGTTTTGTTTTGTTCTGTAGATTTGTTAATTGTGGATAGCGTGTTTCTTTGTTGAGTGTAGGGTTAGGGTTATGAATTCCCCCCTTGGAGGACAAAAAATAAAAGCTGAATTGAAATTGAATTGAATTGAATCCTCATTGCTGAAGGTTTTGTGGTTTTCTGCGTTTTCTTCTCGTGTAGGGAATATTCCCAGCTGGCTGCAGGGCACACTGCTGCGTAATGGCCCTGGCATATTTACTGTGGGGGACACCAGCTACAGCCACTGGTTCGATGGGATGGCCCTTATCCACAGCTTCAACTTTAAAGACGGTTGGTCTTGTATTTCTGGTGTTCAGGTGTAATAAAATAAGTTTCTTTGCTTTAAAGTTACTTAATCTGTGACTTTAATATTAGCTATGTTACAGTGTCAATGAGGAGTCCATACTAAATGCATAAACTTTTTTTTCCTTATAGGTGAAGTGACCCACAGGAGCAGATTTCTTAGAAGTGACACCTATAAAGCTAACATGGCTGCAAACAGGATAGTTGTGTCAGAAATGGGGACAATGGCATACCCAGACCCCAGCAAGAACTTCATTGTCAAGTAAGCATACTCTTCACTTTGTTCAGACCATTTTTTTTATTATTGGATCCCCTTTATTGTATCAATGTAATAGCCTTACTTTATTTCTTAGCAAATTTATAGTTGGAATAGTTGTTTGGCATCCCTTCATTCCACAGTTCTTTAGAGTTTACACCCCCACCCCCTGCTGTTTAGCTTCCTGTTGTGAATTTGCAAATGACCCACACCTTCCAGGGAACCTTTAGTGTGAGAGAGGTGTTCTGTGTTGGATGGCCCCTACCTCTCTTTCTGATATATATAAAATAAATTAACATTTCTTCTTTCTTCTCAGGGCGATTACCTTTCTCAACCACACAGTGCCTGACTTCACTGACAACGGCGCAAGCAATGTCATTAAATACGGAAATGACTATTATGCCACCTCTGAAACCAACTACATCCGCAAGATTGATCCTGTGACCCTGGAAACTCAGGACAAGGTAATGTCATCTGCTGATCGCGATCGCTCACCAATGATCACTAATAACACGCATTTCAGATGCTCATAGGTTGCTGAATTGTTTCACGCAGGTGGACTACATGAAATTCCTGCCGGTAAACATGGTTTCATCCCATCCACACTATGACAACGAGGGCAGCACTTACAACATCGGAACTTCAATTGCAGAGAAGGGCAAGACTAAATACACCGTGTTCAAAGTCCCTGCTGTTTTGGAGAAAGGTATGTATACCTCACCTTCCCTACTCTGTCCTAACCCCAAAGTACTCTTGCTTCCTATCTGCTGGACTTTGTAGATTATATAGGCAAACCAGAACAGATTAGCCTGCTGCTATTGGCTCCTTCCTTGAATATGAATCCAGTGCAGTCCACAGTTGCATAGGTAATAGTAGTATACACTGTAGGCCTGAAAGTCCAGTTTGCGCATTTAATGATTATCACACAATCATTCATATGTCAGATATGCATCATTATGGTTGCCACATTAAACTTTGAAACCAACCAGTACGTCTCTAGCATAGAATGAGTGCAACAAGTTATTTAAATGCATCTTTATAACAATACACTTTTAGACACACACACGTTGCACAGTATCACATTACTACTACTTCCTAAGTGCCCTTTATCAATAATGAACTTAACTGTTATATTTATCATTGATATTCCAACAAATTTATATAATGCTTTGACACGTTTAAGTCTCTTTTTAATTAACTTCTCTCTTTATTTGTTTTCTTTTCTTGTTTCTTTCTTTTGCTCTCAACTTTGAACCATTAGACAAAGACAAGAATGTCCCTGCGCTGAAGAATGTGGAGGTGATCTGCACAATTCCCTGCCGCTCGCTGCTCACGCCCAGCTACTACCACAGTTTCGGCATGACAGAGAACTACTTCATCTTAATCGAACAGCCTTTCAAACTGGACATCCTCAAGATGGCCACTGCGTACATGAGGGGGGTCAACTGGGCAAGCTGCCTGAAATTCTGCCCTGAGGAAAAAGTAACCGACCACTACTGTCTGTTTTGATTATTGTCATGTATGTTGTGCTTTATATTCGTACCACTGAACTAGCACGAGTCTACCACTGTTATGGACTCCAGATCAGGGCTGGGAAACCAGTGGCTCTTTAGCCCCTCTCTAGTGGCTTCCTGTGGCTTTGAAAAAATAATTACATGGAAAATTATTTTTCTAACATTTTTATTTATCATTGTTGTAAGTGATTCCAAATTAAAAAAAAATGAAAAGTCTGAGCAAAGTAAAGAACTTTTGTACAGATTTGTTTGCCTTTACTACCAACTTTGCAGGCTTACCAAAAATGTCTCTTTTGATAGTAAAGGTTGCTCTAGATCAGAGATGTTTTATATAAATGCGTGCAGTCTTTCTAAATGTTTATTTTTCTTCAACAGACTCTGATCCACCTGATAGACAGAAAGACCGGCAAAGAGACTGAGACGAAATACTACACTGGAGCAATGATCGTCTACCATCATGTGAACGCTTTTGAGGACGACGGTCACGTGCTCTTCGATGTCATCGCCTACAATGATAGCAGCCTTTATGATATGTTTTACCTGAACAAGTTGAAGGAAAACCCCGGGTTCTCCAATGACTCCTACTCCAAACCAAACTACAGAAGATTTGTACTTCCCATTCACTCAGACCCAGTAGGTTTTTACATTTTTCATTTATTTCATCCTGAAATTTAGAGATGTTGTTCCTCTGATGCTTAAGTTTTACTTTTTGACTGGGTTTTGCAGGGCATTGCAGTTGGAGAGGACCTGGTGAAACTCAAATACACAACAGCCAGTGCTGTGAAGGAGAAAGAAGGCAAACTAATGTGCCAGGCAGAGGTGCTCTGTGAAGGTAAAACCAATGCCACTCACATAAATGTATCAAGTAATTGTTATTCAAGTTGTATTTCTGACATTGTCTCTTTTAGAATAATTCATTTGTTTATACAAATACCAAAACTTTTTTTTCCCCATCAGGTTTTGAACTACCCAGAATTAATTATGGTATCAACGGCAAGAGGCACCAGTTTGTCTACGGGAACTGTGTGGAAGAATCTGCAGTGTCAAAACAGGTAACATTCCCAATTGATTAATTTTGGCTTTTGCAAAACAGAACTGGTCTAAAGTCTAATTTGCCAAGAGAGACCTGAAACATGCAGACTCTTGAAGAACAGACATTATCAATGTTGTGCTATTGGGAAACAGATTGTTCCTGGCAGCATTGTTTTACAGAGATAGTGAAGTTTTCTTTGAATTTTAATGGTGTTTTGATATGGATTTTACAGGGCGTTAAGCCCAAGTGAATAACAAACAGGATGTGGAAAAGGAAAAGGCTAACATTATGCTGATGAAATTCATTGCTAGTGCTTCCTTTTAGGAAGATGGGGCCTTGAACATTTGCGTCAAGCCTGGTGTTTAAATCCCTTTTCTTCAACAATAAATTAATAAAGTTTAAAGCATATTACGCTTGAGGTGAAATTTTATGGCTCTTTTCCACGTGGATTACAGCTGGGACAAAGTACTGCAGGGACAGTTAATGTCTATAAGATAAGCTGTGTATGCTAGCTGCTGTTTATGTAAGCTGAGGGAAAAAATAAGACCAGTGGGAAAAAGATATTTGGTCTTAAATGAATCAGACTAAAAACGAATAAAAATGCTTATTAATAACTGCTATTGGTGTGATTTACCCTTCATTGGAGTTTGTAACGTATTGTAGGTGTTATACAGTATGAGTGCTATTTTTTAATGCTTCGTTATGAGCTGTTTGTACAGGCTAAATTCTTTTTCCTAATATATTCATCTACTGTAGATTGCGAAGTTGCACACAGAAACCAAGAAGATGGTTTACTGGAGCGAGGACAACTGCTGGCCGTTGGAGCCAGTGTTCATCCCCAGACCAAATGGAGAGGCAGAGGATGATGGTGAGAATACTGTGTGGTGTGCATGTCCAATGTATGACATGTATATATATATGCTAATATATATATAGGCTAGAGTACAAATAGGCAATAATACCAGGATAAAAAGCTAAGAACCCTCACCGATTACATCTGTATCGATGAGACTGTATGGTAACTGTATTTTGCCATCATTTGATGCGATTCCATTTATGACATGCTTTGCACAAGAATAACCTCTTCCTTTACATTTCTAGGTGTGGTCGTATCCTCAGTTATCAACACCAACCCAGGCCAGTCTTGTTTCATCCTGATTCTTGATGGCAGAACATTTAAAGAAGTAGCCCGAGCATATGTGAAAGCCGAGCTCAACAAAGATATGCATGGATTTTTTATCCCACAAGGAAGTGAGTGAGTTGTGTATATGTAACGTCCTCCAGAAAATTGTGCTGAATGGCACAGGTATCTATTTGAACATTTTAACAGTTTGACACAAAAGTGTGATCAGGATGTGCGTGGTTTCATGGATTACCATATCTCTGTAATAGTGATTGTATCAAAACAATTTTTTCTTGCTGTGTTTAAGAAACTTTTTGTGTAGATCAAAATGTTGCTTAATGTTGTATATATTATGATATAGAGTTTGTTATGCAGTCCACATTATTCTATCATACTGCTGTGACCATTATTGTACTTGTGGTCCTCCTTTTCATTAAAAAGAATCTAACATGTAAAGTTTGTATTCCCACTGTGTGACAAGATAACAACAAAAGTGAATCCAAAACATTACATTTGGGAGGATGGTGAGCAATCATGGTTACAATCATGTTGTTTTACATAAAGTATGACACCATTTCTTTCAGTACATCTTATAACCTATTGGCAAAGTACCTGAGCAAGCAGGTCCTCATATCTTTCCCACGTGCTGACGCACACAGTGATTTTACCCCCGTATTCCTGAGTGGTCCTGGGTGAACCCTGACTATCAGCTTCGGCCCCCCTCGACCCATCAAAGGATAAATGGGTGTAGCTAATGGAATAATGAAACTGCTTTTTACACCATTGTACATGGAAGCATTGGAATCTGACTTATGTAACTCCAGGAAAAATGGCTTAATTTCCTAATGATCAGTGAACCTGACAACCCAGCTGATAGTAGGAAAGAGTTGCTGGTTCCTGGTTCTTGAATGTATGCAGCCAACAGTACTAAGACTATGTCTATTTTAAAACTTTATGGCTCTTTTCCACGTGGATTACAGCTGGGACAAAGTACTGCAGGGACAGTCAATGCCTATAAGATAAGCTGTGTATGCTAGCTGCTGTTTATGTAAGCTGAGGGAAAGAAAAAAAATAATATGAACTAGACTAAACAACTCTGTCAAAACAACAATGACATGCTTACATGGTATGATTTCCCATTCATTGTAGCACATAAACATAAAATGTCTATCTTTTTATTATTTTATGATTAAGTGAGTTCATTTTATGATTGTAAGTGTATAAATAATTGCTGAACATGACCTCTCTGGAGGTGTTATCAAAAATCCTTTGTTATGAGATGTTTGTACAGGATTCATTATTTTTCCTAATATATTCATCTACTGTAGTAGATAGAACATATCTTCATATCGTTTAACCTAATAATCCAAGATAAGTTAACTCACAAGTCCATTTTGATTATTTTATGATATGAAAGTTGCATGGTGTTGTGTTTCAAGTTAAATATGTGCTTAAGGGACTTGAAGCGTGTGTAAAAGGTGCCTTGTTATGTCACTGAGCTTTGTGATGAACGATTATATACTGTGTGTAGCATGTAT
>NW_023339650.1:7886607-7911117 GCF_004916995.1 Morone saxatilis
CTATAACCACAGTATCTATTTCGATCAGGAGAAGCTAGAGGGAACATAAACGAACCGTGACATTTAATAACAGGAAGTGTAGCTGATAGCCAGGGCATTTATGTAGTTATCTTGAATTTATTATTAGATAAGGTAGTGGATGACCAATAATAACCTTGAATGGACTGATGTCAGCAATAGTTGACCATAATGCAACGATTACAATACAAATTTCAGATTAGAACTGGCCATGTTGATTGTCCCAAAAAAAAAGGAACCCATGGTAGCTAAACTTTTTCGACTCCCAGACCATCAGCACCAGATCCCCTCAGGGCTGCGTTCTTTCTCCTCTGCTCTTCAACTTGGAGCTCAATGCTCTAAAAACAGTGGCGATGATTGCAGACTTCAGGAAGAGACCAGCTGCTCCCACCCCCATACCTTCCTCAGCTCAGCTCCCTCACCAAGAAAGCCGAGCAGAGAATGTACTCTCTGCTGTAGCTGAAGTTTAACCTGTCAGAGCCAATGAGGGTGAACATGTACGCCACCATCAGTGAGTCCATCCTCACTTCCTCCATCACCACCTAGTACACTGCTGTCACTGCCAAAAACAAGGGCAGATTGCAGCCTATTATTTGCTCAACTGACAAGATGATTGGCAGCAATCTGCCATCCCTCCATGACCTGTACACCTCCTGGACCCAGAGGCGAGCAGGATCGTGGCCGACCCTCCCAAACCCACCCCTCCAACCTCAGACAGAAACTTTTTTGAGACCCACATTGCAAATATTCTTTATACTTCATACTGTGAATGTTTGCACAGTCCCTGGTCAATAATTTTATCATTGCTGCACAAAAACTGCACAGCTCTTTCCTTAAAAAGCAGTTAAAGTATACATATCTTTTAGAATATTTAATTTTCTATTTTATATTCATGCTTCTTTGCTTGCAGTACTTGCTTTTTATCTTTCTTTATATTTATACTTACTATTTTTATGACCCCTCCTCAGTCTGCCTGTACTAGACTAAATTGTCTTCTCCAGCAGGAGCCGACTGTCAGGGAGGGTGGTTACCCTAATTTGGTGACACCTGTGTGGTCCTCCCTGAAGGCTATAAATGCAAGTCTGATCTCATTTTCTATCTCTGTCTCCCAGGATCCACATCTCCAGGTTTTGTCATTTTGCTGCCTACACATTCCTCACTCACCCATAGATCCCCCACACCATGCTGTTTGTCAAAAGTTATTATAAGTTTGTTTGTGTCAGATAAAATACTTAATTGGCACCTTAACCTAATTTGTTTCCTCTCTGGTTTGTGACACAGCTTTATATGCACCAAAACACCAAGGTAAATTCCTTGTATATGAAAACCTACTTGGCAATAAACCTGATTTGGAAATGCCCTCAGAAATTTCCCCTTAGAAGAGAAAAAGTAATGCAGTGCCACTGGGGCTCCTCTAGATGCTAGAAAATGTGTTAGCCTCTACGAGCCTCAAATGGTTAAATAGTTCCCTGTGTGTTTCTGTTACAGGGTTGTAGAAGTTACACTTTAAATCTGAGTCTCATTATGTAACAATAATAATTGTATCCAGTTTGGTTTGGTACTGTTTCACCATGAATGCATCAGGGCTTTCCGTGCACTGGTGCCTCTTCACATGCAATCACAGTATTGTATCCTTAACATAGGCCTAATCACTATCTAATCACCAACCCAGACATAATCATTATCCCATTACATTGGCCTATAATTGTAGAGCTCCAAACATATCACATGGGCCAACAAACACAGTATCTTTCCCATTATAGAGACCTAAACTCACAGTATATACCATCCGTATCGTTTCAAAATAAAATTGCAGTGGTATGGCTTTTCTGTGGTTGAATAATAAAGTTGACCACTAGAGGGAAACAATAACCTTGTTTACTCAGCCCTATCTGTCCACAGGACAACGGACATCTGACTTATTATTTTTTTTTCACTTTCACCAAATGAGATTTAATTACCATCAAAACTAATAAAGTTGACAAAATATAATATGGGTGAATTATACAGTAAAGTTGACAATACAGTGAATGAGATGCAGAAAATAAAAATATGGAAAATACAACATGATCGTGGGTGCTCTAGGTCACCTACAGTGCAACAGTACTGGTCATTAAATCACACTATACCTGACTCAATGTATAAGTATCTATAAATACAAAAAATGCCCCTTACCCCTTTAACAAGTCATTCATCAACAAGTCACTATTTCAGTGTTATATGAATTCCAGATAGACAGTTTCAGAGTGCACATCCACATATTTGAATGGTACAACAGAAAAAGGCAGTGAATCGTAGCTACCATTATAGTATCGAGAGGTTTCCGAAGGTCAAAATGAAAGGTTAAATGACAGGAGGAATGGAAAATGCAATGTCTGTGTAATCACAACAAGAATCACTCTAACAGACTCCTCATAACACAGAAAAAACACACACATAGAAACCTTCTAATTAACAATAATATAATACATTATAAATGAGTGCAATCAATATTGTACCTTTTCTAATCTTCAGCAGCAAATTAATTCTCTGTCACAATATCCACCGTATACCAAATCACATTTTAAGCACTTCCTAACAGACACAAATTTGGATATACTGCTGAACGGCAGTGTACTGATCTAGGAGAACCAGGACATTAAAATATGGACACTTTTTGTATGTTGTATGAAACCTTTACTCCTTGTACTGAAGACTTCCTCCATATAATAGCCACAGACAATGAGCAGGATGACTAAATGTGATTAACTATACTTAGTAGTAACCAAGCAAGATTTAGTTTTACATAAGATGTATGGTGAGGGTAATTCCAAAACTATTGCAAGAATTAAAGCCAGTCTCACAATGAATATTTGAATGGCGACATTTTAATTCAGTGGAAACACTTAAGCTTGCCCCTAAAAAAAAAAAAAAAACCCAAATGGCCTCTTTTTTCCCTCTCTCTTTTGCTCTCAGGACCAGTGCCAGTCAAATAGGGCTGGTTTTGGTTGCTGACATCATGCTGTGTCCACAGGTCCAATCTCATATCAGCAGTCAGGAAGGAAAGGCAGCAAGGAAAGGAGGGTTTTTAAGGAGACTGGAACACCCCCAAGTGCAGAGAAGAGAAACTGCGCTGTGGTTGCCATTGTGATGACTTCATGATGGCGGGATGGTGGCAGTAGAGGATTTTGCTGTGTCTGTTCATAGTCAATAGATGCAACTGGCCGGTTAGAGGCCTAGCATTCAGGGATCAGGTAAACAAGAAGAAGCGGCCCACAAATGTCAGCTTAGCTGCCCTCAGCTTGAGTCTCCTTTTCTTTAGCTGAGGAGTCCTGGCTTTTCTTAGTGTCTTCTCCCTCATCACCTGACAGACAGAGAAAAGGATGGACGGAGAGAGACAGACAGTCAGTTTCATGCATAAGTTACTATGTGCAAAGTCAGCGATGCGAATGAGGTTGGTCGGATCAGCGAGTACCATGTCACCATGAAAACAGCAAGAACAGAAGTCAGCAAGGTAGAACCAGCCAAGAACCAACTCATAAATCATCAGAATTCATCATACGTAAAGTAGACCAAAGGAAGACACATTTGGAAACAGAAAGACAGAAATAAACTATATACTGTATGTAAAATTGATGGTTTCAAATTCCTTCCAGCCAACATAAAATCTGTAACATTGCTAAACAGGGCACAAGTGCAGACAGACCACATGCGTAAATTCTGGCACTGAACTACTTGAATAACTCTTTTAATGAGGCAGAACTGAACTCCAAAACTCAGTGAGGCAAATGATTAGGGCAAATCAGTCAGAGCAAGCAAACTGCTGGCCATGAGTCTCCACCATGTATGTGCACTGGAGGTTTCAGGTTTCTGCATTACACACTTGCATACTGGACCCCGGTTGACTTCAAAACTAGGTGTGATGTCGCAAAATCATCTTGTGAGTACACGTCTTAAACTCAGATTTAAGGCGAGCACAGAGAAACTTCCCTTTCACAAACAGTTATCTAGTGTCAAAATCTGTACATAAATCATTCTGCAAACTGAAGTCAAGTAACAATAAGCAAAACACATTTTTTGAGTGGAGGGGAACTCTTTTTTTTTTACTACTTTTTCTCCCTTGGCAGTGAATTTCTTTTATATTCTTACCATAAATATCAATTTTAAAGCCACTATATAAAACATTCAGGCTTTGTTGCCCTCTAGTGGTAGTTCTGTCCACTGACCATGCACCCTGCATACTCTTGATAGATGCAATTGAAACAACATTTTCCAACAATTACAAGCTATAGTATATTAATTATCCTTTCTAATCACACCAAATTATTCCAAGTTGTCGGTATTTAACTTTTTGCTGTGCCCACCGTGAAAATATGGGATGTTTCTCACCTGACTTGTTGATGTTGAGCTGTGCCAGACTCTGTGACAGGTCAGTGGGTCCCTGCACTCCAGCGGCTGCTGGGATTTCATGGATGGCGTTCCTGCGGCCGGACCGTTGTGAGGCGATGAAGTCCTCGTAGGTCGCCTCCACATCCGTCATTGCTAACACACCTCACCATAGCAGGGCCTGGCACACACAGCTGCACACACTTACCACAAGCACAGGTGTACATGGACACACACACACACACGCTCACAACTGAACACCCACTACATTTTCTTTAGGAAAACAACTGAAATTCTGGGAATTTGTGCGGTTTGTTCTAAGCAGCTTTGCACAATGGACGCATCTGCAGTTTATGTTGACATGAAGAAAGTGACACAGTGGGTTCCTTATGCACTCATTCAATGCATCCCTCCCTCCTCTTATTTTATGACCTAATCCCCGATTAATCTATTTTAATCTCAGTCTAGGGTACAGGCGACACCAGTGACTCAGAGAAAACAAATTCTGCAGAAGGAACACTGGGCAGTGGAGTGGGAACACAAATAAGGGTGCTCTTGAATTGATGCAATACAGCAACCAAAAACACACACTCAAGGGGGTAATTATGGCACAAAGGAGGACAGCACTGTATTCAAATGTCATCCCACTTGGGGTAAGCATGGGTTCACGATCAGAGCTGTGTTGCCACGGAGATTTAGGTTAAACCCCTCTGTTGAGATTCTAACAATCTGCCTGGGTGAGGCTGCCCTTAAGCACTGAGCAGGTTCTGGCTTCCCTGCCCCATTTTCACTAAGTACAATCCATCAGTCTGAGATTTGTATCCATGTTTAATATGTGCACTTGTATGATGTATAATAGTAGAAAGAAAAACTTGCTTTTCTGAGATTTCATATGCCCTTGGGCACTCAAAGGGTAGTTTGGTTTTACTCCAGTCTAAATATTGGAGTTTAAACTAAGAGGGAAATTTGCAACAAAAAAAAAATGACCTCAACTCCCACATGCATTTGTGGCTATTTCCAGAGCTGGGCAAGCTGTGATTGACCACGGCTATTTTTGGATGCCTCCTCTGTCATCATCTGAGCACGCTCCCACTCAGCTGTCACTCTCAAAATGGTGTCAAGACGGGCAAGACCCAACAGATGTTGTCCATGTGCAGCTTTCAGCCTCAACATGGGGGAGCGAGAGACACAAGATGACTTTTTCTCCAATTTAAAAACAGAGAATAAGTGCATAATTTTAGAGTCAAACAGTGACTCTGAGTCACTAAAGACAATGTATTGCTGGATTTTGATGAAGGTCTGCGTGAGTGCTTTTACAGGGACGCCTCTTTTGGTAAATAATTAGTGCTGATTAGTCTTATGAGTGATGTCTCAGATTCATACATATGGTCAGGCACAAGATTTGTTTAAATGGAACATAAAGCTCTATGCTCACAGACAAAATATGTCAACATAAGTACATTTAATTTTGACGGATTATTTGTAACCATTACTAATTCATTAAGTTCATTTGTTACTGGCAGTGAATGTGTTTGAGACTGAAGAAATGCTTTATTTGTAGCTAAAAGTGACAGAACATTTATGTTTCCTCTGCTCATAATCTATGAAATATTAATTTTACCGTTTACATAATTTAGTCACATTGTTGCTCTCATGAAGTAGAACATCAGAAAGTAAGCAGGGTGTATGTGTGTGTGGGTGTGTGTGTCTGTGTGCGTTGCGGAGCATGGTGTCCTTATGGCTTTGCTCCCATGTGGGAACCAGAGCTCAGCCGGCCTGAAAAACAACACATGTAGCACAGACAAATGATCAAATCACTGAATAATACAAGAGGCTAGCATGCTCAGCCTCTTTGTCAATCACTGAAAAGTGAAAGGTGGCTGCTCCTGCTCTGCAACCATTTGATTTGTTGTGCTGCCAAAACAGAAAATGAGCAGTGAGTGTGGCAGTGATGAGGGGAGTGCAGGAATGGAGTCCCAGAAAAACTTGTGCCAGTGTTATTCTAGGTGGCCTGGGCGTTACTTACACTGTCTATATTTCTCTCTCATGCACACACACACACACACACACACACACACACACTACACTCCTACACAGCCACTTAGAAAAATTAGAATTGTACACCCAAGTATGACCATTACCTCAGTTCCATTTCAGTAGGAGCTCACACATTAAGTTTGATATGCGTTATTTCTATAGGCTATAGGATTATGACAGGATTATCTGAGTGATTTAAAATGCCCTTGCCATGGTCCTATATGAGCTGTCATTAGTCCAATGAAAACCTTTATGGTCTAAATAATTGATGTCCTCCTACATTTAAGTGGAGGCGCTGCAGCGCATCAAGTGGAGTCGTGCGCAATGGAGTCCCATAATAAATCACTTGCATTGTTGACACAGAGACTTACATTAAGACATGGCATTAATGGCGCAGGAGGATCGACATGCTCAAACTGATTTCAATTAATCAAACAGCCATCTCTTTCTCTAATGACAAAGACCCCCATAGAGCTCAGTCAGTGGCAGTAGAAGCAGCCTGCATGGATATGGACGTTACACATGGAATTACGATGCCAGTCATCCACAGCCATATTTCTACAATGAGCATTATTATTATTATTATTGTTATTATTGTTATTATTATTATCAGCAGGGTACCTGGTTTGGTTAATGGGCTTCCGAATACTCGCAGGTGTCAATCACATCAGCTTGAAAGCCACTTCGGTATTCTCCGTTGCGCTCACGAAAGAGCGTGTCCCAACGTCAATACGGTGCCATACACTTCCGAGCTTCCGGGTACACATTTCAAAATAAAGCCCTTATTTTTGAAGTACAATACAGCATGTTACTTACCGGTATGTCAGGGCTTGAAATTAACTTCTTGCATCACGTTACCTGTACTTCCACTAGTATACTTATTTATATCAAATTATTACTTTCATCCATTAAACACATTTATTGGTAAAAATAGGCCAATATAATAGTGATATGTATGGTTATCAGTACATTTGAAAAGGCTAATATGGTATGAGTAGAAAGGAATTAATTAATTAAAATATTATTTAATGTGATTTGTGATTGGATTTATTTTCTAACTTTAAAAGTAAAAAGAGGGTTAAAGATTGGCGCCACTACTGAAGTTCCATGTAAAGGTTATGTGATCCTTTTTGTCAGACACACTGCCATCCTTATTAAATCAATATAAAGCAGCCAGACTGACTCTTTGATCTCTGTTTGATTATTTAATTGTATGTTTTATGACAGACTCTGGATCATTGATACTGGTACTTTGGCTCTTCCTGATGGACAGGTGAAGATGTTTTAAAACAGAATTATGACTTCTCCATGATGATAATTTGGTGATGGTATAAAGTAAAATGGCTGCCACGAGGCATTTTTGCTCCATTTCTGAAAAAAAAACTCAAATTGTACACGTGTACTGAGTTTCAACCCAGAAGGACCACTACCCTAACATTTTCTATTAAAGCCAAAAGGTCAGATGACAGATGAACAGACAGGGCACTTATGTGTGTGTGTATGCTAATAAAGCCCATTTGAATCGAGAGAAAGAGATAGAGAGAGAGAGAAACAGAGGGAGATCACAGAGAGCAGAGTGTTAGTGTGAGAACACTGATCTTGTTGTGATGGAGGAAAAGAGGAAATAGCCATTCAATTTCAACACATTTACTGTGGCCTCATAGCATCTGGTTGTGAATTACTCCATTGAGATGACACATGTGCTCAATATGCCAAACTGGGAAACTTCCGAGAGCTCTGGGCAAGTGTTTGAGCTAACAAGGGCAAACACTAGTTTCATTGTTCTCTGTTACCAGTCCAAGTTGATTGGCCAGACCTTGTATTGTGGTAAAGGTGTAGCCTATGAGAGGGAAAGATGAAGATTTACTTTAACTATCTGAATATTACCACTATTGAGGCTGGGAATTATAACACTTCTTCTATTCATTAAATGTAAAGTTACTGTTCTGTCCTCGCAGCACCAGAATTGACTAGATTTCAGTCAAATTAGAGACTCCTTATCTGATTTTAAAATGTTAAAAGTGATTGCTTTAATTGGCTTATTTTAATGCTATATGTGGGAATAATGGTGAGAACCGAAGAGATCAGGTTGCCTCCCACACCCCACCACTGTTCAAAGTACACACTGCATTCATTCCAAACGTGCAGTAACAACCAATGAAATGCTCAGATGTTGGCACATGAAGCGGCATCACACGGGCCAGTTGCCATTGGTAGCCAAAGATCAGTAATGTCAAGATAGTTCGTTTTCAATCCCAGCCTATGAAATCCATTGTTTGTT
This sequence comes from Morone saxatilis, assembly GCF_004916995.1. Classification (NCBI taxonomy): domain Eukaryota; kingdom Metazoa; phylum Chordata; class Actinopteri; family Moronidae; genus Morone; species Morone saxatilis. The sequence continues at coordinate 7,895,309 of NW_023339650.1, forward strand.
AGACCTGAATTATAATGACACATGAAGTACAAGCGCCTGCAAACTTAAAATGAATCAGTAATTATTTAAAATGGTATCTAGCTGAGCTATAAATGAAGGAAATGTAAGAGGAAACCCTCGTAATATAACCCATAACATGAGGCATAATAAAATGGCGCACATACGACAGAAACCTGCTAAAACAAGCAAAATGTGTAGTTGTCACAACCTCACCAGTGACCTACAAAGACCAAACATATTGTACTATCCGCATGTATTGTAGAGAAAATGAGACATTTCTCACAAATTGTAGATTAGCGAAAGAGGAAGTGGGCAGGAGTGACTGCTCTTGCTTCCGCTGTTTGCTTTTGACCGTCTGTAACAACAGCAGCATCAGACAAGAGATAACCTAATGATGGAAGAATTTGAAGGTGAGACAAACTGTCTTCCAGGCGTTCATTTTAGCAGTGTTGTGGCAAAGTAGAGCTCGCAACCTTTCCGTTTTTATCCTTCCAAATTACTGCTCTAGCTTGCCAGTTTTTTGTCAGCGACCTCTTTTTTGTTTGGGATTTAGCCCAAGTAATGCTAGGTAACGTCAGGGCCAAAGATGAAGCTAGCTACTTACTGGCTGTGTCTGAATGGGTGTGATCTCTGCATTAGTGCTAGCATAGTGCTAACTAATGAACCTTGGCATGAATTCGCTAAATAAACATGGCAGAGGACCGTTAGGTGTTACAGCCTGTCGTTATACAACAACAGTGCCCAAAACAGCATTTATGTGAGTGAAAGTAAGCGTTTACCATCAACTATTAGGCATGATATAACGTTAACTGACTCAGTGTTTGTCTACACATGCTCATTTTGTCAATAAGACAATAAGGTCATCCATTTCTGTTTTTCATGAAATCTGAATTGAATCTCTTATCCTTGCAGACAGTGATGTTCCTTCTGCTGAGGAACTGGTTCAATGCAACACCTGTAAAAGATGTTTCTTCCCCAAAGTCCTGGTAAAAAATAAGCCCTCCTTGGTCATTTTTAACATACCTTAATTCAGGTGTAATGTAATGTAATGTGCAATAATCAGAAGAAAGGTAGAGCAGACACATTTTGAAGATGATGCTGTTGGTTTAGTTCAGATACATTTTGAGACTTTTGCTAAAAAGATGGTTTTATTGTGTTGTTATTGTGTGCTGTGGTGACAATATTTTCCACAGTCAGCTGACATGGTATCAGCTGTTGGGTTGTGTCATTGGCTATGATCCAAATAGTCAGTAAGACAAGTGAAAAGCTCTTTATCGGGTGGGTTCTAATGAAGTAGTAAAGCAAATGTTAAGGATTTTAGACTAAATGATTTAAAAGCATGACTATGGATCGACTGTAGTGTTAAAATGTATTGTCAAATTTGAGTGCAGATTGTAGATAATGGTTGTTATGTAATGGAATTTGTTACCAAAGAATCAAACTGAAAAAAGAAATGCAGGGTTTGTGGATTTAAATCTGTTTAAAAGTCACCGCTATTAACAATGAGATGCAAGCTTTATTGACATACCCCACCTCTTTATAATGGACAGATTGTTGTGCAAGGCATTTTGTACATGTGATGGCTACATTAATGCATGATGCATTAAGAGCATTATTTTTTTTTTGGCATGTGGGTATTTGTGTAGAGATGTTTGCAGCTTGTGTCTGCATTAGGGGGTTAGGTTTGAAACAACAACAACAACAGTAGATTGGACTTATGTCATTAATGTTACATGAAAACATTTATAGTGTGTTGATTTTATTCGAAATAAGTGTTTCTTTACTTCTCAGCTGTCTGTCACGGAAATCATGCTTGACTTACCTCTTTCAAAAAAAAACACAAATACATGTCAAATGACGTGTTTCCAAAACATGTAGAAACAGATTTTATGGTGTGGGGTCGCTGCGCTTTGTGCATCTCTTTTCCCCTTCTACAGGAGAAGCATGCTAAGATCTGCCAAAAGTCAACAACCAAAAGGAGGAAGGTTTTTGACTCCAGCAGACAGAGAGCAGAGGGCACAGACATCCCAACACTCAAACCCATTAAACCAAAGGTAAGACTACACCTTGGGAGGGGTATGGAAGCGCCAACACAAAATGTCAAGAGTGTTCAATTTGAAAAAAACGTGATGAATTTAAGCTGAATTTCACGTCCTTCGAAACATCGTCATTAAATAGTCTTATATGTTTAAGGTCATTTCCATCCGTCTATCCTTAACCTGGACCGTTCATCTATTCACTATACATATTTACAATACAAGGCATAGAGTTAATGGTCTGGCACTGCTAGGTAACACATAAATATCGCATGTCCCAGTTGGCCACACGGCTCAATACAGTAGAGCTGCTGCCATATTTATAACCTTGTTTATTCTGGCTCATCTGAACAATTGCGATAATTTTATTCGACATAGGTCACTGGAACCTCGAACAGAATCAGCTGTTAAAATACACTCAGCCCCTATCATTACTGTGGTGAACAGCTCATGTTTGTAATCTTTGCTGTTCCATTCAGGACATTCAGTATTCTGTGTTGGCAAGTTATTTTCAACTTTTGTATTTCAGTCACAAAGTTCATCTTCTACTGAGAAAGTAAGTTGATTTGTCTTTTTTTCATTTGTCCTTTCTTTCTGTATACTGGATTTTGAATCTATCTCCTGACGCCCAAGAGGCATTCACTCACTGTTTCTGGCTTTATAAATACTGTTTTCCTTGCTTTCAATCATTGGCTTATACCAGTGGTCGTATAATTAAAAAAAACACTAAATCTGTGGTATGTCCCTGACATCCCCACATTCGACAACTGAAGATATTTGAATGTATACCATTATATTTTCATTTTCTTTAACCATTACTGTGCTGACAGTCTGACCTCTATCTTCTCAAGCTGCACTAAATCTTTTTAAAACCTGTTGTAGACTCTTACTCTTTCAGAACTCACCTTAAAACCACAGAGCTTTCTTTATGGCACTACCTTCATAGAGGTTGTCATGAAGTCTCACGGCACTTAAGGCCACTCTGAGTAAACCATTTAAATGTACTCTGTCAAAGGAAATTGTGTTTTGCATGATATGTTGTATTTTCTAGATGTTTTTAATTTTCTATATTAGATATGTTTATTTTATTCAAACCAGCCATACTGTATTATTATTTCATGTATTCAGGATCTGTTTGGTATATGTGGTATGACCTTAGACTTAGACTTAGTAGATTATTATTGCACAGTTAGCAGTTAGTTACCTGTGGTAAGATCTGTATAGTTAGACACAGAGTTTAATTCTTATTTGTCCGGATCCTCCTTCAGTTTACACTGAAAAAGGTAGTTGTTTTCTGTGGAAGACTGTTCAAGTGATGTTGTCACATCTCTAGCCAGAAAGTTTTCTTGTGTTTCCTTGTGCCAACTGTATTGCGGAAGTACATTTTGGGGTTTAAACGTTTATGCTGGAAGAAATGTTTGGATTCATTAATTCACACCCTTTGTATTTCGGATTTGTACGTATTTCTCTGCAGTCGGAAGATTAAAACTACTATGTATGAATTAGAAGAGTTTCGTTCTTTTGTGTCTCAGTGTTTTGGTTTCAGTGAGGCTGGGAGTGGTTGTCTGTTATTGACAGCTGACCAAAGGAAAAAAGAAACGGCTACAACAATTCTATTGTCTGCAGCTGCACACTCACTTTGTCCTCCCTCTGAAGGCATAAACAGGACATACTTCTAGTTTTCTCTCTGTATCACATCATTTGCAATTTGTCCTTAATAATGAGCCCAACATGATGCATGCATGTTGTCAAGTTGTCAGAATATTAGATTATATAGAAATGCATAATGCTTTAGGTCTTAGCATTATATTGTAAACAGTGCATTTAAAGCAAATTAAGTCAAATTTGCTTTAGTTGTCTCAGTCATCTGTGTTTGTGAGACAAACGTGCTTAATGAACTTGAAGACTGTAACTGTATAAGAGGAAACAGGATGTCAGTGGGGCTATCGTGTTGCCACAGAAGCAGCTCGGTGGAGGACAGAGGACGCTCGGTGAACTAAATCTGTCAGAAATCATCAGCTCTAGATAAGACACAGACTGCCACTATAGAAAAACAGGACTTTTCTTTTAACAAGTCATGGCTGAATGGAATTAAAGTTGGTTAGTAATGAGAGTCTGGTGCGTGTTGTTGAGAGCTGCAGCTTCTGTCAAACCATGACTTGAATTACAGGAATTTCCAGGGCCTAAATAAGAGTGAAATAATAACATAATCATTAAAGTTTGGTCAAGAGAACATTTCAGATAACAATTGGTTATTGAGCATCCTGGTGCCTTTGTAACATTTTCTTACTTTTAGCTCTCACCAAAAAGAGAGAGGAGTGGACGTTATTTTAAAAACATCCAATATATTTGAGTAAGCTCATAAATAATGAGGACACATTCATTTCAAGTTCTGAAAATACATCAGGCGGGCAGTGATAAGGATTACCATGACAGCAGCAATAGCTGGTGAATCAAACATGCTGGTGTAACAGAGCATCTCCTATGTGTTGCCTCCTGCCAGGCAGAACCCCCTAAGAAGCCATCCAACTGGCGCAAGAAACATGAGGACTTCATTGCTACCATCCGCGCTGCCAAGGTCCTCACTCAAGTCATGAAGGATGGGGGACCACTACCCCCACCTCCTCCTCCTACTTATGACCCAGGTAACGTGTCCCTCTATGGAGAGTGGAATCAATTGTATTACGGTTTGTTCACACTTAACCCTAACCCTAAACACCTGAGCAGGGCGTGCGTGGCAGAATGTCTTGCCTTTTATTTCGCCACCCATGTTAGCAGATTAGAGCAGTCGCTTGCATGAGTCAGTTTATTGGCACAGTAAAGTAGGTGTAACTTACTGAGTTTAGAGTTGCAAGAAAAACAAATAAACAATAAGTACAAAATCAGATCATCCCCACACAGCAGTACTTACAGGATTTACAATAGGTACAGTTACGAGTATATTTTCTCACCACCCGTTTTCGTCTTTAGACTATGTCCAGTGTCCCTGTTGTCAGCGGCGGTTCAACCAGAGTGCAGCTGACAGACACATCAAGTTCTGCCAGGAGCAGGCCGCTCGTATGCCCAACAAGAGCAAATTAGGAGATCCCAAGAAGCCTCCTGCTCGCACACAGGTACACACATGCACAGACTGTGCACACAGACAGACAATTTGTGTTTTTGTTAGAATCTTTATTTGGCTTCAGGTGACCTTGGTTGAATTTTCCAAAAAGAGTGCTGGTACATTTGTTTATAACACATAGTATTGTATTAAATTTACCTTGATTAATAACATTTAAACATGCACTATAAAAAAATATCCAAAATGTCCATGCACACAGGTAAGTTGTTGCTCACAACTTTCTTTCTCATAATGAAAATAGCTTTCTTTTCTAATGACTATTCTTTTGTATGTTCTTGCCAATCATTTATGATTATGAACTGTTGTTTGTAACTCCATAACAATACATCTTTGTCTGTTATTACCGTGGCAGCGGGTGTGGAAGTAATACTATCACTTAGCAACAGCTATGGAGAGTTAATTTGGCAGCAAATAAAAACAGCAGGGTCCAAACCATTATGGTTAGCAGTTCTGCTTTTTCCATAATAATAAGAAAACATTGGCCACTGCATTTTATGTCACTTAGGTTTCCATGGTAGAGTAAAGTTTTTTATATTTGTTATGGATCAGTTGCTTATTTTTTCCATTTTTATAGCTTTCTCAGTTTTTCTTACTCACAACCTGTTTGTAAAGCAGAACCATCGTTTGGATATATTTTTGAACCATACTTGATATTAGCTGTTGTTTTGTGTTATGTACTTATTTATTTCCCCCTTGCCTCTCACTGTGTCTTTAGTTCAAGCCTCCTGCTTCTGTAAAGAAAACCAACACTCCTGCTGCGTCAACCATCCCTTCAGCCTCCTCTCGTTTACCCCAGAGATCAGGCCTCGGACAGCCCACTGGTAAGGGCACAGCTACAGATTTTTAAAAATGACACAAGTTACTACATAGACTGCAGTAAAATGCAAATGTCCCTTTGTCAATCTCTCTTTTTTTCTCTCTTTGCCTTAGGAATCCCATCTAGTAAAATCTCTTCTGCAGGTTCAGTGAGGAGTAGTCCTTCTGGACTCACAAGCCCTCCATCAGGGTCAGTGTACGCACACACATTTACTTTACATTGTTCAATTCACTTTAGCTCAGTAATGATGTAATTGTTACATTTTAAAATAATACTAACCATGTATTATGAGAAAAAAAAAAGTATGTTAATGTACTGTCACCAAGCCATTTAATATGTGGTTTCTGCGTTGGTTATATTTACTGGCAACTACTTGTTATTGATAGGAAGACGATATTAACAGCATAAGTGACTTAACTCATGGCATCATAAGCATATCATGGCACATCTGTGAGTATTGTGTCAGCTCAAATGTGAGTGTAAAGCTTAGATCTGTCTTTACAGCCCTCCCTGCCCTCCAAAGTTTGCATTTTATGCATCCATGTCTTTCTTCTCTTTATGTTTTCCCTCTCAGTGTGGGAAGTAAGACCCGAGCACTGAGCTCTGGCCTTGGATCTGTGAGGAACACTCCATCTGGAATAGGTCTCAACAAGAAGAAAGTAGACACCTACATATCTAGGTGAGCCAGTACTTATGCAAGAATGAATGAAAGGCACAATAATACAACAACCAAATAGTCTTTGTAAACAACCCTGACCTCTTGTGGTTTTTTGGTGTTTTGCATACAGCTGGAGAGTCCATTCTGTAAATTGTTGTGTAAACATGTTATGTAAATATTGCTTAGAGAATTTAAAAAAAAATCACCTCTACTTTGACTTACAGTCTGTAATAATTACAATTAAATTTCATTATATTTCATTTGAATTTAGTTTTTCTGGTTTACTTTGTTATGACTGAGACTTATAAGTCTCCTAATCCTACCTTAAACAAAAGTTACTGTACAGTTTGCATAACTTATGTTTTATTACAGCTCCAGGTGCTGATTACTTAGGTGATTTGATTGCCTGTTATTCAATTTTAAATTAAGCTTAATTTCATTCATTTTAAATTAAGCTAAAATGTGTGTATACAATCAACATGAATGAAGTGCTTTTTCAATACGCCTTGTGGCAAAGTTTAAGCATTTTAGCATCAAACTGGCATTTCAACTTACTATACGTTACATTATCTCAACACTAAAACATTTACCTCATCCACTTCAAGGGATTTAAAAAATGTTGTCTATCTCATGACTTATATAATACTCATATAGCAGGTTGTTATTTATATATACCCATTAGAACCATTAACATTATTAATAATATCACCAGCCCTACATGGGGCGCCCTGTCAAATATCATTATTAACAATTTCCTGTACGTAGTTTCTGAACTTGCTTGTTAACTTTGTCAAATTTCCCAGGAATGATATTGATGGCGGGAATGAAGTTGGCAATGGCGGGGTGAGGAGCAAGTTCTGTCATGCTTGTGGGACCAAGTATCCTGTTGAATCCGCCAAATTCTGCTGTGAGTGCGGTGTCAGAAGGATGTGTATCTGACAGAAGGTCGGAAGAAGGAGACTCTGTAAGAAAGTATGGATGCACCGCTACTCAAACTAGCATCAGAGAGTTTCACCAAAGCTGATAAGAATTGTAAAACATAGTTTGTGGTCTGTATTTTCCACACTTGGGTCTAATTTCACAGCAGTATAGTGTTGTAATCGACAGACAACCCTACGGTGCTGTGTTTTCTTTTCTAAATGTTCAGTCTTGCTGGTCTATTTAACTGTATGGACCATGATACCAATAAGTAAATCCAAATCAAGCTATTAAGGCTAGGGGTTACTATAGTTAGGTAATATCAAATTTTTTGTGCAGTTTTTCTGAATACTGTACATTTAGTTTAAACAGTAGAAATCCTGCCATTTTCAAACACAAATGTAACAACTGTCATCTACAATACATTTTGCATTTAGTTACTGTGATTTATTTAGACTGGAGGCTGATGGATCTCGGCAGTGAACTGATCTGTTATAAAGTTTTGTAAAACTGTTTTATCAGTAGCTGATATGGCTGACATAAAAAATAACCACGAAGCTCATTAGCTTTTAATTAGCTCCCTTCTTAAAACATTACTGCTGTTTCCACCAGCTCATACACATGAACATTATTGCCGTGAAACTAGAGTCTGTATTATTACAAAAACTTAATTTTATTGTCACTGGACAATAAATAATAATAATTACCCTACAGAGCAGTTTCAGTATCAATGATTCAAAGCTATTGGTGCCTCCTTTGATGAGGTTAGAGAAGAGATGAGTAAGAAAGTAGATAACAACTAAGATGCGGGTTGTTAATGTGAAAAAGGAAGTAAAGGAAAATTGTTGGGTGACTCATTAGAGGTGTGTATGGTGGCCCCTGTATCTCAGTCCCCAGTCAACCGTGATCTGAAATACATTCATTAATCCCGTTTGCCCCTGCTTCCTCACAAACAGAATATGTTCGTTATGAAGTGCAATATGATTGACTACTGATGAAAACTATGTGATTTTGAAAGGAAATGTGTTGGAATTTTGGAAGGATATCACCTTGTTTTGACAGGGACCAGTCCAAAAAATGAACTAGCTGTTAAATGTCAGTGCTCCCTTTAAGTTCACTTTACATGCAAAGTTTGTTTCCAGCTATCTCAATGTTACCACCATAGGCCTGACATTTCTAGACAAATGTAGCATTAACTCAAACCCACTTTTATTCCCACTAATTTTATACATTGTAATGAGTTATTTATTTTATAATTCCCTTTCATTTGTACTGAATGAACAATGACTGCACCTTTTTTGTTAACACTCTACACAAATAAAATGTGTTTTTATTCGGATTTGTATGAAACCTAAATGCACCTGGGGGTGTTGCAGTTGCTTTCTATTTGACAGTGTTTCTATTGAAGCAGTATTCAATTCATTAAGGTATTTAGTACAATGAGTCAACAGTACAGTAACACTACAACCGTCATTTTAAATGCTCTGTACAGGTAGGTTTGATATCTCTGCTTGATATAACAGACACTATGTATGACCCCCACACAGTTCATTTGCAGGTGGGACCATTTAGAGGGATGCCTCTACTTAGGTTGTCATTACTGTTCATTAACAGTGAATATTGTAATAAATGTTGAATCGTTTGAGAAGTAAGGCATGTGTTCCAAGTTCCAAGAAGCAAATTATTTGTTACATGATGAGAAATGTTGAAACAGACTGGACAGGTGTGTTTACCTGGACTGATTACAACAGTTGTTAGCCTGGGTACGGTTGTGCACTTAATGCCATGTACTGTATATCCACCACCAATAAATTTCTATGATGACAGCTGTTATAGAGTTGTGTGAGTGTCTGTTTAAGAGAGAGGAAGTAGAACACGTTACAGTTCTGCAATACTGTGGATCATTCAGAGTAATAAGAACAAAGTAATGGCTTTACATTGTTTTAGAATAAATATATTTGGAATACATATGCCATTGATCATATATAATAGTCACTGCTTTATGTGCTTTAAAACAAATATACATCAAGGAAATTAGCTTAGCATTATGTATGTCCATTAAAGAAAATAGCTGCTGCACTGAAGCTGGAATTAGGGGCAAAGGTTAAATGGTAATGTTGGTTTGTTTTTTTACTTTGCAACCAACAAATATTTAAAAATTATGAAAAACAACAAATGTGAGACATCAGCATTTTTGCTCCCCAAGCTATGGTACATTCCTCATATAAATATATACATTTTTTTTTTTTTTTTTAATTAGGCAGGTACCATTAATCAAAGCAACACAATGTGATACGGAAGCTTCGTAGAGTATTCCAAAGCTAAAAGTCAGGTGTGTGAGCTGAACTAAGCCATCTGTGGCAGAATGTGCTTTTAAAGTATCAATCATGCTCAATGATTAATCAACATAATGCCATCTGAAAAAGATGACTTGACACACAGCCTAAAACAACTCCCCAGACAAAAAAAACAAAGCAGCTTTAGATAACAAATATGTGCCAGGGCTAGTCATTCTTATCCAAAGTGAAAGCAAAACTGTGTTCAAGCACCTTAATATGTCCTGGTCACGCTTGAGCAGTCATCGCTAAGTGCAAGTAAATGTCATAGCATATTCTTTACAATCTAATTGCCTTTACAAAATAGGTGTAGCTACATTTGCAACTTTAAACCTTAGAAAACAGTTTCTCTTTTGAACACACTCTCCATCATCTAAGCTTCTTTATGCTGTGCCCCGTGCAAGCAGTCCATAACACATTCTTGGGAATTTTGGGCAGTAGTGGGGGGTATATGCATCACACAGTTGACACTAAGCCGTGTGTATAATAGTCCAGTTTGTTGGCTGGCCTTGGAACTTTTTTCCCCCCAGTTGGCTTAATAGCTTGTGCCTGTGCAGCTTGGACACTTGGCCACTGGATCAAATACAGCTGCAGAAGGGATATACTGGTACGTGACAGGGTAGCTTAAATGAAGGAAGCTTCCTCTTGTATAATCCAATGAAGGACTACATAAGTACAGGCAGGATGTGTGAGTTTTTTTTTGCTTCAACAACGTGCTGTAGTTTGGTCTCAGGCGGTCATAGTATTCAGCATCTCGTAGCATGTAGTCATAAGGGACAGGATTGCTTTGGTTCTGCAAAGTTTTCTCGTCTCCTTGCTTTTTCTCGGCTCGTTTCTCCTTTGTCTCGTTGCTGTCCTCCTCCTCTTCGGCTTCGCGTTGGGTTCTTTAGTCTAGTCAATAGAAGTCAACACACGTGCTAATTAGCGTCGAGTGTAGTCCTATGATCTCATGAAGATAATGCTGTATTATAAACTGAATGTTTATCCCTTATCAGTATAAAGTGAAACAAGGCTCATGCCACAGTCTGTCTAGGACAAATCAAAATATGAACCTGACTATAATCACAGAAAACCATTCTGCTTCTGCCGTATATTCGGCTCGGTCAAAGTTCCAAAAGCTTGATCCAAATCAAGGTACAGGCTTAAAAGGGTACAAAACTAAGCATGCTGCAGTGTGTGTCAGTATTTTAAACCTGTGCTGGTCTGGTGAGGCCTGAGGCTCTAAAGAGGCCCTGTTTTGCTCCAAAGTATGACTCAGACCTCAAACATGAGCCTGATTCATCAGATCTGATTCTGATCCTGTTCAAAATGAAGTACTTAACTGACCCAGGGGGTAAGGAGGGCGTGGGAATATCAAAACGATAATCCCAACCTGTTTTTTACTGCATCACAGTGAGCAAATATGAGATAACGAGTAAATGTGGAAACGTCTGAACTATTTTTGTTGCATTTCAGTGTGACTCAGACTCCTGAAAACCTTCACTTGAAAATGGACCCAGAGTAACCACCACACATCTACGTTATGGTTTATTTCTAGTCCCTGCTTCCAAACCTTATTGCAGTGCAAAGAAGCATAATGTCAATATCACCTTCTGTTCGTAACATTTTCTGTTGTAGCTTGTCACTGCCTGGCGCCAAGTTAACTTGTGTGGGAAACAAATAGTCTCGTGTTTGGATACATTCACACAGCCGACCGGCTATGTAACCTTACAGTGAGTCACCCGCTATGTGAAACACTACAGCCTGTCAATATTCCACTGACTTTTTAAATGAAATTATGCCAACATCTTACATTGAGAAACTCAAAGAATTTGATTCTTGAGTTGGTCACCTTGCTGCTGTCCCTGTCAAATTCAACACAAAAAACTACATTCATTATGAATGTGCATCTACATTTTTACAATTTCAACAAATGAATGTGCTTACCGGTTTCTCCTGACACGGGCAACGTATTGAATTTAGGACAGATCTGGTCAGTTGATCTGTGTCGGAAAGCTCTAAATTCTTTATTTTGCAAGCTAGTTTGTGCAAGGTGCTCACAACATCCTGCAGAATAGAGGTATAATAGTCATTTGCAACTTTCAACTCATAACACCACACCCTCAGTGACCACAAACATTGAGACCCACGTTTAGTAGCACAGTGGCCTGGATAACAGCTACTATGCATCATGGCTGTAAGACAACAGCTGACTGTGCGGAAAACACTGCTGCGCTTTCACGCAGTTGGCCAAATAATAGGTGGATGCTCCTTGCTAGGGATGCCAATTTACGCAAATTGGTTTTCTGATGGTCTGGTCATTAAGGCCATTTTACCTGAATGTTCACCGTTCACATTTATTATAATGTGACAGTGAGTTTGTTGGAGTTGCCCATTTGCTGGAGTATATAGTTGTGTATACACCAAATGAAGGTCAGGGCCATGGTCTCTGTTTTTATGGTCACTTTAAAAAGGTCCAGTGTGTAACATTGAGGATGGTCTATTGGCAGAAATGAAATATATTATTCTTAGGTATGTTTTCATAAGTGTATAATCACCTGAAAATAAGAATGATTGTGTTTTTGTTACCTTAGAATGAGCTCTTAGTAGTAGTAGTAGTAGTAGTTTTGCCTACCCACTTGGAAGGCTGTGCTGCTTTCAGTTGGTTACAATCTACAACTTCACCACTAGATGGTACTAAATGCTATACAATAGTGTGGTGCCTACCAATTAGAAGAAAGCTGGAAGACTTTTAAAGCTGCAGTAGGTACATTTTTATAAAGATATTTTTTGTCATATTAGCTGAAACTATATCCTGATGGTAGCGAGTGAGATAGATAATCTGTTAAAAAATCAGGTTCCTCTTGCTCCAATGGTAAGAGAAGAAGAAGAAGAAACAGAGCAGCAGAGAGCTGAGTAGGATCTGACTCTTCTACAGCACTAATTCCATCAGTACAGCAAATGTACTTAATTTTTAAAGACAACAGGTAAACATGGAGGAAGTTTTGAGTTTGCATTGACTGAGAAGAAGTGAAAGTAGAAATATCTCATCTCTACCATAAAACCATGAGGATCTTTTATTACCTAAGAATGAACCGTTCTTATCTACACAGGGGGCAGGTCCTCGTCTACAGAGTCCACCATGTTGAACNNGTAGCCCAGAACGGACAAACCACACACTGGTTCTATAGGGCGGTTTGAGCTTTTCAAGACTTTTGTAGCCACTGTAGTTTCACGTGTTTCTATCGAATTATGAGCTCGAGATCCTCTTGAAAGGCTCTGTTGGGAAATTTGCTCATCTGTGTCGTCATTAAGCTGCTAATGTCATGTGCCAGGACAACCTTTCCCTGCTGTCCTCTGCTAATAAGAGAAGTGAGCAATCTGGTCTTAATTAACATATAGTAGTACTGTACAAACTCTGGTTTAACTGGTGCAGCTTTTCAAAGGCTGATATATTTTAGAATGAGGCTGCCAGTAGTTGTTAGGAAAAAAAAGACTTGACTTGTGTAGAATTCCATCACAATTTCCCAGAAGAATCAATTCAGGTTAACCTCTAATCAATCATGCTATAATTTAAAAGTCAAACTGTCTTCATTAGAGCTGTAATCAAAGCTTAATACAAACTCAATGCATACATACAGATGAGCTAGAGGAACATTTGACCCAAGCATGAACGTGCGTCTACAACATGTATCACGCATTAAATATATAGGCCAAGTGACACGCACTCGTAGGCATGCACATTCCCAGAAGCGGAGGCAATGTGTCCATCCCTGGCTGAACATCTAATGTCAAGGTGCCTTTGAATGAGGCTCCCATCTGCTCCAGCAGGACAGCACATTATGCCTTCATCTCCGCACAGATAGAGAGGACTGGGAATCGGCCTCCACACTAGGAAAAGGTTGCTGTCACAGCAGTGCAGAACTCATTCAGCCCAGAAAATCCTCCTTTAAAGGCTGTTTTATTCACGGCTGGAGATCTCTTCCATTGACCTGGTCAGTGTGAACGTTCCACCTTAAGCCCTGTTTGAGTGAGGCACGGCAGCGCTCAGCCGATCAGGTAATCATTAAGAGCAAGTGGAGTCAGCTCTTAATTGTTTGGGAGTATTTCCACCTCCTGAACTCCCTAAACTCCCTAAATTTAACCTTACCTAGCTTTAAAGTTACACACTGACAATATCACATACTTTATATAACATTTTCCAGCAGTCTAATTGAAGCTATGTAATGCTTACACAAAGTAAAATACTTATTTTTGCCATAATTCAGACTGACTATTTTGGCCAGAAACAAAGGTTTGGATGGAACAAGCTTAGAACAAATGACTAAATCTGAAATGCAGTTTACTACCAGCAGCACCTCCTGAGAGGTCTGCTACACCTGATGTCAATGAAATACTGACAAAGGAGCTTTTTTTTTTAACCCTAACACGTTGTAAATCGCCAATGTCATAACCAAGTCTAATGCAGATTATCAAGACCACAACAACAACAATACCCCTTTGGCTGCCTATCATCATAATGCCTTCACAGCCACTACGGATCAGGGGGAGGTGGTGGAGGAGGTGAAGGACTACAAATACTTGGGAGTGGTGATCGACACCGAGGCTGTATACAAGAAGGGGATGAGCAGACTCTATTTCCGTTTTTCCAGAGAAGAGATCCTTCAACGTGTGCAGCAGATTTGAAGATTTTACAGTCTGTTTGTTCCACGCCATTTTTCTTCCCTGCTGTGTGGTGCAGGCAAGCAGCATCAGAGCACGACACAAACAAAGAAAACCCAGACCAAAAAGAAGCCAAAAAAAAAAAGAACAGACTCGAATTAAATCATCAAAAGGCTTCTGTAAATGGTTCCCAAGGCTGGAGTCTTTTTGAGTTCCCGTGGTGGAAGGAAGAACGCTGAAATAAAACTGTTATTCCCTATCTATCTATCTATTTATTCTACATGAACAATGAATCAGCAACCCTCTGCATCGACACAAGTGGTCAGGACAGCGGAGCAGCCTTTCTCTTCACAAGGAACCAGAATACAGGAAAGGTTCTTTCCTCAACATGCTTATTCACACCTTTACAATAACAATAATAAGTTCGGTATTACACAATACACGTCTCCAAGCCTTATAACTGGTGTTTTTTTACATAATGGTATTTGTTTTCACTGCATCCTAAATATTGCATTTTTATTCTCTAATTCCCTTGTGTTGTTCACTTGTGTAATGCTCCTTTGCCTACACTGTAATTTTCCAGGCTTGGAAAATAAAATTATATTCTTATTATCTACTTTCTATATCACTATCATCTATCTATCTATCTTATCTATCTATCTTATCTATCTCTATCTAAAAATCACTTATGGATATATAATCTGTACTTTATTAGTTCAGCTTGTTCTCTCCCTCTCTTTCCCTCTTTTTCATTTGAAGGCTCCACAGGGGCTTTTAAAATCCTGTCATGCAAAGAGACATACAATTAGACTCATAATATCTAAGTCTTTCCCACGAAACCTCACTCACATATCAACTGTCATTAAGTGGACGTAGTTTTTGTCTTGTATGAATACGAACTTGAAACCCTACACCCAACCAACATCTCCCAACACACTCATCTCTAGCAGTCGCAGGCTGCAGTCATCTCAAACCTACAGTGGAGTGGCCACTAAACAGTTGTGGTTTAAATTAGAACTGGAATCCACTTTAAAAGTTTAAATTCTCTAAAATCATCTTCAGCCAGTGAAACAATGCTGAACTACAAATCATGTAACACAATGGCATCAAACAGTATAGGCTAAATGCAGAACCTAGCGAGACAATAATCGTTTACTATTCAAACCATACCACAATTGCATAATATAATCGGTGGCAACATCAATAATTCCACGAAAGCAGCCCCAAACATACCAAGCACAGAATTTGCAGCTGTAGCTAGCATGTTGAAGAACTACTAGCA
>NW_023339650.1:7911217-7919792 GCF_004916995.1 Morone saxatilis
TGAGAGCTTACTTCAGGTTTCTGTGAAGACTTACAATAACATGCTTCTTGTATATCTTTTTAACCAAACTTCTGAAGAATGTTATTACAAGTTTTTGCAAATAATTCAAGCAATTGTTGTGCTTGGTCACTGGCTCGGTTCACATTCCATTTGTGGCTGATCTGAACATTTTTGAGCATGTGGTCAAAGTGGACCATACTCTAGGTAACTTACAGATGTTGATCAATTTGCATAGCCCCGAGTCTCTGCCATAAATACCGTGTTTATCTGCCATTTATTACTTATATTCAGGAACTGTTATCTTTAACTGTATAGGTGTCGTCATAGATTAGCAGAGAAAACATTTTCAATTGCTCCAAAGGACAAATTAAAGATTAAAGGTGACTAAATATTATATATTAAATTGGTATAATAATTTACTTAAATAAATTGATTATGTTTATCTTAAGAACTGATCAATTATATTTATTGTATATAATCATTTATAAACATTTGAAAGCTCTAAAATCAAAATTAGTGTCTTATTTGTTAACAAAAAAGGTACATGACAGGAGATCCCATCCAGTAATACCACTAATTAATACATTATTAAGACAATAGTATTCTTGGAACAGTAACCTGTGCTTGATATGCTTTTTCCACAAAACAATCCGTAAAAAGTCATCTAGTCCAGCTACCTCATTAAATCTATGAATATGTTAATTGTGTTCATTTCTAAAGTTGTCATTCTCAGTATATGTGTTTCTACATCACATTTTTACAAACTTAACCAGGCATTATACACATTGATGCAGCACTGCGGTTATAACATTTTACTGCTGTAGTTGTTTAAGGTTGTATTAACTACTTCATATACTGTTGGGTAGATTAATCTACAGCAATGCATCATATTCTACAAGATCATGTTTGTAACGTTGCTGTCCTATGAAAACCACGTATCTCTCAGAAAAACAGTCCTGTGTTCAGCATGGTGACAATACATTTTCCAGCTAATTCAAGAGGGTTTTAAATAGATAATGAGAATAATAATATAATAAGAAGAAAGAGAATTCAATCCACAAAGGAATAATTAATCATTCAGTTTATAAGAAACATTAAAAATACAAATACTGTTAATATGACATAGTCATGTGCTATCATTAAAGTTATACATTTTACAATAAATCAGGTCAGGGAAAGAAATTCCTGTACATTTACTCACTGCCTACTGGAACAAGTCCATCCCCAAAGTGAGGTTATGGGCAGTGCAAATGAAGAAATGAATAAATAAATGAATGAATGAATGAATGAATAAAACGGTCACTGAGTGAATGAGGGCAGGTTTGGAGAGGTGAGAGGTGACCAGAGGAGTTCACCTCCAGACAGGCACACAAACCCTGGGCGAGGAAGGGAATGACAACTGCTCACCCATGGAATTGAGCAAGGCACTTAATGGACCTTTTTCACAGCATCCAGTTTGACATGAAGGGTAAACACAGGTGTTAGGCTACTAATATTACAAGTTAAGGTTCTGTTCAGTTTAGTGTAGTAGTAGAGCCTTTCTGATGTGCCACCATGCACAAAGGCATTAATTAGTATCATTAGTAACACCTGTTTACCCTACTATTGGCTGCTGAAAAGGGGTCTTATGTGCTGTTTTGGCTGAAGCAGCAGCCCTTAACGTGCTCATGTGTGGCATTTCACTTAAACAGAGCGTTTGAATGAATGAGTAAAGGGGTCAGCCAGCCCCAGAGGTACGTCCTCCAGCTGTGTGTCCAACAAGCCTGTATGGAAAAAAACTGTCTTAAATCAACAGTTTTGCCTCCATGCATCACAACAAACAGCCATGTCATCACAGACCACTGCAGGGTTAGCCGTAACGTTTTACATCTAAATTCATCTGGGACAGTAAAGTGAAACCTGCTAAGGACGGAAGTAAAAAAAAAATCACATGCTGAGGTTGCACTGCTGCGTTAAGGGTTAGAGCGCCGGACGTGTGAAAAGACTTAGGCTATCCCTGCAGTCGAAAGCCGCCAGAACCGCAAGCAATAGTGAGAGGAGGACTGCGTTTGTCTCCACGGTGTTAAAGCCGCACGAAGTGAGCACCTGAGCGGCGATGAAGACCCGCGCGAGAGCGGCAGTTTCAAGCCCTAGCCCGCGGTGAATATGAATGAAGAATGACCAATGGTGAGTAAAGAAACAGCGTACTACGGCGTGGAGGTGAACTCAAGTGGCCTGAAGCGGTGACGCACTGAATAAAAACTGACATTCAACACACCAACATGTTAGCGCCGTATTAAAAGCTGAAGTTCGCTCAGTGTTTAGTTTTAGGTCTGTTTAAAGCGCACATGCAAAAGCAGTCCCAAAAGCAGCGTAGTGAAACCGTTTCGAAACCTACCGGAGCCGCATCCGTCCCCTTGCCTTCTCCGCCGAGCGACTGGCTGGTTTACTGTATGTTGGAGACTTTAAGGATTTTCCAACCCGGGGAATTCCGCGTAAATAACTTCCCATATGCCAGTCAGAAGGAAACTGAAATAGATTTTAGGATTTACGGGAATTGGCTTCTGGTTTATAAGAACTGATAGGACTGCTTGGAGTTCCACTTAGCCTAAATGTTAACATCCGGAGATATTAGTAGTAAATAAGAAAATGCCTCTTTTAGGGTGTTATATTATGATGTTGTTGGATTTTAATTGCTGACGCATTTACGTATTCAACATTATAATCTTGCGACTAATCATGTGCAGTTACTGTATACACTGTATGATAATTTAATCTATAACCATCATATTCTATATCATATTTGATACAATAATGTTTTTAATGTTAAATTTTAATCTATAAAGTAGCCTAACTAGTAACTAAAGCTATTCCATAAATGTTTAGGGAAAAAGTTGAACGTAGCATTGAATGAAAACACTAAAGTACAAGTGCTGTACCTCAAAACTGTACTTTAATTAATGTACTTATTGATGTTATTTTCCTATATAGGTTGTTGTTGTTTCATTGAACTTACTGTAATCATGGTAGCCTGCTGTGATGTTTGGTCAGAAGGATTTGAAGTGGTTTTTAAAGTGGGGTTCAAGGGCAGGGTACAGGAATAAAGTTGTACTAAATTGAATGGACACTCAGGACCAATTGTTATGGAAAGTGTTAAACTGTATTACACGCAGACATGTTCTGGATTAGATGACTAATGTCTCTGTCTCCCTCTCTCCCCGTGTCCCTCTCCCTGTGACCATGAACTCTCAGCCTCTTCTTTGCATCAGTCTCCTTTTTCTTCTGCTTCTACCTCTATCTCTGTCCTGTGACAGCAAAAGACATCCCACAGAAGTGAAAAACGATTACATAATCGTGCAAACTCATCTTGAAAACACAGTAAGTGAGACACCAATTCTTATTTAGTTATTTATTTTTCATTTATTACCATTCCATTCCCTGCTTGCACATGAGGGAAATAAACTTTTGTCATCCAGCGAGAGGAAATGATCGCTCAAGGGATCAGTCCCATCTAATGTAGAACAAGATGCGTCGCAGAATAATTTTTCTCCTCATTAAGGAGGAGATGGAATTACCGTAAAAGAGAAGCAGACAAGTTAAAGCAACACTTTTAAAGGTGCTGAAACACTGGAGATGTTGATCGTGCAAAAGCAGCTGCAACCTAATATTGGGTATGAAATGTTAACCAGTTTGTGTGCATTCACTGCACAGTCAGACTGGACTTTCCTTCTTCCTCTGTTTTTTTGTTATTTATAATTTTTTTATACATCTTCCTGCCCTGTTACGAAAAAAAAGGCTGCCAGTCATACAAGGAAACTAAAGCAAAACAAGGAAACAAGCTGGTTTGCATGTTAACATGAAGTGAGAAAAACACACAGGCTCAGATATGTGTCTGTAATTTGTGGGAAAGCCTGTATGGAGTGCACTTCACACTGGGTGTAACATGCAGGTAGAAGTTTGAACTGTAAATATAGCGTATCACAATTGTTATAACAAAAACATTCTTTGAAAGCAATAAAATGTTTCCATAAAAATGATAAACAAACAACTTGAAACTAAGGGTTTCCTTATAGCTCACGTACTAGAGCAGGTTCCCCGGGTACCGAGTCGGAATCCATCCCCTCTGCTGCATGTCATTCCCTTTTTTATTCATCTTGAGTTATCAAATAAAGGCAACCCCCCGAAAAAATAATTATATATACAGTGTATGTATATATATATATATATGTATAAACTAGCTGCCTTTTGTAAAATCTTCCTTTGTATTACTAACATTTACCATTGTGATGCTTTCATTTATTCAAGAAAGGAAAAATCGGAAGCTTGCTGCATAACTCATCCTGCACAAGAGTGTGGAAACACAAGCAACCTAACTGCACGTCTGGCAACATGGTGAGTAATAACTATCTTGTAGTGGTCAGCTTTAATGTTGCTAAATGTTTTTTTGATACAAGTCCTTTTTGTTCAGTGATCTGCTTGGCATATCATTTAGTAATGCCTGAGTGTTTGAAATATTACCAACAGTGTACATTAAAGGTCCAGTGCGTAGAATTTAGTGGCATCTAATGGTATATTTACAGATTGCTGTTCACTCCCCTACACCTCCCTTTCCAAGCACGAGGGGAAACTATGGCGCAAAATGTGTGAATAACATAAACAGCCCTGAAACACATTTATAGTGCGTCAATAGTTTGTGCTGATTTCTTTAAACACATCATTCTTTAGGACTTTACATCATGTAAGCATGATACCAACTAAAAATACAAATAATAAAACTAGTTTTTGACAAAGAGACCCAATACTGGGAAACATAATTAGCTAATAATACAGGATCTGTGATGGTTGAAATTGTATTTTGATTGAGCAGTTTCCAAATGATGGAATGACTTGGGACTTTTGGAAACTACAATGTGAAATTGATATCACAGTCAAAAAGGCAGGTCATTGACCAGAAAGAGGCAGCAGTGTGCACAGACTGAGCTCATCAAGAACATCCCCTCAACCATCCCTAATACACCTGTTGCCTGTAACTCCTCACTTCTCCCTCCAGCTCTTCTTTGGAAATAACTTCAGTGACTAGGTAGAATTTTGTTCTTTTTGAAGCAGCCGCCATCTTGAAAAGCTTGTAAAATTGCCTAAGTCACATTCTTGACATAGGCCATCATACTGCATGGGTAGAATCGCATGATCTGTTCAACTGAGGATGAAGATGATTTTACCAGAGGTGGCCAGCATCATAAGGAGATTATTTAGGCAAAATACTTAAGCCATTATCTTAGAAAGGTGATGATATAGTTAGTTAAAGTTATTATAATGGCCAAGAATTTAATAGACCACAACTTGTGGGAAAATGTGCCATAAAAGGCCTCATTTCACAATTACATCACAGAAACATCAAACCATAAATCTCATTCTGTCTCTCAGCAAACACAAAGCCAGTATTGTAATGTCTGAGACATGGAATGTCAGAGGAAATGGATCAAAAGTCTTATCAGCCTGGCCCCAGTCATTGTTGTACAGTGACATTTTTCTATAACCAGCACTGATTACAGCAGCTACACTTTAAAAACGGTTGTGTTAAAATCACAGAGTAAAACACAGCAAAATGATCTGTGTGGAGCATGACCTGAGTAACTCAGCTCTCCCATGATCAAATTTGTTCAGAATATTTAAAATGGTATGTAATGAATCAAGCGATACAAAGGGAGCTGTGTGTTTTCATTTCTCTAACAAGCTCAGTGAAGAATGTTGAAAATCATTTTCACGTTGAACCCTTAACTTTCCACCAGACATGTTGATGTTGGATGATTGACTCAACGGGATTGAAGTCCCGCCCCTTGTTACCCTGCTCAAATGACAGTTGAGGAAGCCTTTGTCAACTTCCTCCTTTCCTGTACTTGCACATGCTATGTGCTAGGCTCATCTGTGTTGAGCCAAACACAGCAAAGACAAGCACATTTTGAATGCTGTTAAAAGAAAAGACATAAAATGGCAAATGGACTGCACTTATGTAGCTTCTTTCTAGTCTTCTGACCACTCAAAATGCTTTTACACTACATGTCACATCCACACATTGATCGCAGAGGCTTATCACAAACAGAACCTAATCCATTCACACACCAATGCACAGCATCGTACGCAATTTGGGGTTCAGTATCTTGCTCAAGGACACTTCAACATGCAGCAAGAGTAGCCAGGGATCAACAAATCACCAACCTTCTGATGGGTGACCAACCCGCTCTTCCGCCTGAGCACAGCCACCCCAATTCACATATAGTCACATTAGCGACCTAATCTTTATTAATTGTGCGCTAGCTAGTTACATTTGATAGTTAATGTTAGCAAAATGCTAGATAATTAACTGGCTAACGATTTAAGTTTATTAGTCAACTAGTTAGCTAACCTTTTGCTAACATTAGCGAACTTATGATAGGACTGTATACTATATGTCACTTTTATTTTTTAACCATCTTCAATATGTGGTCTTTTCAACACAGATGAGTCTAGCACATAGTATATCTAAGTACAGGAAAGGAGGAAGTTGAGCAAGGTTCCAACAGGGGTCCTTTAGGTTCTTTCTTTCTACAATATTTGTGCTTTCCCTACAGTATAGGGAAAGATCGTGGTTGTGGTTAAACCAATCAAACCTAGTTTAGGTTTGGAAAATACCACAGTTCATGGTTACAAAAGCCAATGTTAATTTCAGGTGTGTGACAGGATGTGAAGTCAAGTCTACTGTTTGGTATGTATTGGTCATGTATTTTACACCCCCATTTATGACCCCAACTTCCACACCCTTACTGTTCGCTCACTTTAAAAAGGACATACTGCTCAGTGCTTCCTGCACTAGCAATGGATTTTGGCACTGGACATGAATCTTGAGGTGCAGACTCATCCAGTAACAATGATATTCAGTTCACTGGTCTGTGGAAGTGTAACAGAAATGTTATTACATTCAACTTTACAGATGTAATTTTTACATAGTAAAAGTGACCATTGCATTTACAATGGAACACTAACCTTGCAATCCAGTTGTGGAAGAAAGTTGTGATACATTTATGGTAAAAAAGAACGTGTTCAGGTTTAGGATTAGCACCCTAGAGAGCACTTTGCCATGTACAATAGGGGCATCTAAGAGGGTACCTTTGTAGTATTTTGGCTTCATCCTCTGAGTTTGTGGCCAAACTACTTGGATGTCCCTGATACCCGATACTGGTATCAGTATCAGTGCATCTCTAGTTATATAAGAACTGGAGCATTTTTTTTTTTTTTTAATTTTAAAAAATAGTAAAGAACAGCTTTTCTCATTGAAAATCTGGTTGAAGTTTGCCCATCATAGATGGTGATAGACAGATGGTTCATCCAATTACCAAGTATTTTTTTGAAAGTGCCTGCTCTTTTCCAAATAGTTTCCAACAATGACAGATGGTTCTATGTAATCCAATAATTATCAGTTTATATCAGAATCAGAATCACTTTTATTGGCCAGGTATGTGCACCCATACAAGGGATTTGACTTGCTCTCAATATACAAACACAGACTAACAGCATAAAAAAACAGAAAAAGTTTGACAAAAAAGACATAGACTTATATGTACAGTTAAACATATCTATAAACAAAAATTTGTAGACATATGTGGCTATTCATATAGCCTCAGTGTTTATGGACATGTGTAGAGGTATGTTTGAATAGGATTAACACAGTTTATATCTAGTTTTACAGTGCTAAATAGCAGTGCTTATCATCCCCTCATAGAGACAAACAGACCTAAATGATCCAGTTATAAGCTTTCATTGATCTGCTGCTAGTTGTTTTATGACATGCTTGTGCTGCTGTTCCCATCACACACCATTGATTGTGTAAACAGCAGGCCCCCTTGTAAAACTGCCTCAGTCCACAGCAATGTGTTAGGCTGGTTGTGTGTGTGCTCGTGTGTTTGAGTTCAATGATAAAGTGATAATTCCAGATCAATGAGAGATAATGTTTAAGGATGCTACTCTTTTTACTGACATAGCCTCAGAAAGCAGCTGTAAAATGTTTTACTCTGTTTATTTTACCTTTAACCTAACCAGACACCTCTATTTAACTGCTTATGTTGGAGGGCCCGCCTACTGCTCTTCTCTTTGAGTTTGGTGATTTGTTTATTCATCAGAGCAGGCATACGTCACTTTATTGTGTTCAGAATGACCAAGCTCCCTTTTGGGTAAAAAAACAAGTGCTGTAAAAGTTCTGCAGCTAAACGTAAAAAGACCAGTGTCACCATGCCAAAATGCTGCTATGTTTCATTTTGCACATCAAACAATAAGAAAAACACTGTGAATGACCAATGAGTGAAAAGAAGAGACCTGTGGTTTCATCCACAGAGAGGACGAAAATTGTAAACTGTGGGACCCTGCCAGTCACTTGTGTATGTCTGTGGCACTTCATCACAGGTTAGTTAATGATGTTACTAAGTAAATGACATGTGTGCCGATTGTGACTGTAGATCAAAGCGCATCACCCATCATCTTTTAGAATGGAGTTTGGTTTGACAATCCGCTTAAAAGACCACTGGGAGCAGAGGGTATTTAAACCTTAATAATTCACATAAACTGA
>NW_023339650.1:7919827-7928637 GCF_004916995.1 Morone saxatilis
AAACAGCATAAAGTAACATAGGAAGTGGAGATAAAACCCACATGTTTTCTATTTCTGTCTTGTAGTAAAAGGTTGATTAATAAATACAAACTGCTATCAAAACAAAGACAGTGGTACCGTTTTGCCACAGTGATAATTAGTTTACAGGAACGTCACATTGAACAGACAACCAAAACAGAAAAATAAAGTGTCTTAACCACAGAAAAAAATACAGCTGGAGATTCAGTGAGGTAGTTATAAATGTCAGGTTTGTCCACTTTGATGAGGCAGACTGAAAGGACATCAACCCCTATGTCTTTCATTTTTTCTATATAATAATGCTGATCATTGATTGGCAATGACATAACATAACTGTTGGCCTTCTAATAGCTAAAAAACAATGCAGTATTCTTATTTTATTCTATAAGTGGATGGCGGCGTTCAAACCACAACCAGTGGTGGCTTAAAGTGGTCATGAGCCCCTAGGCTACTCTTTTGTTTGGGCCCCTCAGTGGCTGGCTTGCGATCTACAGCAATAGTTTTGGCATCTTTTCAATGATGAAATATGCATCCAATGTATGCTAACTAATTTGCTTTTTCTGTCCCTCTCCCCACTGTTCTGTTCCTCTCCCCATGATGAAATATCAGAATCTACCCATCCATTATTTATTAAAAACAGGATCACTGATGTTTGTGATAGTGTTTTTTTAATTACATACTTACTCTACATAATTGTGAGTTCTGTTTAAACAGGGAGCAAGAAAGTCTCTGAACTTTGTTTAATCCTTACTGATTCTTACTTTTCTTTTTTGTATGTATGAATAGAATTTGTCTTTAAAAGATGATAACGCTTGTAACAGTGAGTGTTGGATACTTTGTTAAACCATGTCCTGGTTTTCTGTTTGTTTCTCTGCCCAATCAGCAACAACAGCTCATTAATGGTTTTCTTATAAGCCGCCAACACAGCTGGAGCGAGCAGCACGTGCTTGGGGTCACTGTTTACACATTATTGTTCATCAGTGTAAATGCTCTTTGTTAGTAGTTAGTGTTTTTGGTGTGGACCCTTTGTGCTATGTCATTCAACTGAAGTCCTCCAACTTACACAACAAAAAATGCTGATGGTCATTTCCTTTACAGATGACCCATTTAGACAGAAATGAACATTTTGTGATCTGGCACCCCTATTGGCAGGGCATCACCTGTTTGTCAGTGCTGTGGTTAGATTTAAGCAAATAAAACTGCTTGGTTGAGGTTACAGGAAAATCACATTCATAGTTAGAGGCAACCAACGTTGACAGTAGGTCCCAATCCTGCTACACTCCTTCTCAACAGATCCTGTGAACAGGATTAGACTGTTCCGATTAAAATGTCTTTACTGACACTCTTATTTTTGCAGATTACTAGCCTTATTTCATACTTTGTAAATGTACAGAATAACATCAAAGTAACAAAATTCAGTTTACTGATGTGTGATCAGCTGCAGTGAATAAAAAGCCAGAGACAGGGTGGGGAACTCAAAGGAAGAGACTAAGAATTGAGCTTCAACTCCGCACACACACATACACACTCACTCACACACGTATCACAACTGGCCTTTGCTTATTAATGTGTGGTTTCAGGAAACTATTGCTTTGCTGATGTTTCCAGCTATAATGTGACTAGCCAGAACAATGCAAAGTTAATTTGTTTGGTTTCCGGTGAAGGACTGCGAAAACAGTGATGGCCACAGAGACAGGAAAGGACATTAATAGATGAAGGAATGCTGAGGGAGGGGGCACTGGGCAATGACCAGAAACAAAGGAGGATGTTGGACAGAGAAAGAGAAGGTTACAGCTAACAGCAGTATACTAGCAATAGGATGACTCAGTTACATGTAACTGAGTTATGTAATCAGGATACAGTTACATTTAATAAAAATGGGGATTATTATCAGGACTACAATTTATTTTATTTTTTTAAATATTCTTGGGGGATTTTTATGCCCTGTATTTTGATAGGACAGGTGAAAATAGACAGGAAAGGGGGGAGAAAGAGAGGGGAGGGATGACACATAGGGTTGCTGCAGTAAGGACTCATTTACCAGGTATGCATCTGTGCAACCTAGGACTACAATTTTAAAATACATTTTAAAATCAAGTATGATATACTACCATGCACATGTGCCGTGCATATTAAGTGACTAATTTGAGGCAGCAGTAGTTCAGTCGATAGGGACTTGGCTTGGCCAGAGTGGGCAGTTCAAGTCTAGCACAAATCAAAGTATGGAATGTGGACTGGAGTGGCTGGAGAGGTGCCAGTTCCAACTCCTGGAGACTGCCATGAGCCCTAGAGGCTCCTCGGCAGCAAACCCTTAACTGCTCACAGAGTGCCGCTACATGGCCACCCATCTCTCCATATTTCCCAGTGTGTGCATGATTGTATTTCGGGCCTGTGTCAATCAATAAGAATGATAACGATGAGGAAGGTTAGGATTTTGGTGATATAATTTCCTTTATGTTATATTTTTGTTTTTTTATACTTAGTAACTAAAGTCTCTTCGTTTTTTCTCTCCAGTATTTTTTCTGGCACTGTAGAGCAGTTCACTGTGTATAGGAGGTGTTTGTCTGCATTGTACAATGAGTCTACTGATTTCATGTCAGAACACAAGTTCTCCGTGGACCCTGTTGCATTCTTATTATCCATGGAAAGTGCTATCTGAGACAATGAGGGTAACAGGATGTGTTGTTTTATCACTTCCTCCCAGTCCCACTTTGTTTAGAACTGCATCATAGTGAGTAAAGGAAAAGAGGAGGAGATGGAGAGAAATTAAAGAACTGAAGGATAAAGAGGAAGTTGGTTGACAAGTTGGCCAAAAAGTAGACTTAAGTAAAATCCAGCCATTTGTTCACACTCCAAGGGCAGGTTCAGTGTCTGTGGGTCTTGTGTCCACACTGTTCTAGGTATTTGACTCCTGTATG
The DNA here is from genome assembly GCF_004916995.1 of Morone saxatilis. Classification (NCBI taxonomy): domain Eukaryota; kingdom Metazoa; phylum Chordata; class Actinopteri; family Moronidae; genus Morone; species Morone saxatilis. Next base: position 7,922,764 of record NW_023339650.1, read on the forward strand.
GCAGTCACTGTACTATTACTACTGCTGCTACTGTTGCTGTTTAATATAAGTTACAGAATAACTTAATTGAAATGGGTTTTTCCTCTGGGTAGCATGAATCAGTCATATATTACACAGTATCTTGTGTCCAGTGAGGAATTTTAGTTTAAGAGTGGTGCCTGTGAGGTTATTAGATATCAAGGATCAAGTAAATGTATATATTATTATAATAATTTACGTACATATATACAAACATATATACACCCAGGAAATAAGTCTGCATCTTTTGCATTCGAGCACCAAGCTTCATCGATGCAGATGACCCGGGGTGGCCAATCCAACATCAGGACACTCCTGGGACATGGCCCCATGGATATATTAAGGGAGAACCAGATACCGAATTCTAAGCGCGTGAAGCATATAACATTTTTATCAATTCATATTTTGTCTCATCTGGATTTCAGCTGCTGGACAGTGAGAGGACAATGTTCAATGAGACATCTTAGCACCCGAACAAAAGTTGTGAAGCGTTTATGATGAAACAGCTTAGTCAGGGTTAGGATTGGCACCCTAGAGGGCACTTCATTGGGGCGGTTGTGTCTCAGAGGCAGAGTGGGTCATCCACTAATCAGAAGGTTGTTGGTTTGATCCCTGGCTCCTCCCGCCACGTGTCAAAGTATCCTTGAGCAAGATACTGAAACGAATTGCCCACAATGCTGTGCATCGTTATGTAAATGTGTATAAATGCATTAGTTCCTGTTCGATGGGCTTTGCCATCTGAGTGAATGTCGTGTCGAAAGGGTGCAATTGGCACATGTAGTGTACAACAGGTGCGTTCTTTGAGTGCGCTTTGGCAAGAACTAAGAAAGGCGCTTATACCACCGTCACACGGTTTTACTTCATCCCAGTTCTCTCAACTGGACAGGGATATCCCTCTCCGCCGACACTCTTACTCCGTCGTTTTATGAACCAAGGGGGCATCTAAGAGGCACTTTTTCTGTAAGTACATCAGTGTATGGGGTAGAGTAAAGGTGATTCACATACTCATTAGAACTCGAGACTTTTCTACGTTTGCAATGCAAGAACCCCACTCCAACCCACTCCCCACACATTACCCTCCACTATCAGCGCTGCACCGATCGTTTCTGTTCGATTCAGCCAAGCGCTCATTGTTCACTTCTAAGAGCGTACATTTATTAACATCCATAGCTTCATTCCTACTCAACCTGAGATTAGTAACATGTTTGCCATTCCCCCTGTGCCCTCCCCCAGGCGGCAGCAGGCCTGCTTCTGTGGAAAATGTATCAGCATAGATGTTTTTTTTTCCTCTAATTTCATTCTTTTTCCCCCTCACACCCTCACTCATTGACCCCCCTCGTCTCACGCTGTGTGCTCGTGTGACGCTGGTGTCGTGGAAGCTCCTTCCCCACAGTCGCTGAAGTCCCAGACGAGCTCGGCAGCGCGCCCGCCCCCCAGGCTCTCGCCATGCCCTAGCCTGCGCAGCCGTCAGAAACAGACACATGTTCCCCTGTTCAAAAACAACAACTCTGATCTAAAGCAGCGACATCGGCTGTCCTGCTGGGGCCGTATTACGTGCACTGCTTTCAGCTGAACACCCTGCACTGTGTGTCGTATCGCGGTGTGTGTGTGGTTGTGTGGGTATATATCTGCTGCTCTCTTGCATCACCTCTCGCGCCCATTCTGAATTCAGAACAAGCAACACCGCAATTGCACACCATCCAACCAGACGGCTGGACTGGCATTAGCACTCATATGAGCTGTGATGATGACAGCACTCATATATCCAATAGCAGGTCTTTGTAACAACAGTAATGGTCGCACTTATCAGATCAACATCAACCACCTATTGAGTTCATTTATACTTCATTTATTTGGTGGTGGTGGTGGTCATTCTGGACACTAGCGCTTCACTGGCTCTCCGATTGTGTTTGTTCTTGCACCCTCGCTATTCTTTTCCTTAACCCCAATAACTTCAAAAATCTCATATCTGCATTTTTTTTTCCGTGTCTCTCACTAATACGCCGCTTCCAATATGCTTAAAGATTTCAATAGTAGGGATGGATTGAATCTTCCCTCTGGATAAATAAAGTATCGTATCTATCTATCTATGCTGATCTATCTATCCTATCTACTCTGCATCTATCTATCCTATGCTAGTCTAGTCTATGCTACTCTATCTATCTATGCTATCTAGATCTAGTCTGATCTATCTATCTATCTATCTATCTTATCTAGTACGCCTAATTGACCACTTAGAACACCTGCGCTTTCTCTGATGCAGCGGGCTAGCTTGTGGTTCCTACTACCGTCTTCCTAAGAAGCTAGAACCAGGAGGCCAGAGCCGCTTCCAGTTAGCCGAAGCTCCCTCTGCCCTGTGGACGAGCTTCCCAGTTTGTGGTTTTCAGGAGGCAGCAGCTTCATCCATCCATCATCAAACTACTCAGTCACTACTATTAGTGTATTGTTGCTACTGTTTGTGTGGTTGTGCCAACTTTTGTCCTTTCCTGTCTCTCTCCCCCTCTCTGTCATTACCTCTTTACTCTCCACTCCTCTGTCTTTCTTCTTCAAATGCTCCTCTCTCTCCCTCTGCATCCTCCCTCTTTCCTGCTCTCTCTCTGCTGTCTATCTCGTTCTTCGTCTCTCTCGTGATATGTCTCTGCTCTCTCTTGGCATCTCCCGTCTCTCCCTCCCGTCCCTCATCTCCTCCCAAATCGTCTCTCTCGGCTCTCCCCTCTCTTCTCTCTTTCACCCCCCAACTGGGGGTCGAGGGCACCGACGGCCGCACCCACGTGGAAGAGCCGGGAAGGGCAGCGCCGCTCTGCTATTTTTCATTTTTTCCTTCAAATTCAGAGACGATTAGTTCTGTGACCCGGACCTGGAGACCGCCCCTCTTTTTTCCAGAATGGTCCCAGCGCCCTTGTCTTTTTGTTCACAGACACAATACAAGCTGCTTGCTGTTTCACGATCACAAGCACACCCACAAACCCCATCGACGACAGGCCCCGGCAACACCAACCCAGAGTTCCCGTAAAGCCAGACTCAGAAAGTCTACGGGGCTTTTACAGCATGGCGCCGCTATTTAAAACCTTCCCTGCCTGTTCTGGGCTTGTTCGCACAGTTGCTCAGTGCATCAGCATTGGTCCAGCCAAAAATCCATAAATACCGGCAACTTTTATAACGAGTCTCACGAGGTTTCGCCGAAGGCAGTAAAACCAGACGTAACCGTACTCCAAAACTAATAATTATCGTCATTTTGAAAGGACTGATACATCGACCCTCATGACAAAGCCTCATCCAACAATGTTCTTTTACGTCTCGCATGCCAGACCCTAATCCAAGCAAAACGCACCACACCCTTGTGGCAGCCTGATGCCGTCACGTACCCCTGTGTACTCCAGATTCGCTGACTGACTACGTGACTCTGCAGACCTCCCTGGGTCCGCACTCGCAGCCGATCTTGGAGTCCGTCCCATCATCCAGGACATTTCCCACGCCCGATGCTCCACTGACAGCCCCACCTGCCCCGTGGGGCGCACGCTCAGCCTGTCTTAGAGACGGTGGTTCTGTCATAGACTTTGTGGCAGATTTCCGGGACACCTCATCTATCTTTGCTGTTCTCCACTTGATCATGTAAATGGTGAATTTTGTAAAACTGAGAGATGAAACAGTTAACAGTCTATTCTATCGCAATGCTCAGCACACACACAGGATGTCCCTGGAAAAGAAGATTCCACCCTCTTGTCACTCAAAACCAAACTCATCGAGGCTTAAGACTTCAACTCTTTTTAGTTACTCTTCTTAAATCATATCAATTCAATTCAAATTTTATTTGTATACGCGCCAATTCATAACAGAGCAGTTATCTCCAGGACACGCGTTGTTCAACATAGAGCGGTCTACGACCCAAAGCTCCCTTATAATTTTACAGCGACCCCAACGAGTACCACCGGCGCGAGCAAGCCACCTTGCGAACGGGGGGGGCCGAAGGAAAACTGGCCCTTTGTAACAGGCAAGAAACCCTAGGAGCAGACCGCCTCTTCGCGCCTGCTAGGGCTTATGGCCGTCGGTCATCCTGCCTTCGACCAGTTGGCCAAGCAGACGAAAGAGACGACGAGAGCCAGAGAGAGAGAAACCAGAGAAGAGACACGACAGACTGTACCAGCAACCAACAGTAGGCAAGCACTAGCAATTCAATAGTACACTGACTCGACCTGCACGCCCATCATCGCAAAACGCACGATGATCCGATCGACAAGCAGCAGGCAACGACCGGGCGAACACGCGAGGCAGCGCAACAGTAACAATGTAGGCAATAACCTAATACTGTACACCTAATAATAATAATCAATACAACACATACTCCAGTATCGTCTTCTTTATTTCTCTTTCTAATCTTATTTCATTCGAACATTAACTACTCATTCCTTACTCACTTGACACTGTCTCGCTACACGGCGCAACTGTTTGACGCCTATATGTCCATGCTGCTGTACAGTGCACGAATCATGCTGTACCGCCAAAAATACCATACAAATAATGAAAAGTGTTAAACCTGAAACTGTTCCTGTTCTGTTCCCTCATGCCCATCCACTCAGTCTTCACAGCTCCAACAATACCAACAGTCAAAGTCTGACGAAAGTACGCAAGTCAAAGTCCGAAAAGTTTTTTGGAAGTCACCTCCATTCGCACGGGGTCTTAAAAATAAATGCACTTACGTGCGCGTTTTAACCAAACAGTCTAAGTAGGTTAGCAAGTCGAGTGGCCAACGCTCTTTTTTGCATGTTTGCTCCAAGTCTAAAGTCAATCAGTTTTGTGTGCTGCCCATCTCTTCCCAGTACTTGTCGGCTTATCCCCTCAACTGACCGATTTCCCCACGCTCCTATCCTGCCTTCGTCCCTCCTCCCTAACCCAAAGCCTCCCACACGTACACGACTATCAGCCCAAGGTTTTCCCGTCCCGCTCTAGGGTTGATCCTGGCCTGGCTTTCCCAGCATCGCCCTGAGTCACCCTGTCTTCCGTTCGGTTTTGACCCCTTGTCCTGCCGTATCAGACCTACCAGTACCGGGAGCACTGAAACCTTTTCACTGCTTCAGCAGCCGCCCTAGCCATGCTCTCTGTGTCATTCGTTTGGGTCTCTTGTCCGTCGCCAGATTTTGTCCTGGGCCTTCACAGGTATCTCAGGTCCCGGTACGCCACACCCAGCTATCTCGAACCTTCAACTCCTGCACTAGATATTCCAAACTGAGTGTTTAAAAGTTTCTTTCCTTGACCCCCTTGAAAACAACAGGTTGATAAACCGCTTCCCACATCCAAGCGCTCCGCTTTTCAGATGGTCCTTACTAGAGCTTTTCAACTGATATCAGCAGAGTGATCCTTCATCAGAAAATGCGAATGTCTACACATCAAGCAGGCTTGGCAGATCTTTTAGACCCAGACTTCGTCCCCCCCCGCCCACCGCCCCAACCGCCGCCCGCCACGCCCACCCCCGCCCCACTTGAAGCCTCCTACAGGAGGGCGAGACAGGAGACGCATTAACATTTGTTTTTGACTTCCTCCTCTCTTAGTGTTTGATAACAATCAACGCAGCAGGATTGAGGCTTGACCCTCCTTCATTCAGAGAAAGAGAGGGTGAAAGAGGCAGTCCATCCCGGCAGTGTCCCCAGAAAAAAGCACCTGTGCTCGGCCAAACTGTCTGGGCCAGCCCCTCTGCCTGTCGATCTCAGCCATCGGCAGACACATTTGACCTTCTCACGCCTCCCAAAAAACTGTAGCCTGCAGCGATACTTTCGGCTCAACCACTGATGTCCTTTCTGTACCCACCTTCCTCCTTTCGTCAAAGAAAGTTCTTATTCACTTACAACCACTTCTTAACAC
>NW_023339650.1:7928662-7929141 GCF_004916995.1 Morone saxatilis
GCCACTAAATTCTACGCACTGGACTACATGGAAAACCTGGGGCAAGGGGTAATTTTCTTCCTGCATACGAGTACTGGTTGATCTCCAAGTCTGGGCATGAGGATCACTAGGAGCTTCCATGGTCTGCTGATGACACTGTGCTTAATTGAGGCGTCATGGTACAACGCACTGAGTAGTAACATTGGTTGGTTAATGTTATGAAACAAAAATACATGTATGTGTAAAATATCCCTAGGAGATGATGAATAATTTTACACTTACATTTACAGGTAGAAGCTGAGAGGTTTAATATCAAGTATAATGCAATGTGCAAGACAAAAAAACCAATCAATGGAAGTGCATTAAGGCATACTGTATATACAGGGTGGGTTTAAGAGTCAGAAACAATGTGTTAAAGTATGAGCAAATGTACAGTGCTGTCAATTTAATTAAACTGGAAACACCTTTGCCATGCAGGTGGCTGTGGCTCAAAGGCAGAG
>NW_023339650.1:7929228-7935302 GCF_004916995.1 Morone saxatilis
CAAGTACAGGTCCATTTACCTTTAAAAGTTATTAATTCATTTATTATTTGTTTGTTTGCTTGTTTGTTCCCCCATATTATCTGACTGGTTTATGGCTCACTGATGTTTTTATATTTGACCATGCACATCACTGAAAATATTATAATGCTTGTGGTGGTATGGTATAGAAAACTCTTGAAATAAATAAAAGCTAATAATTATCATCATTGGCAGCTTTTCACACTTAAAAACGTGTGTAAAAACAGTGAATATCAAAATGATGTAGTATGTAAATAGTGATGAGTTCCTTTTTGGGAATGCGAAAGGATTTTAAATCCTGAGTTCAATAATCTTATCACAATGGAAAATTCAACCAGTTGCTATTTTCCAGCTGCCACCCATCTTCCCTCAGGAAATATCCTTTTATATTGTTCCTAAAATGTCACTTGTGCCCTAATAGCGCCTTAATTCAGTCGGATGTTTGCAACATTTGGCCATAACTATTTATTATCAGTGTGTGTGCCTTGCCAGGGCAGCTTGTTTGAGTAGCTAATCGTTCAGATGGACTCTATCTAAATTGGATGGTGAGGCAGAAAATCCAGTACTCTTTTAACTAGCATGTGAATACTTTTAAAACCTCCCTATCTTCCATTTGGATATGGCCTAATTGAAAAGCAAATAGTACACTTGAGTGCACCCATGAATCGGTGAGTGATATCTCCTTAGCTGCCGGAGGAATGAATCTCTCCTGCCGGGCCCCCTTGCCGCTCCTGTTTTCCATTGCTTTAAATGGCCTCCCTCACGTATTATCTATTGGATTATTGTTTTGGGGATTAATGTCTCGATGTGGATCCTTTTCACACACACACACACACACACACACACACAGTAAGTGGTTTCTGTGACATTTCCAGACCTCCCTGTTGACTCACCAGATGGGACACTGAACAAAGACAGGCTGATACACTCAGCTCTCAAGGTGAATATGGAGAAGATTTAACTAAATGAAATTGGAGAAATTAATTTGAAAAGAAAATAAATGATCAAATGATGATGATGATAAAAGTGCTAATAAAATAAAATAATGGTACTTTAGCCTTTAGGTGTTGTTCTTGTTGAACTAGCAGTAGTATTTGGGTCCATGTAGTGTACTTTTTGCAGTATTTTTACAGAACTGTTTGAGACATGGCTTGAACTTTTTCACTCACTGTAAAAAATATCTGTAGATTTTACGGTGAATAACTGTCAAACCATGACAGTAAAAGACCATAGACTCGAAATAGGTTAAAGTTTCTGTAACAGTAAAACAGTGTGATATCTCAAGACACAACCTTAATTTAGATGGCATTTTAAAGGAAGTTATAAAGAATAAAGTAATTATGTAAGTAAGTTTCTTTATATTAAAGACTCTAAATTGCACAGAAATCATCATCATTAATTTATTTTATATGGCAAAACTACAGTGGCCGACAAGGGCAAACGCAAACACTGCAAACACGGGAATGATACAAAACGAAAAACACACAAACACATAAAAACAAATGCAACAGAAAAACGCAGCAACAGAAAAATGCTGCAATCACAGAAACGAAGCAGAAGCAAAAACTTACAAACCCACAAAACAAATGCCAAAGAAAAATGCTGCAAATACCAAAAACACACAAAACCCCAAAACAACTGCAAGAGAGAAAAAACTTTGGAAGTGGCAGGTCACGTAGGGGACATGACGTGAGGATTGACAGCCTTTGGACCAGACGAAAGACGTGAGGAGAAGAAGTATATGGCTTCAAGTTTCATCCTCGGGAAGCAGAGTAAACAGCAACGTACAGTCACTGTCACTTTACTAACGGCACCCTTCTCTTTTAATACTAGCTATAATATCGCGGCCGTAAATGTCTCTTTACACTTTTATAGATGATTGAAATTCGAAACATGTATAGATATAAAGTCTATGGCAGTAAATATCTCAAGAGCTAATGAGATCTTGACAGCCACTCTTTCCATTCCCACCTGGTTCATACCATTATTCCCATTTATTCATCCCTCTGTCTTCTGTAGTGGTACTGCGCTTAATTTCACATAAATTGTGCAGATGATTAGAATAGACCATACTATCTTTTGATCTTGTAAATCACCAGTGTCAATGAGGAGGGGACGATTGGAATGGAAGACGCACTTTATTTAATAAGGATCACATAGATTATTGACTAACCCTGATACTCGGTCTCCTGCCGAAGACAAATACCTTTAGTGAGGGAATAATTTAACGGCTCCACGTGCTTAATGTGAGAAGTGCCAGTTGGTTCCATGGCATGCAGCGTTGGCGGCCATTGATCATTTCGTCGGGTACCCGGGATAAAATTTTGCAGGCTTTCTCTGCAGTTCGTTTTCGGGGTCTGTTGTGTTTTTTGGCTAAATTTTTGCGATTCTTTTCTTTGCAAGTGTTTTGTGGGTTTGTAAGTTTTCTTTTCTTTTCGTTTCTGTGATTGCAGCTTTCTGTTGCTGCGTTTACTTTGATGTTCTGTTCATGTGTTTGGTGTTTTTGGTTTGCATATGTGAATGCCAACGAGGACATGTCATTTCATGGTGGTGTCCTTATCAGCGAGTTTTAGCCGGTCCATTGCGCATAAGTGTAATACACGTACAAATCTTCCTCTTCATACTGGCCACAAAGTGCTACTAGACAACCCCTTGGTCATTTGTCGCACAGGGCAGTGCCTGCCGTGGCCAGCAGATAGCTCCTCACGTATTCGTAATAGCACTTTTAATCTTTAAATGTTTAGATGTTTTATGTTAAAATTGAAGTTGAGCCAGATTAATTCCCTAGGAGGAATATACGGTTGCAATGCCAAAAATACTGTTAAAAAATGGCCAACTTCTGTTTTAGTTTGGGGGTAGGGCCAGAGGTTTTTTGATTTTTTATCACGATAAAACATTGATACCAATTTCATCATGTCGGGCCATACGTTCTTGGGGCTGATTGGGGGTGGGCTTTAGCATTTGGTTTGGCGCTGTGCGGGTACATTGCATCATGTCGAATTTTCCACGTTTTATTTTTTGCAAATTTCCCTGATTTTGGATTGCATGTTGCGGCGCCAAATAAATGCGTGCGATTGACGAGGACGAGAGACAGGTACCTCAATTATGTGCATTCAGTGCTCCGGCAGCTTCATTTTCCGAGCTTGAATAAATTAGTTTATTCGGGTATGCCGGCAATCCTCAGCGCCCTTTCTGCGCGGCGCTTTCCGCCGCCGCTGTCATAGACTCCCGGGGTCCTCTACGCATTATCTTCCAGTCCTCCGCATAGAGACCGGTCGGGTGCGGGGCGCTCTCTCCTCGGTGAAATAGGCTCGGTGTCTAAATATGTGCCTGTTTATACTGGTTCTACAGACTTGTCCGCCTGTGTTGGGCCTTCTCATCTTTGCTCTTGCTACAGGGGACCCCTCCTCAGGGGATGTCCCCCTACTTTCTTGCCCCTCCCAGTGGTGTTTATTGTTGGTCAGACACTGGGGGTGGGCGCACAAAGATTCCATCTCTCTGAGTCATAGACATCAGATAGGGTATTACAACCTGCGAATACCCCGTGGTACAATCCGTTTTAGTTGCGCCGAAATGGACACCATTCGGCAATCTAGCCCCTTCCCGAAGTCAAGACATTACTAGTACCATTTAACTATAATAGCCCAAAAGAAGTGGATATTAAAATTACACCATTAATTGTAAAGATGAATTGACTGGTAATCTGAGCCAAATAATAAGTAGAAGTATGAAGAAAGGAAATGTTTTCTGTTTAAGTCCTATTCCATCGGAGTATGTTGCAACATTACAGTGTACTAAGGAGGGGTCAAGTCATTGCGAGATATGAAAATTCATAGGGGAAAATTAGATCGTGTGTTATGAACAGTCGGAATGACAATGCATCGAAAATAAATCAACAGATTGGTCATTGACTTAATCTGTTAGGGTTTAGTCCACAGAGCGGGGTGCTATAGTTAGGGTCTTAAGAGCTCTTCCTGTAAAACTTGAGTAAAAACATGTAGGAAATTCTCGCATGGCATTTTCAAACGCGATATATTCATATTGATGCTAAATTCTACGTATTGCGTACGGCAGAATAGATGTGGTCAAAACTGTGGCAACTACACACCAGTCTGGTGTTCTAACCGAATATCGGTGAATGGACGTGTAAGGTGTCATGAATGGAAACTGACATTTTTCTGTTGAGAAGATAATTCATTTGTAAAAGGTCATCGCATCCAGACGCTGGTCAGCAGGCGCCTGGTGGTTGCTTTGATAGACCTTAGGCCCTGTAATCGCATAAACAGGGAACGAGTTCTTTTTGGATTGGGAGATGTGCCTTGTAACGGAAACGCACAGTGCCCACAGACAGTGCGTAGATATGGTGTATTATCAATTAATTCCACATTGAGTCATACCAGCATAACTGCCCATAGTATCCTGCAGGGCACAAACACACAATGTAGGTGTACTGTCAGTTTGATACTAATATTAAGGTCATAGAAATGGCAATGCAGCGAAGGCAACATGCAGAATTCCGAGGGGTGAGAGAGGGGTGAGTGCTATACTGGCAGCAGTGGAGCTGAGTTAGATTATATATCTCCATGTTCTTACCACTACTCCGTTAGATGTTATTAGAAAGAAGTCTGTTTCTCAGCTTTTCAGCGGATTTTAGATTTTCATTCTTTTTGGTGCCCTTCGCACTAGATCCCAAAACTTAAAAAATCAGATCTGTCATCAATGTATAGGACATGTTTTGACAATTCCTGTCTTATAATTCGCTTCGCCAGCAATATGGAGGGCTAGATACCAGAGTAGGGGAATTTAGCTCTGTTAGGCTTCCTGTTTATGTGGTCACAGATGACCATATGATCCTGAAAAGATCCAATAATTGAATGATATTATTGAACACGTTGGAACAGAGGAATGGAATTAAGCAGTGGATAAACAATTTGGGAAAGAGACTGGACAAAGGAGAAGATAGTGTCTTTGATCCTGTTCCATTCTCTTTTCTCATCTCCCTTCCCCACCTCTCTTTACTTCTCCCCCTCTGAATCCTCTCACGCTCGTCTCGATTGTACTCTATCAGAGGGATAATTCAATTTCATGTTTCATCTGGCTCCAGCGACCAGACCGCCTCGCAATACCTGTCGGCATCGACTGCTCTAACGCTGCGCTTCTCGTGTGCTCTTTCTCTGCTCGTCCCACGCCGCCGCGCCCGCGCCTTCCCTTCTTCCGCGGCTGTTTTCCCTTATTTCTTTGGCTGTTCACCTTCCTCTCGTCTCCCTGTCTTTTGCTTCTAGCTTGTTGCCACAGTCACCTTTTCCTTCTTGTCCCCTTTTCATTCTTCAGCACAGATTTCTAGATTCTGTTCTCCGCTCTTCTGTGCTCTCACTGCTTGCATGTCTTATATCTCCCTGCATCAACCTTTATTTTCCACAAACCGTGTGTTTTTATGGAATTTGTTTTCTTTAATAAAAACAGTCCTTCATTGCACTTTCATACATGTTTATATTAGTTTGTTAACCGCGTTTCTGAACATTTCCACTGTGGTCATCTGAAACTAAAGACTTTATTTTACTTTTCTTGCATCAAAATTATTTATAAGAAGCATGCAATATTTTGTGTTGACTCTGAAACACTTCAAAAAATAACTTTGCTCGTGAACATAATAAAATTGATGGAAAGTAATTCCACCAAGTAACATGCGTTAAACTTAGGCCAGAAAACAATTTTGTTGGTGACCTAAATCCTAAATATGTAGGGTCAACATGATGTATTTGCGTTTACTGTTACTTAATTACACGGTTAGGCCACTTGATTTGTAAGGGTAACATGCTAAATCACTGACGTTAATTTTCTTGGCATTTAAACTTGTGATCTGATTATCGAGTTCCTTAATGTAATAGGTAGTTTACACTACTTTACATAGTATAAGTTAAATGATTAATTGTCTGATCACAAGAAACTTAAGTTGAATTCTTACGGCTAGAGCATGATTTTTTTATCATATGAAAGGTGAACATAATGTATCAAACTATTTTTTGACAGTATTTTATATCAGCAATTTAAACATA
>NW_023339650.1:7935327-7949915 GCF_004916995.1 Morone saxatilis
AGTCCAGTGAATTTTTATATAACTCACTTGTTTAAAATTATATCAATGCTTAAAGTGATGCATAATTAAGGACATGGCTGCTTTGAGTCACAGGTGGCTGTTTTCAGTAACCAGGCTTCATTCAGCCCACCTGAGCTCCACCCACTCCCCACGTATTTGCCCATTTTTGGATTAGCCGGGAGCTGCCGGAGTCAGGATTTCCAAGACGGCGACAGCCAGAGCCACCACACTTGGAGCTTCCCGATGGTTCTTCAGAAACCTATGGGTGATGCCACGCAGATTACGGCCATTTTTAATTATCTATGGAGAGCATCCACTCCCTTTGTGGATAAGAATAGCTCATTCTAGGGTAAAGAAAACACAAGTATTTTTTTCAGTTGATTACACACTAATGAAAAAATATACCTATAAATATAATAATACATTTCTGCCAATAGAGCCCCATAAATGTTACGTACTGGACCTTTAAGTTCAGTACTTGAGTAAATCTACTTATACTCCACCACTGTTGGTCAAACTACTGTTTCCTGTATCCTTAAATTAAGGTTAGATGTTAGATAAGTTTGTATACAGATAAAACAGAGTTTGTATCATCTGGTGTGTATGTGTGTGTGTGTGTGTGTGTTAAAGTGTTAAAGTGTTGGAGTCCACAGTAATTAAAGACATCCATCAGATTATGACAGTGGTGCTGAGAAACTGCGTCGTGGGACCCAGAAAGCGATCAGGGTAACCATGACAACAGCAATCAAACACAGATCATGTTCCACAGCAAGAGTCTTCTTGTTTCCTGGTGTGTTGTGATTCACTTACAAACTATGTGTGGGGTGTACTGAGACACAGAACATCAAAGGTGGTAAATTGTTAGATTTCTTTCACATGGATTGTCAGTGGTCATGATCTTTGTCGACTTTGCCTCAGTTTCGCTTGTTACTTTGCATTATTTGTGTCCTGTAAAGTTGAGGATACATATCAAACACTCGGATGATGCAAGTAAACATTGTTGTGGCCAACATGGACTTCTAGTTGGGTGAGGTTTGCCATGTGCTGACAGGAATGTAGTCAAGTATTTTTAGTTTGTCTAGCACATCATACATGTTGGACTGCACATAGTGTTTTGTGTCGTCTTTATAGGGGCATAGTTGACACCTACTGTACATCGGATAGACTAAACACTGGAATGTATTTGAAAGTTGAATTTGACCGAGGCGCTTACAGCAAAGTAATTACGCGTCCCTCTCATCAGGTTGTTGCTCAACAATAGTATTATTATTAAAATGTTTTAATAGTAATCAACTTTATTTCTATGACATTTAATGCTTTCAAAACTTTTATTAAATTAAATAAATCAAGCCACTGACCAAACAATAAGAAATAAAAAAGTGCTGTGCTCCATGTCATTGATTTAAAAAATACCCCAAACCTTCTGTAGTTCAATAAATTTTTAGGAATGTATTTTGAGTAAATGGCTAGTAGTTTTTAAAGACAGTTGGCTCTGGTTCAGGTTTTTCAGAAACCAGATGAAAGGCGCCGGGGGTGAGGGAGCGGTTTATGACAGCTGCTGATGTCAGACAGGGATTTTAAATATGTTGAGAGGACATTTTCTGTGGGAATGATAGAGGGAGCGAGAAATTTGTTTTTCCCTATTTAAAAGGATAGGTTAGAAGTCAGACATATGACAGTAAATGATTGTGGTCTGTTGCTGGATTTTCTGTATTCATCATCATTTATTGACAATACTAGTGTGCTTGTTTTAGCTGATTTACTTCAAAACATGTATACTTACTGTAACATGCTGACCAGGATGAGTTTGTGTTTTTCTGGTGGTCACTGGTTTCCCTTCATGTCATGCAAAATAAAACTTACTTGAGTCAGTTTATCAGATTGACCACGCAGTCATACAGCCAGCCATATTCTGTAAGTGCTGTAAAGTGTGATGAGCTCATGTGTTCTTTCTTTATCTCAGGTGAAACCTATTGATGAAATTATTTCTTGTCAGCAGAACACAGGCACTGTTGGTCTGACTAAAGCAAGAAACATGGCATTTATTTATTTGTTCAATTTTGATTTTTATCAGTCAAGATTTGTTTTGGGCACACGCCCAAATACCGGGACACTTCTCAAAATCACAGAAAGACATGAGGGTGTGACAGTGAAGCACATCCTGTAACACAGTGTTGCTTAATCTTGAGTGAAAACTACATTACTGGAACCATTTCCCGTAAACTGAGTTGCAACACATTTTATGAATGGGGAGAGTTCTCACTAATGTTTGGTCGAGTGAATTAAAAAAGGAAATAAAAAACAGGAATTTGCTTTGCTTTTGGAGAAGTTGATGGAGAAGTGTAAGAATCTTGAATGTTTCCTTTATCTTCTAACTCTTTACTTACATTTTATGGACTTTTTTTCTAGTCTAACTTAACTAAGGGAAAGTTTTTTATAATAGCACAGACCATAGTTCTTTGCATCAATCACAGATTTCCCATCCAAATGTTGCGTGGAAAAACAACACCTCACATGTCCGCATATGATTTTGACCTCTAGGACATTGTAGGATATTATCTCATTTATTGAATTTATACTTTATGTGTGAGTGTGTGTGTAAGTCCAGTGTTGGCTGTTAACACTACTCCTGTGTACTCCAATGACATGTGCCAGATTATACAGTAAATGCAACGGGCCTATTACCACATATCCAAAACCTGTAGACCATATGACCAAAAGTATGTGGGGTATGATTTTAGTGCTCTCCCAACTTGGGGGAGGGCCATGTCCTCTTTCAACATGACAAAGCCTCTGTGAACACAAAGCCACAAAGAATTGGCTTGCACAGAGCACTGATCTCAACCTTTGGGATGAATTGGAATACCGACTATGACCCTGTCCTCCCATCCCAACGTCAGTGCACAGCCTCACTGATGCTCTTACAGCTGAATAGGAAACATTTTTTGGAGCCTGGTTCCAAAATCTAGTGGAAAGTCTTCCCAGGAGAGCAGCTTACTATTATAGCAGCTTATTAATGCCCATGGTTTTGGAATAATATCACATATGGGTGTAATGTTATGCTGTTGTCCACATTATTCGGGTATCTACATACTTTTGGCCGTGTAGTGTACATCTATAACCCTTACAGTTTACTGTAAAAGTGTTTTAGCTTACTTGCTCTCTCTGCTCTTCAGTCTGGTGATGCTGCTTTTCTGCTGTTGCTCCTTCTTCACTGCTGTAGCACCACTTCTTAAGCTGAGTGCATTTTTGTTCGCTCTCCTCCACTTCCCCATCATCCACCTGAAGGCTGTGTTCTTAGAATCCCTGAAGGGGGATTAGCAGTGATCTCTCCCTGTGCACTTATCTGCTGCTCAGTATGTTTGCATATGGAGTTACAGGACACATATCCTTGATGCCATGATGTTTTCTCTTTAAACATTATGTTTTTGATTTTGGAACTAATTTTGAAACTAACTTCTGTTATGAATTGGCGCTATACAAATAAAATTGAATTGAATTGAATTGAATTAAATTAATGTACTGTGACTTGTTTTGTCTATTTGCACAAACCCATTGTCAAATGAAGTGTAGCATTGGATGGGAGTCCCATCCTATGTCTGTGCAAGTGTGTTTGAAGATGAGTGTGGAGTGACTCAGACTGTTTTTCCAAAAGTAAAGCAAGTCGTTGCAAAACATAAAATGGAACAAAACAACACTTGATTTACACAATTAAGTGGACTTCTCTCTCTGTGTAGGATGACTGCAGTTTCTTTTCTTCCTTTTCTTCACAGACTAACCTTTTTCTCAGTTTTTCCAGTCATGCATCAAACGCTCTCCAACAAGTGAAAAGTGTCCATGTTCAGAAGTCATGAACTGTGACTGTACAATGTGGTAGCCCAAAAGGGGGATGTAATGTTTTCTATAAAATGTATCAGGTGATAGACTTTATTGTAACTAATAAATAATAATAATAATGTTCCGTTTGTTACAGCATGGAATAAATTAGGGTTTTTTCATGAACCCCTTTTGTAGCATGACCTTCAGTTCAACACACACACTACTAACTGCTTACAAACTGTTGTTTCTTTTAAGAAAATATACTAACCTGTAGAATTAATTTGGATTTTAAAAAATATGCAGAAACCTAATGCAGATTTCCTTGAATGTAAATGATTTCATAAATGCATTGTGATAACAAGTCATATGTCAGCTTAGTGGCACCATCTAGTGGTTTTTCTTGAGACATGACTGTACACACACTGGTATATACTACATTGCACGCAGAGAGTGGAAGAAAGAAACAGAAAAGTAACAATACGAAGTGGAAAATGTCATGAAGGTACTTTTAAGATAGGAAAAGTATAATGCTTGTAGTTACAGAAGTTAAAACTATTTTCAATAGAATCAACTCAAGTTAACCCAACTCTACTTTGTATTTCTCTTTTATCCAGCTCATAACAAATTAGTTCCCAGTCTGTAAACAGGCTGGTAAACAGCAGGCATAGATATGCCAAAGAATAAACTCAATTCATCTGCAATATGTGAGAGATTTTAGTATGTTTCGTTCAAATTCCCTTTTGGCTGTAACGCTATTACAATATGAGATCAGGGAATAATCAAGTGAAATATGTCTGTTTCATCTTTCATCTTTTCATCTTTCACATATGGACATGTGAAAGATGAAAACAACCAACACAAACAATTCCATATGACATTACCGTTCAGGAAAAACAAACAAAAAGAAATATGATTCAAATTGGCAGACTGCAAGACCTCCTGCTGTAAGCTGAAGACAGATGAATGGTGATCATTAACAAGATTCTTGATTTCGGGGCATTCTCCAGCAGCCAGTTTGCAACTGTGTCAGCAGAGACTCTGGCAATAGAGGATGGACACTATAGCTCCAAAACCAACAAAGTTAGAAGCCATGGCTGCTGGTAGGGACTGAGATTTCCTGGTGATCCAGTAAAACAATTTAATCTGCTGGTCACTGAACAGCCACCTTGCAAAACCACCTAGAGCAGTTGAGGGTTAAAATGCCTTGCTTAAGGGCCCCTCAGCAGTGTAGGAGGACAAGCACTGACCTTTCACTATTCCCACCCAGATGTATCTATGCAGGCCATTCTCTCTAATGACAAACACAGGATATCAGTATTCTGAATGGTTAATAAAGCAACAAATAATAGCTACATCATAAAATCTATTATAGTTGAGAGCCACTGTCTCAGATCAATAAAAAATATTATGTTGTACACAAAAATTAATTCACCATCTAATTACAGTACCAGAATGTTACCAGTATGCTGAACCAATCAGTATCCTGATACCAGTACACAAACATAACTGGATAAAAATGCAGCTTCTTTCACATCATATTGTATACATATATGATGTATTTCTTAAACAAACACAAATTCACTCATGTTTCTGAATGTCAGTGTTTGAAATCAATTTTTTCAACTATAACTGAATTTGCTTTAATGTAGTGCTATGATTGTAAATACACCCAGAGGACTCAGAGGCAAAGGATATAAACTGTCTGCCTTCAGGATAGAAATCAGTACTGATACAACCTACATGTGTGTTTCTCTCCATGCTGCATGAATGTTTATAATGTTCATCATAACCATCTGTATTCTTGTGAAACTCAAATACAGACTATTTTCTCCAATCCAAAACCTGAGTGAAGTTTTCTTCAAACAACAGATGTCTTCCACACTGGGCAAGATGTTTGTAAGAGTAAGGAACATCATCTCTCTCTTTTTGGCATAGCTGTGGGATGAAGATTCAGTCATTTGGAAGTGCTCTTATTTCTGTCCAAATCTGAGTTAAAAAATGCTTGATTTACTCTGCTCAAGTATTATTGTCAAATTGCCTTAAACCTGTGGAAATACAACTGTAATAGAACTGAAAGTGTGTGTTTTTGCCTTTCTAAATGTAAACCTGTATGTAAATATAGAAAGGTTCTAGTGACATTTAAGTGTATGTGTATGCCTGTGCAGCTATACTGGCTATCACTGATTATGCTGTTTACTCCAAACACACAACTGTTTTTTTTTTTCATAAAATGCCTTGTTTTAGATTAAATAACTGTTGTTATTAACAGTAAGAAAAAAATGTGGTCTGCATTTATGTGGCATGCATTTACGAAACCAGAAATAACATGTTTACACCTGAATCTCAGGGTGTATATAGTGTTAATTCTTGGACTAAGTGAAACAAGGTGATTCACCTCTGCTAGTTTGTCTGATTATTAACTTATGTGATGCAGTCTTGTCGATAGGTGATGGACAATACAGCGCCAGTACTGTACTTATCTGTGTGAGGTTAAGTTAGGATAAAAGTGACGTGGACTGACTGACTGTAGTTACTGGTGTTATTGATAATAAACTTTTATCTTGTTATGCCAGTATTCATATTTATTGTGGTTTCTTCTCAATCCATTTCTAATCTGTACACATACATTCATACATCAACATATTACAAATTTTCGGTAATAAATTAATCATATTGCATAAATGAAATTGGCTTACTTTGCTTACTTATTCATGGTGCTATGGTGTTTAATGTACATAAAATTAATACCACATTAATTCTGAGACATTAATATCAATATCACAATCAAAGAAGCATTTCAGTCACTAAATTAAAATAACTACGAAACAAATGTTTCTTACAAACATCCGAGCCAGCAGAACAGCAATATCTGAAATACTCAGCCATTCTTGACCTTGTGAAACCAGGTGTGTGTGTGTGTGTTTGTGAAAAGAGAAGGGAATTGGGGGTTGGAAAGATGATGGAGTGTAGGTTAGGTGATATCATCATAATAATCCAATAGGGATCTGGTTGCCGAGGAGTGTATATATGTGTGCAAATGTGGGGGGTTACAACAACAATAACATGGGTTAGGTTGGTGGCGGTGGTATTGAGGGGAAAATTCTGTTGACACAGTCATCGTTCTATAGGCCACTTAAATGACATATATAGCACACAGCAGTTAAACACTGCGGAAGTGGAACAGGGAGAAAATGAGGGTACAATAAGCCCTAAGGGCTCCCTGTGGAGATACACCGACACTCCCCCATGGTCTGTCAGAAAATAAAGAAATAACAATGTGAGTTTGCACATACGGCACACACATTAAATGTATGAGAAAACTCCCAAACGCTTCCAACAACACACCACCTGTAGATGGCGCTCCATACCCTCGTATGATGGCGACCCTGCGCGTGCGCGCACGTGCGTGAGTGAGCGAGAGAGGGCTGCTGTCTGCCTCCTCTCCGGTGGTGTTGCCTCCCCGTCGCTGCAGTGCTTTGCTGCTCTCTCCCTCCCTCTCTCTCTCTTCCTTTCTTTCTCGCTTTCGTACCCAGCGCCTCGCCTCTTCCTCCTCCGTCTCTTCCACATCTTTCTCCTCCTCCCTGCGGATGCCTCAGCCTTGCACCCCCGCCCCAGCACACCGGCTTATGGTCGCTCCATCTCCGGCAACTCTGGACGCAGGACGCAGCGAAAAGGCGCACCGCTCTGTTCTGATCTGATCTGAGCACGCTGCGGATTGACTTGAAAGAGAGGCGGACCGGGGGCAGAAGGAAAACAAGGGGAAGCCGGTCGCTCTCAGTGGCCAGGATCTCTTTTCGGTAAGTCATCGCGTTGTTTTCCCCGCTGTAGACTTGATATGATCGGGCAGAGGGGGAAAGGGTGACAGGTCTTCAAAAAAAAGCCTGTGTTTTAGTCCCTTAACATGCCACAGAGTGGGGGCATGGTTTTGTGATTTGGAGATGCGCAGGGAATCTGAGCAACACTTTTGCATCATGCGAGGAGGAGGATTTTGGGAAACGTGCTTATTTAAAAAATGATGCCCTGCTTTTAATAACAAGATCAGCTGCAAAGCTCTTCTCCGAAACAAGCGTCCGGCTGTGCTCAGATCACCCAACACACACAACAGATATTTGGACCCAGCTGGCTGCTGACCCATATTCCACATTGGTTGTGCGTAAAAGTGCTTTAAAGGTGTAAAAGCACCGTGTAAACAAAAGCGGTACAGTTGCTCTCCTTCGCCAGGTGATTATTTGGTGTAAGTGCATTCACAACCAGAAGTTAAGTTGCTGCTATATGCTTAAACATACCTGCACATGATGTCATGGTATAATACGGTGTATGATTTATTACTGGGACAAATTCTGTGCATTATAGTATATTGTTTATAAATCTCATTGTCCGCTGATAGCCATTACATTTTATGGAATTGCCTTTGTCTGTTGAGAGACACAAGGATAAGAGTATGGGTAAGACTCCGTGCCTTTCCCACAGCCGTACCTGTGCTTTGATCAATAGGCATCTGCAGAAGGGGGATTGTGTGCTGGCAGTTTGTCAAGGGCATACAATATATCCAGCAGATGATGTGGAGGAGAGGAGGAGGAGGGGGGGCTAGGCTGCTGTTAGGCATGCTGTGGGTCCATGTTCAGCCTCCTATGTCAGTGCTTGGGCAGTTGCATGATGGACAGTTGTACAGAGAGGGGAAAGCTATTAGTGCATGTTCAGGTTTGTATCACATTAAACCCTTTGTCTTTTGATCTGCGTTGCTTAGAAACTATTAAACTTTGAAGTGAGGTTTGCAGGTTTGCGGGCAGCTCCCTTTGTGGGCAGGTGAGCCGCCACGTAACAAGGATATTACAATCCCCTCTAATTCCCCTCAAACTGACCTCTGGTACAGGAATATGGGGATATAGATTTTTCTCCCTCCCATGTCCTCCACAGACAACCACAGCTCAGTCTGTTTCAAGCAGCATGTTATTCACTTTCTCCAATACTTTAAGTGATGACTGATACAACACTCCTTGCCCATGAGCATCACATATTCAGGAACTTTGATAGATTTATTTTATTGTTAAAGGATAAGCAGCATTACAAAAAGACCTATCACTGTGGGAAGTGTGTCTCCCTCACACACTCCACCCCATCTCTAAATTTCCTAAAGATTAGCTTCTTTTATGTCCAGTGAATGTCTCCAGTGGGCATGAAAAGCCTCGTCCTTCATCGCGGACACAGATTAAGCTAATTCACACAGCAGCGCAGGCCTAATGCCTAATCACTATGCTGCACCGGCAGAACAGAACTGTCTTTATACTGTGGTAGCCGAGAGAGGGAGAGAGAGCAAAGGGGGGAAAGCTAGCCGCCGGTGCCTATTGATCGGACAGAGGGGCTACTGGCAGGCGTCCACAGGATGGAGTGCTGACGACAGTCCAAAGAGCTGCCGGGATGAGCTTGCCCGGCAGTTGCCTTATAGAGTAGTGCTGATGAAGGAAGGGAAGAGTTTGAATTATAGTTAACCTCCCTGTGGCAGAGCAGGGTCAGGGAGGATTTGAAAATACTGTAACTGTTATAAATTTTATTTTCATTCGACAGTGAGAGTGAGATGTGGTTTAGTGCATCGATAGTGTAACAGGTCGAATACCATTCTGTGGCTGTCAAATCTATATCTGATACGGCATGCTGTACCTGAGGCCACTTCTTGACACGGGAAATTAGCAAAGATTGAGATCAAGAGAGGCTGGAATTCCCTTGTCAAATGCCTTCTTTGAAGTTTTGGGGTGTTTGGCCAGTTGTGTGCTGAGAGGATTTGGTGTCAAAATCATCTTTCCAGGCTGTAAAATAGCTCAGTTTAGTGTGTATGGTAATTCTTTAGCATATACTAAAGTAACTGTGCTACACTGACATTGAGATTTTTTGAGAATTTTCATTCTCCTGATTTAATTTTATTTTATGCTTAGTAACAAGACAGAATTCTTTCAGCGGGATGAAACTATTTCCATCCCGTTCTACTTTCACTTGTACCAGGAATTTTCATAATTCATGTGACGTGTAAGACAGCGTAGTGAGCAGGGAGACTGTCCTACACCAACAGTACCTGGAGCAAGACAATGAAGCTCTACCAGGTCCAGGGCTTCTGTTCCACAATTAAACCTGACATTTGACCCCCGCATCAGTAGACGAGGTCAAAAGGTTCCCCCCTATAGAATCACACCGTGCATTTGTTATTTTAACACAGACGAAAGATTCAAAATGTTCTTTAAACAAGTGAGAGTACAATATGTCTTCCCAATAGCGTATTGTTTTCATACGTGTGCAAGATCCTAAATATTGGATTAGATGACTGTTGAAAATGCACAAATGGGTTTCCTCCAGAGGAGCTATGAGGCCCGGTGGCAAATATGGTACCTCTTTGAGGTGTGACAGAAGCCCAGAGGCAACATCTGATTCTGCTTATTTGTCAACATGAGGTGTAAAAAAGATATTGCTGTATTGACTGTGTATCTTTTATTAGCAGTCTAGTCATTGGCCCATGTGAAATTAAGCTCTAGTTATGACCCTTTTCTCCTTGAACGCACAAAAATAGCTGTTTTCTATTATGAAGAAGTATCTGTATGTGGATTCATGTCTTATCATCTATGACTACATGAGTAAAAGAATTAAAAACAGACACAAGACAACTGTAGAACATAAAAGCACCATCAACAAGAGTGAATGCTTTGATTTAACACTTTGATGTCCTTGAGCTCTGTGATCTGCTGTATGCTGTTCGTGTTTTCTTCTATACATTCACTAAAATGCGGTGTGAATGGACCTCAGGCAGCTGGCTGACATTTGATCCATACTCGCCAATTGCATTGATTGCATATTCATGGTGACAGGGGAGTTGCTAATTGACAGCCTCAGTGTGGTCATCAATCAGTTGACTTGATGCTTATGTTGATGACTAGATGCTTATGAGCTTGTTTAATGACATAAAAAACACTTATGTGCCTGTCTGCTAATAGACAATTTTACAATATCCCCATTACAGTGGAATTGTTACAAGATTACATACATGTTATGCACCATTAAACCTGTAATATTCTTTTTTCCCTCAAGGGTGCTCTGCAGTGCACCCAACATGGCTATCTTATGGGAATATGTCCAGGTGATATTCTAGATGTTGTACTTTGAGCTCAGTGATGTCCATGTCATCATCATTGCTTTCTTTAGCTTTAATCAGAGAATGAGAATGAAATACATTAGCAGCTTGCCCCATAAGGAATATATTCATCCCCATTGATGCTGCACTGAGTTGGTCGACGAGTCTTCCTCATTTCTTATTTTACTCGCCAAGCAAGAAGAAATTTTAATTTTATTTTCGAATGTAAACATTACACACACCTATCTGGAATTGAGGCAGAGGCTTAAACATGTATAGCATAAGCAATAGGGTTTTAAACATTGCTGCTTTACCAGTGCTAGTCCTCTCCAGTACTGGGCCAGTTACTCGAACAATAAAATCAATTTCTCCTCACTTAAAAAATAATTACATTGCTGTAGTAATTATTCAACCACACAAGCTTTGAAACAAATTGAAGGCCTTCACAATAGTGCTGTGTATTGTTAAGAATCTGATGTTACGATATGTATCATGATACAGGGGATGCGATTCAGTATTTTGTGATATGTTGCAATACTGCAAGCAAGGCGATATATTTGATTTCTTTTAAAAATCTAATTTTGTTTCTTTTTTTTCATAAAATGTATAGTTTTCAATATAAGATATTACATCATAAAAGTTAAGTTTCAAAAAGATGACTTTTTTAATGCAACAAGAACAGTGGGATCTGCATTTGCATTTATCCCTGTAACATCCAACATCAGAGCCCTCAGTTTACATGAATTGATACAGTATCACAAAATAATATTGCAATACGATAATATTAAAAAATAATTACATTGCTGTAGGAATTATTCAACCACACAAGCTTTGAAACAAATTGAAGGCCTTCACAATAGTACTGTGTATTGTTAAGAATCTGATGTTACGATACGTATCATGATACAGGGGATGCGATTCAGTATTTTGTGATATGTTGCGATACTGCAAGCAAGGCGATATATTTGATTTCTTTTAAAAATCTAATTTTGTTTCTTTTTTTTCATAAAAGTTAAGTTTCAAAAAGGTGACTTTTTTATGCAACAAGAACAGTGGAATCTGCATTTACACTTATCCCTGTAACATCCAACATCAAAGCCCTCAGTTTACATGAATTGATACAGTATCACAAAATAATATTGCAATACGATATTGTTAGATATTTTCTTACACTCCTACTCCACAACAACATTGCACATCTGTATTTAAAGCAGCTACAAGTAACTTTCATTTTGTATTGATCCTGGCAGCCCCTGTGGACAAAAGCGGTAGGGTTTTAACAAGCCTGCCTGTGGTTTGGAGGTATGTACTGATTATCAACAGCTGGCTTAGCCCTGGTGACCGCACATAGCACTCCACATAATGAAGCTGTGGGGTCCACACAACCTTCATCTCTATAATAAAAGCTTAGCAAGCCAGCTAAGACACAGCATGTAAAGTAGACAACTTTGGAACTGCAGTAGCCACATTCTTCCTGTTTTGGTGGAGTGTTATAGTCACCTCCCCCTACTTCCAGCCTCGTGCCAAGCCAACACATCCCAGACCAGTCTGTCTCCTGAACGCTCAGTTCCAAAATTATAAGCATTACTCCATCAAAATCCTGGTAGGACAGCAACATGCCAGCCCCCAAAATTTGGACATGATGGAGAATTACTGGGATTAGTAACTGTGATGTAATCACTGAATTATCTATCTTTACTCATTAATAAAAAAACAAACATTGCTTCACTGCCCAACACTGTTCCTTAGTATACAGAGGAACTACACAGCACTGCTTAATGAGTTGATCGTATTTCATGTGTGTGAAACTACAATGTATTTTTTCACATTTGATTAGTAGACACAACAGACTGAGCATGATTTAGGTGGCTCTTCATCACACATTCAGTGTGGTGTAGTTGTTAGAGGAGCCCATTCTTCAACCAAAAGGTCAGGCGTCAAGGCCACATTTTATCACTGGAGAGTCCTTGAGTAGGACACAGAATTCCTCACAGCTCAAAGGATGTTGGTTTGTCACTGACCCTTTAGCCTCTTTGCGAAGGGGAAGCAGTGACACATTTTCCTGTTGGGGCATCTGTTAAAAATAACTGTTTAATGACAAGAAAATGGACACGAAGTAGAATAGCACTTTTTGAGTGAACTTTTTAAGATAGTATAGCCAGGCTTTCTGCTGATAAGACATGACTTTTTCTTTTCATGCTTCCCAGTACCATTAGTGTGTCCTCACCATCTGCTGACCTTCACATTAAAGCGAGAGAAAAATACTTGTAGTTTAGAGGTGAAAGGAGTGGACAGTGTCATCACATTACGGTGTAGACTGAAGCGTGCAACTGGCATAGATTGCCTGCACTTGGCCACTTTAGATTCCAGTGGCTCCAAATGCCAAATTAGTTTAATTTTGGCAAATGAGGTTAATGTACAATGAGTTTGAGGTAGATGGTTCTGTTCCCCCACTTTGGGAGACAGGCATTGCGACTTAAAGACCTGTTGACAATTCCCCAAATCATCAAGTCTACAAAAGTGTGGCATGGTTTTGGGTTTTCTTTAGTTACTTCTTGTTTTATTTTGTAATTCCCCTCCTATTGTGTCTTGTTTAAATGCACTTCCTGTCTGTTTTCCATCCAGTTTTGATAGGATTATTCTTACCTGTCTCCTCTTATGCTTCCCCTCAGCTGTGTATTTATTCTTTAGCCTTGTTTCTGTCAGTTCTTCCTGGTTTTGTCCCTGGCTACTTTGTTTCTGGTTGTTTTGTCCTTGTGTTGCCCTGATGGTTCTTGCTTTGCCTGGAGCTGTTTATGTACCTGTCTACCTGCCTGCCTGCTTACCTGCCCACCTGCACCTGCGTCTGCCTCAGCCTGTTAGCTCAATCTATATTAAATCACCAAAGTCATCCTGCTGCCTGTGCCGTCCTGCATTTCGGTCCAGTCCTGATTTTCTTGAGCTGTGACAAAGTGTGGTCAAACTCAGGCAGTAGTTAGAAATTAAACCTTCTAAAGTATACTTGAGCATTTAGTCTTCCTATCACAAATGTATCACACTCCTCCTCCTTTGTCTGAAAAGGAAAGAAAAGAAGAAAAGTTGTGCAGCTTTAACAATGCTTTGGATTTATGGCTCGATTTTCACTGATGCCACATGTAGTAAAAATATATGGCCCCATAGTACTGGAAGGTGGTAAAAGGTAAAACCATTCACCAATTGCTGTGTATTGGTTATTGTAGTGATTAATGAGAGCAGGACTTTGAGGAGCACAGCAGGAAGAAGACAGGGAGAGAGAGAGAGAGGAGGTAGCGATGTGTCAGTGTTGGAATGGGTCCAGCAAGGCGGCGATATGTGTGTGTGAGACAGACAGACAGAGAGAGGGCTGTGTGGTTGCCTACTAGTGTGTTTCTCTCTCTCCTCCCATCTTCTAATGAGCTCACTGCAGATGGGACTCCCTCTGTCAGCCCACCGCCCTCCTCCTCTCCCCCCACTCCATTATCCTCCCTCCTTCGCTTCAGTCTTTAGTGCGAGGGAAAACAAAGGAAGGCAAAAAAGGAAGGGAAAGGAAATAAGTGATGTGATATAAAAAACACGAAGAGTGAGGTGGTTAAGGATTTAGGTGAGAGAACAGATGATTCAAAGGAAGGGGTAAATTGTGAAAAAGATGGGGGGGGGG
>NW_023339650.1:7950015-7952560 GCF_004916995.1 Morone saxatilis
AAGGGGTAAATTGTGAAAAAGATGGGGGGGGGGGCTGTAATGTGAAAAACAGAGGTGGAAAATGAAGAGCTAGTGAGAGCTTGTTGGGGAGAAGGACTGGCTCAGAAGCAGAGAGAAGAGGAAAAAGTATAGGGGCTGAGTGAGAGACCAGGAATCATCAAAAGCAAGAAGTGACAGAGAGGTGTGAAGAAAAAACATAGAATGTGATGAGAAGAACCGCAGAATTGCACCATGCTATATTTACTAGTGTCAAAAATGAAAATGCTGCATATTAAAAGCTAAAGGTATGTATTTAGTGCAGGCCCTACAGTGAGAGGAGTATGTCTGTGGTTGCCTAGCCATGACATCACTTCTGTGCCTGCCACAATGAACTTGCTAAGCTGAATTAATAATTGGCTCAGCTAGCCAGGTCTGCCTGAGCTAATTGAGCATCAAAGAGAAGCCATAGCTGGAGCACGGATCATCTTGATTTCCCTGGATGAAAATGAAGCCCAGAGTTGGCTTGTGAATGCACGACTGAGTGTGGAAGCATGCCTGTGTGCTCCTCTGTTGGTGTGTATGTGTGTGATTCTGACCTTTATTACATGTAAAGGGGTTAGTCTTAGTGTACAAGAGCATGTGTGACTGTTTCTAATACAGTGTGTTTTTGCATCCAGTTCTTTGACAGGAGTGATGCCTGCACCACCTACCTGTTAACTCCTGTTGCACTATTATGGACTAAAATATTGAATTGTGTTCTTTTTCATGGCTGAACTTGCACTCCGACCCTTTCGATGAAATCTGTATGCCAAAAAGGGATTTGCAACAGGTGCTGCAGGTGTAAGGACAGGAGAAAATGTTAGAGCTGATGTGTGAGAGAGAGAAAAGGTTTGGCATAATGAGATGTTACGTAGCACAAAGCAGGGAGGTATATTGTTGTTGGCTTCATCTATAGTCTCTTTGCACAGCAACATACTATTATCTTTCTGGCTGATCAAGTGGGAAATAATGTGTTTGGTAGGATATGAACACCTGCGCCTGGATGTGTATGTGAGCGTGGGCAAGTATGTGTGTTCATTCCGTTTGTTTTTTTTAACACACACACATCATTGCTTTTTCTCTCTCTCTCTCTCACCGTGTCACTGATGTGAAGAATAAGAAATCAGGTCCAGCTAATATCATCCAATTGCAGAGCTAACAGCGCCAGCACTTTGCAAACCTGCAGCTCTTACATATGCATGCCATTTACAAGGTTTGACAAAATAGGATTGGCACTTTTAAAGTCAAGTTTAAACAACTTTTAACCAACACGTTGTTTCAGTGTCTCTGCTGCTTCACTTTAATGACAAGTTAAGTTATTACAAGGCAGCTGCATTTTAAGTCACAACTAAAAGCCTTTCCATTATCTGTGATTTTTGCATCTGTGGTGTTGAATACGAAATGCTTCCTCACATTACTTCTCAGATAGGTTGGTGTCATGATTATCCGTTCAGCATGGTTTGCTAGTTTTCTCCATTTTACGTCATGAATTGAAATATTGCAATTTAAACCTGCAAATGTATGCATATCGATGTTGTCTCCTACAGGAAAAGGGAGTTTGTGAGTATGTGAGTGTACACTAGAAACTGCACAGCGAAAGGAAAAGTCAGCATTAATATTGGCAACAATTATGGCCTGGAAAAAAAGCTTAATTGCAAATAGAGGTTTTGTTAGTAGTGTTTTGTGTACTGTACAGCACAGTTTTTCTTTAACAGTGTGCCAGACATGTTTGCATATTGGCCAGAGGTAATTTAATTAAGTTGAACTGTAATTTAATAGGTTATAGCATTAGCTGTTGGTAACCTGCACAGCATTCTCAAATCCACCAACCTGGCTTGTTTGCATTTAAAGTAGTTTGTAGAGGAGCTTATAGGAGACAGTTGTTATCTCATAAGTTTGACTCAGCACTTTTTTGATGATTAAATGTACTCAAATTAGAAATACTTCATGTGTTAAATAGTTTGGCATTGCACATCATAACTGATACCTGTAATTGACAGTTACATAATACCATCTGACTGCTGTCAAAATGAAAAGATGTTTGATGAAAGATATGTTATTTCAGTACACCACTTTAGCCACCACTAGTTTAACCTCTGGTGTAACTCAAATATCCAGATGTTATTCTAGTTCTTAATTACTGAAGATAAAAAAAACATATTTTTTTTTACTTATTTCTCTTTTTATAGGTCCAGTGTGTAAGGAGGATTAGAAATTTAATATAATAATCATAGGTATGTTTTCATTAGTGTATAATCACCTCAAAATAAGAATAGTTTAAAATTTGTCACCGTTTTTATCTACAGACGCTGTGGGTTGCCTTCCATTGATGCCGCCATGTTGAAACGCCATGTTTCTACAGTAACAGACAAACCGAACATTGCGCTCTGGATATGGGTCCATTTGCGCCATCTTCATGACCAATATAGTTTTCTTTTTCATGCTTTGGAAAAGGGAGGGTGGAGTGAGGCAGTTCCCAATATCGAACTACAGCCACTAATGTACTAAATCCTACATCACTGGTCTA
>NW_023339650.1:7952585-7970852 GCF_004916995.1 Morone saxatilis
GCCATATCTTTCCTTTACATTGCTAACTTCTACAAACCCAGTCATAATTTATGTGAACATGTGATCTTTAGCTTTAACATATTCAGATTTTTTTTTTTAGATGACAATATAAAGAATTGTATGTACAATATTTTACTTTACTATATTTTATTTCACTGTACTGCAGATGGTTGAGTCAGTCTAAGACATGCAGTATACTATAACATTTGTGCAACATATCAACATTATTCTTTAAAAATAGATGGGTTCATATATAAAGTACAATGTATATATTGCATGTATCATTTCTTTGCCAAACCCATATTGCTTTTCCTTACTTTTCTCATTCACTAGATCTTAGGTAATCCTTGATCCCTAAACCAACGCACACACACACACACAGTGGTGTTTCTATCTTAAAAGCTTGAGGCCAGCCAAGTGGTATAAATGCCATCCCCGATGCCTGTGGTCGGATGAGCGGACAGCCCATCAGCAGCACACACTGATCTTTATCAGCCGTGTATTGCTGTGGCTACTTTCACCTGCCAATCAAATGCTCTCTCACATCTGTAGAAAAGGATTTGATGGAAATGATGGGAAAGACAGAAAGAGATAGAGATCACACCAATATGGCTCGTTTATGGCTCAAGCCACCTTACTTTATTACCCTTGTGTGCAGGGTTTATGTGTGGGGGAATTTGTGTCCACCTCGATCGATGCAAAAAGAAAGAGGAAGGTATAGAGACAGAGAGGGACCTCAGAGATCAGAAGCAGCCAAAAAGAAAAGGGCAATATGAGAGGAAGACGAGACAGAAGGTGAGAGGTGCTGCAAATCACAGTTCTACACGACATGCTGACTACGAACTTACAGCAACCACCTGTAGGACACAAACCACATACAATACGTGAGGAAGAAGCTGAGTGAGGATTTAGATGCGAGTGTTTTCAGCACATAATGTTTTGACCACGGGGCTTTTTATTAGGTTGTTTATTGATGTGTGTTGACACTGGAGAGCTACATCCACAGTCGAGCCTCAGCTCCCGCTGTCCACATTATTCGATTTCATTTCACAGTCCCTGAGCTAACAATGGCAGGTTTTTCTGTCTAGCTACACATTGTGCTTGTTCCGAGTAAAGCTCATGTCAGTGCAAGCTGTATGTGCTCTATCCTGATATTCAGCATTTTTAATTTATGTCCAGTTCCTCCTGAGGCATCCTTTTGTTATGCAGCATGCCTGACAACAAAATGCTTTCTTTTAACATAACAGGTTTCTTCTGTTGGGTGTTTTCCGATTAAAATATAAATGGAACTCCCATGGACTGTTGTGCTGCAGAGAGCCACAAAACGTGAGGTTATTCAGGAATAAAGAAGGATGACGATGAAGGTGCATGTTTTGTTGTGAAGCTGGTGGTGGGCTCTGAATTATATATCACAGGCATCAGGAAGAAGAATGCTTCATGTTTAGATCTGTAAGCACTGCAGTGGATGCTGGAGAATGAAATCAAATACCGCAACCTGGATAATGGGGAAATAAAGCGCTTTTCTTATTTTAGTCCCCTACCATTTTCACAGCATGTGAGGTGTCAGTGTGTAAACCTTTGAGAAATGTTCCCTCAGATTTGTAATTTGTGACCTCAAATTACAAATCATTATTTTGAACATGAGCTCTATATACTTTTTTTATTCCCTCAGTTTAGTCATTTTTACCTTTAAATTGTTTAATTCTGTCCTCAGATCTGTCAGTTTGCCCCTTCCGATTCTGTGTAATGAAAACGGTTCATAGCTTGTTTGTCAAAGGGACGTGAACAGTTTAACAGTATTAATTTGAGGTTACATTTCAAAGATTTGAAGGAACAAACGAAGTAATTTTAGGGTATGAATTATAAAATTGAGGGAACATAATAATTATATTGACTACACTAATTAGTAATTTGGTTGAATTATGATTTTAAAGGAATTATTTATTGAAAACTTCCCCTGTAGTTTTTGTTCTAGTTTGCAGTAGGGTTGCTTTAAATGTTCAACAATAAAATAATTTTCCTAAGACGACCATGTTTCCCATTCCTACAGCTCTCACGAAGCCAGGGATTCAGTGTCTTGCTTAAGTTGACTGGAGGCTCCGTGTTTTACATGCTCACTACAGCAGACTGCAGTCATATGATCCGCCAGTTTTCTTCCAAATATGTAGGGTTTAATGGAGATGTACAGAGTTCTGACATGTTTGTTAGCAAAGGGAATTCAGTGCTTACTAATTTGGTATCACATTGCCTCATGAAAAGCATTTGATGTTACTTCTTCTTTGTCTGTGATATCTCCTGCATGGGTATACTGTAAAGATCCCAACTGTGACCAGGATCTAGAGCTGCAAGTGCACATTAATTTCACTCATCTGTCTTCTGTGGGTTGCATCTGCTATGTATAATTCATCAAGCAACTCTCTGTTGATATCCGCATATAAATTAACTTAGATATTGTGCAGCTCATGAATTTCTAACGGCGTATGTACACAGTGGCACCACAGTAGTACATCAGCTCTGCTGTCTTTTTGCTTACGAGAAACGGAGTAAAAAACATTTTGTGAAAATAAAAAGAAAGAAAAAAAGTGGCCCACAGGCTTTTCATGAAAAATGTTAGTAAACCCGAGCCACCCCTCACTGTTGTGTGTACCAATTATGGCTGGAATCTGCTGGTTCTCTTGGAGATATATACGTGGGGTACTGTATCTTAGTAGCAGACACCAAAAACCGAATAGGGCTGCCTGGGCGTGTCCGTGTCATTACTGTTCGATGGTACAGACTTGATAGAAGTTGCACTGACAAAGGAGAAGATCAGAAAAGAGCAAGAGTTTTAAGTTGTTGGTTTTAACCAACAACTGGCTTCACACTCAGAAAGGGAATTTGAAAAACAGGTCATGCGTGGGTTACTGAGCTTCATTAACAAAAGAATGTAATAATGTCGTGATGACTTGGTATTTTCAAATACCATCTGGTCTTTAACCAGCTGTCATTTATTTTATAATAATTGTTAATTCATCTTGGGTTATACAGTATGTGTCATATCTGCATGTTTTACTTTGCTCATTTTGAGGTTCAGTTATATTTGGTGAAGGTTTTAAACAAACCAAACAAACGCTGCTTGCACATTCTTTACAAAATGCTACAGTCATTTGCAAAGACAAGATACCCCTCGCTGTTGTTTAGGCCAATTAGGCTCGAAATCTGCCGAGTTTGGGCTTGTGCCAGAGATTTGGAGTGAAAGTCTTTATGTGAGAGAGAGAGGCCTTTGAAAGGGATTGGGAAAAAGAGACTTGCAGATTCCCAGAAATGCACAGAAATTTCACAAATCACACACAGACACACACAGACACACACACACACCATTTCTGTCACTTTCATTTCTCTCTTTTCTCCCCTCGTTTTCTGTCTGTGGTCTGCAGATAGACAAGACGACACATATTCTAAAACCAAGAGACAAACAATTGATTATATACGCTATAGTTGCAACAACAATCCACTTTGCAGCCAGGGACACACACGTGTGCACACACACATAGACTACAGGAGAGGGTGAGCAATTGCCAGAAAACCATGGAGGTGGGACGGCTGGGTTAGTAGCTCCCTGCTGCACTGCTACCGGTTTGCTTATGTGATAATAATTCAACTAATTTGACCTGCACTGCAGACATGGAATGATGGAAGATGTTTTCTCAGTGTGTCTCTGCAGAGGAACCTTTGGCTCAGAGAGGTTTTTATACTGAAATGGATATTATGGGAGGTCAATAGATAAAATAAAATGATATTGATTTAACAGACATAGCAAGTAAAGCTGGGGATTACATTCAATGCAGGCAGGTTACCCTATATGCACCCTTATTTCTGGTAGATGGTCAATATTAATGTTTCCAGATTCAAAAAACCATGCTCAAATGACATAGTTGTGTTTTTACTGTATGCATTTACCATTTATGAACCTCATTGCATGCTGTAGCTTTAAGATGTTTTTTATTTTTATTTTATTTATCCTTTATTTAGCCAGGGAAGGTTCATTGAGATACTCATTAAGTCACTCTTCTTCCCGGGGAGTCATGGTCAAGAAGGCATCATAAGCAGTTTCACATAAAAAACACAATTTCACATGCTAAAACACATATAATGCATAAAAGCATCACAGGGGAAACAGCAAAAGAAGAGAGGTAGCAATATCCATAACACATTCCACCTCAAGTCAAGGATTATGTAAAACAGCAACATGTTTCCTTCAGGGCATTTTGTAAAAGATCTTTAAAGGTATTCAAAGACGAGAGTGCTTCTAAGGTAATGCTATTTTGTGGCACAAAATACTTGCTCATGGTAAAAAAAAGAAAAAATATACCAGCGTTTACTGTACTTAGACTTTGGTACAGAACTGAGCTGGGAGGTAAAACACACCTCATAGGTGTAGATGCATTTTTTTTTTTGAGAACTTGAACCTATTTTGGACCTCTTTGTCTTTTACTTTTTCTCACATAGTAGTCTTTATTTCCAAAATAAGATACAGTTTTGTTCTGTTGGAGTTAAAAAGAAATGGAACACTGATTTCAACCTCTTCCTCAGTGATGCGTGACAAGTTTGTTGAACTGTTGAATAAACTGGAATCACAAGGTCTAATGAAACCAAAGGCACAGTGAGGTGTCTGACTTTGATCTTTTGGAGATTCTTAGCCAGCCGGCATACCAACCCTTAAACTGTTATGATGGGATTGGGGGGGTTTGAGCAAGGGGCGGAAGTTTTTTTTAGATCCCGTCAAGTGTTTCAGAGCGTTACATCATTTCCATGTCTTCCACCAGAAGTATTGCAACTGTTTTAGAAGGAGTCAATTCACCCCCCGCCCCTCCCATATAGTGTGATTTTGATGGGTCAGTGAAGTAACCTTCGTGAACAAGACACAGGCTCATACACACACTCATGCTCAGGATGAGACCACACACACACACAGAGGTATAATAGAAACACACAAACAGACTTTTCTGTTTTGTACATAGCGTAGGATGTTCTGCAGTCATACTGTGTAGTGAATTGAATTTCCATTGGTGGTTAGTCAGGCTGTGTTACTCTTTCTCCCATTATGGCACATTCACTAAGACAGCAGGAGGCCAGAGAGAATACAGAGGTCTCCACCAGCTTTCTCTAGCAGAGGCTCACCACCCTCAGCCTCGTGCCCAGTGGTGGACACTCTTTGTCAGCCAATTGGTGGGGTCTGAGGGGAGACGGCTCCATTCTGTGTAAGGCTCATGCACATACTGTAGGTGTACATGTGATGGACACACACACACACACACACACACACACACACACAGACACATACACAGTGAATGCATCCCAGTGCATGTACTGTAATGAAAAAGTATACACCTACTGTCTTGCTTTTCTGTCTTTGTCACATACGCTGCAGCGTAAATGGAGGGTCAGCAGGTTACCAGCAAGATTCCAAGGTGGCACCGAAGTCCAGCTGTACAGAAGCCATAGCAACTATTAGCTGCGTCATTTGGTTGCTATGACAGCATAAAGATCACTTGCTCACTACGGGGATGGAGTGATATAATCGGCCAGTAGAGGGAGGGGATTAGACCTTGTGAGGTGTACATCAAAGAACAGCAAGAAGAAGCACTGATTCTGTTTGATCAATAATAGACTAATAGGACTGTGGATACTGTACAGTGTGTAGTTGCAGTGCAAGTGTGGTGAAGTGGCTTTAGTTTAGAATTTGCAAAGCGTGCTGTCATTCTGACAGTACTAACAAATTGTTCTTAGAAATGCATTTCTTTTATTTGAATCTTTGTGTACTGTATCTAATTCTCATGGCTTGGCTGTTATCTATTTTTTATAGACATTGATCAAACACATTCATATGAATTATTTTCTTTTTACATGTATGTATTCATGTGACAAAGGCATGTGTAGGAATACCCAGACAGGCAAGACCTCATTACCTGTGGCCTAGTAAGGAGTGAACTGCTTTATCATTAAAGGGGGATCATTATGACCCATTGGAGGAAAATATTCAATTCATTTTTTTTGTAGCAGGCTGTCATACATACTTAAGAGGGGATGATTGAAGCCTGAAAATATTAATGAGTTACTGTGATTGCTCAAATCTCTAAAGTAAACCTGTGGTCAAAGCAAAATCAATAATGTCATTAAATAGCAGGGTACCAGTGTTGTGGAGTATATAGAAGGTCAATCAGATTAATTCTACTCTGAAGTGCATTCACAGTTATTCAGTGTTGCTATTTGTGTAGTATTTGTACCAAGCTGTGGAGAGGATAGGACAACAAGGCAGAAAAAAAAAAATCCATTTGCTTCCTGATGTAAATCTAGCAGGTGCATTCATTCCGAGGTGTCTAATTTCACTTGATGTTAAACAAACATAATGAACAACCTCCAGCCAATCACAATCGATTCCAGACCGTGGTAAATACTTCGATATTTATTGCTTCAAAAATGAACATGAAGTATACACGGTAGAGGTTGTGAGATGAAAATTAAATTAGCATGTGTGTCAAATCCATCATGTCGTTAATTTTTGCTATTGATTATTCTTGCTGCCTTCGAGAGATGTTTTTCTGTAGTGTCTAGCAGTAATTTAGTCAGTGCAGTGTGCATAGTTGTGTGCTTGTGGGTGTGATGCAGTGTGTGAATGTAAGCACAGAGGAGAAAGTAATGTGATTTTATAAAGTCTTTCTCTTTCTCCTTCTCCTGGTGCTGTTGATGTGACAGACTCACTCACTGTTGGTGGTCAAAAATAAGTGTGCGGTGATCCTCTTTGGATAATTGCAAACATTTAGCCGGACAGATAAACAGTACAAGTAGCTGCAGACCGATTTATTCCTCTTCATAAATAAATTGCCCTCTTAGCTTCTTCCTTGTTAATTTATTTTAACTGCCACTTTATGACTGTATGACTTTACTTGTCGTACAAAGCACTATCATACATTTTTTAACAATGTGACTCTTAATCCAGCAAGGCAGCATAATGATACAATGGCAGCCATAGCAACAATTAAAGATATGTATTCCCTTATTTCAGGGCCAGGTCTTTCATTTGTAATCATTACTTCATATTCTAACCCCCAGCTGATTTAACTTTTACATTTTTGGCAACACTTTCATTTCTTTTTACTTCCGAGCCTGATTTGTTGTCCGTTTCCTTAGAAACCATTGTTCATAGACTCACTGTGTTTATTGTCTGCATTATATCGAGGCCATCACGTGGAGGTGGCATGTTTTGTCGGTCTATGTGTTAAACTCCTGATGCTTCTAACAAAAGCGCTTTAAGACACTCAAATGCACTAGACTTAACCAGCCCTCAAATAACCTTGATAACTTGGTTCTCTTATTTAGGCAGGAGACCGAGCTGTACAATAGCTTCCAGGTTGAAGTACATTGGTGAACGAACAGATAATGATGCGT
Organism: Morone saxatilis; assembly: GCF_004916995.1. Lineage (NCBI taxonomy): Eukaryota > Metazoa > Chordata > Actinopteri > Moronidae > Morone > Morone saxatilis. The sequence goes on from NW_023339650.1 coordinate 7,960,014, forward strand.
TACCCTTTTCTCTCTCTCTATCCAGATCAAGTAATGTATCTCTCTGTTTGTCTCTGTCCATCTATTACCCACACACACCTACGCTAGTAGAGGGCACAGTCAAGCCAGGAGGTTAACAACTCACTGAGGTCCCATATGTCTCCTGCTGAAATAGCAGACACTAAGAGCCTGATCACACCTCCGAGGGATGGAGGGAAAGAAGGACCCTGAATGCTTTTTAATGAGTGACAATGGAGTAGTGGGGATTGCACTTGACACAGCATCTCAGAAAGTTACATTCTGAACAATACCACTCTGATCATCTTTCTGTTTTGTATTCCAATGCTTTGGTTTTATAATGAATTGAATATAATTGTTCTGTCACATCTTTGTTTGTCTTTGTTTTTGTGGAAACTTGTTTAGAAAGCATGAGTCAGCAGTCAGGCAGAAACACCTCCGAACCTCGCTCACTTTACTCAGATCAGACAGAACGCTCTATGTCTGGCTTTCAGTTTTCAGGCTTACACTTGTATGTGCGCGTACACACACGAACACACATTCTATACTCACACAATTAGACAGAGTAACCAGCTGCCCTAAGGCCTTTTGGCTTGTGAAAAGGGACAGAGAGCTCTATTGTTTTCTCTGTGATTCAGTTATTACACAGAGATTAACACAGTGGAACTCTTCTGTGACACCCAAGGGCTTTGGACCCAGAGAGAGCGAGCTCTAAATGCCTTTATCTCTCTGTCTCTCTCTCTCTCTCTCTCTCTGTCGTCCTATCGTCTCTCTGACACACACACACACACACATTTGCACATGATGTTACTCACTTATTCAGACAAACAGACAACAAACAGTTGCAATTATGGCTAAAAATGGCACAAATGTGCATGCGCACAGACACACACACACAGACGCACTCACACCAACCATGCATTTGTCTGGAGGAATGTGTTCAGTGACTGATAAGGAGGAGAATAGGACAACAGCATTAGAACAGAAATGCCAGCACAGCAATAATTCTTTCACACACACCTGCCCCAAATGCACACATACATTCCAATGTCAAGCATATTCAATCCTGTTATTATATTACTGGTAATGATAGGACATATGCTGCACAATGGGTGCAGCAGCAAACACAAAAATGTTATAGAGCGACAAAACAAATTAGAACTTTGATGCAGATTGATTACATTACATTACATTACAAAACAGCAAAAGACATTTGAATACTGTGCTTGCAGCAGCATAACTGTTCTCTATACAGATAATGATTTTCCCCAAAGAAAACACAATGACAATCGCACATCAAAGAAATGAAGAGAGAGAGGGAAGAGGAGTGATGAGGACTAGCAAATGGAGAAAGGGAGGAAGGGAGGGATACAGACATTGAGTAGAGTGAGAGGGTGACGTCATGCTGATAGGATTAAAGCTGCACGGTCCCAGTGGGATCTCCCTTCCTCTGACAGATGTACGAAATCTCGGTGGGATCAAACACTACTAGCAGGGAGACTTTCTGCTCCAAGCAGCTGGAAGAGCATGGAAATAACATCCAAGCCTTCCATGTGTGCCATCACCTACATGCATGTGATTGTGCACATGCTTGTCAACTGTTCACTTGCATGCATCAAACATCAGATGGTACCAGTACGTTTTGTCTATTTAAATTCCCTTCACGACATGTCTAACACTGTATTTTCTTTCTATTCACACTTCTATTCACACTGTTTTAGATTCATACAATATAGTTATTTGATGAATTAATGATGTCTAAATATACCGATACAGCCAGCAGTGGAATACATTTGGACCTACTGATGGTTGTGATAAAGAATATAACTTCAGAAACATTTAAGAAGTGAAGGCGATCAATTCCCTTCTCATCCATGCATTTAAACGTTCTTCTTTTTGTAATCAGTTGAATTAGTCCTATGATGTGGCAGGGTTAACCATGTTGATGGTTTATAAGATTATTAGTGTAAGGCAAACATTTGATAAAGCCAGAGGCTCCTAATATACTGGGTGCCTGTGATTTTGTCTATCTCTTATCTTTACTTACAGGTGGTTTCATAGCTCTTATATGTTAATGCAGAGTAACTCTCGTGTGTGTGCATGTGTGTGTGCTTGCAAGCGCTGTCACCTCATGTAAATTATATATGTATTAAGTGTCAAGGCTGTGAGGGATAGGATGTGTGGATGTGTGTTGATATAGCCATGTTCCCGACAGCTCCCCGGGCCTCTTTCATCCAACTCTCAGGGGTATACTTTTCCTGTCATGCCACAGCACAGCCACTACAACATGGCTTTATAGGTTTCATACTGTGGTGAGCTCTGCAGCCAACAGAAGCCTCTGCTACGGATGGAAATAATAAAACTTTATATTGTGGTAAGCAACATTATAAATGGAAAGCTGCTGCTGTGGATGGAGTGGGAATATGTGCATCTTCTGAGTCAAGGCTATTGGGTACTTCCAATATCCTTTGATATAGTAAAGGATTATTGTGTTGTTTGCATTTTTGAATTAATCAGTTTGTATCAGAATGCCAAAGATAATATTTTCCTTAAAAAAGTGAAAAGGGAAATTTAATTGATTTGTGCCTATAAGAGTAACCTGTGCTGTAATGTGCATGGCATTTCTTCTGGCAGTAATTTCCTTTTATAAAATTGGGATGTCAGTTACTATTCATAGCTGTTTTGTTTGCTGCTCGTCACTGAAGTATCACCAAGGCATTGGCTGTGTTCAAGGGCAAAGTAAAGTAGTGTTTTGGGTAGGGGGTAACATTATGAATTAATTAATATTGCCCATCCAGATTTTCCCAGATGATCGCAGGATTCAAACTAGTGAGGCAGTGTATTTATACTGTATGCATCTATTTTGGTTTGAATAACAGCCAGTTATGTAACCAATTTAAATACACCATGTGTGTCTGTGTGAGTGTATGTGCAAGCGGATTGTGTTTGAAACTCACAGAGGCTCACATGATCATGGGACTGCATGCAGCAGGGCGTGTGTGAAGTCTTCTTCCTTTCTTTCATCGCTGTCTTCTTCTTTTCATACTTTCCTTCTCTTTCTCTATATCTATCCAGCTTGTTTAGAACACCGACCCCTGTCAGTTTTGATCTCCCGCTCTCCAAGTGGATGCCCTACTTATTTAGTGGGGGTGGGGGGTGACATCACACTGTAGCTTGAAGAACAAAAACAACTGGGAGCTATCTCTTAAGAAGGCAGAAATTAGCGAAGAGGACACGTTTATTGAAGCCCTGCATTTGTGTGTTACAATTTCTGCTTGAATCTTAACATTCTCATGTTTACTACAGTATGTAAAACTAATAAAAAAGCAGTCAGATATGAAATGACCACCCATTTTTCTTTGGTCCTATATCTCATTTTCCCTTTTGGTCCTGTCACAGAGGAATGCACCCTTTCATTAGATCACAGGCCGGCTCAGGCCTGCTGTCTCAGAGATAACGCCCAGGTAAATGTTGGCCCCTATCCCCTTTGAATGCCAATCATATCTTCACTACAAGACAGCTCATGATGACTATCACGGTCAAGGTTATCAACTGAAGCCACTGCACCCTCATTGCTCTCTGTCTGTAATGTCTTGTGATCTGTCACACACATTCTCCCTCTTCCTCTCTGTGTCTCCAATAAGTGTTTAAGATGGGATACGGTGGTGCTGCTTTTAGAAGCACTTCTTTCAGTCCAGTCACGCCATCCCTCTAGCCGTCCGAGGTGCTGGGAATGCATGTCATCTGCTGCATTAACAGGTTAGTGCTCGACAAAAGTCAGCGGCTTCAGATGATAATTGTGCAGACACTGGTGAGTGATGACTTAAGAGTGATGCATGATGGCATTTTGCTCTCCTTCAGAGGGATATGGTGTGTGTACATATATATGCAGAAGTGTAGGTTTATGTAAATTGAGTTTTATTCACAGTAGCTCACATCGCAAAGGAAGGAAGAGGAAGCAAAACTGACTGAGGGCACCTTCCCTTCACTTCATCTTCTAAGTTAATAGACATGACAAATAGGATGTATGATCATGAATGAACTTCGGCAGTATATTACTTATGTTTTTTTATTCACTATATCAAAGGCTGGAGCTTCTTTTAACTGTAACCTATCTCTGTTTCATTAGTACATGGAGAGAAGCACTGGGGTAGTAGTGTTTCAACACCATGGACAGCTCCAGGATGTCCCTTTATAGCAAATAGCTGGTGTCTGCAGTTATATTTGGAGCTTTTATGTCAAGCATTGGCTATCGCCTGATTTCCACTACAGGGTCTCAAAGAGCCAGCCAAAGCCCACTCATTATTAATGTCAATCAATTTTCCAAATAGTGAAATTACCATGGCTCGTTTTGGAACTATAGTTGCCCAAAGCAGTGAAGCCAGACTCTCCTTTCAATTACATTAATGAAGGTTTTTGAGCTGCTTGAGGTGGCTTTAGCCTGAACAAGACATATATGGCTGCGCTTTTGGGCAAGGGGGTAATGATGTGTAATTTCTGCAGGATTGTGCTGGACCTGAGGCATCAAAAAAATAAAGAAATTACGCAAAGACAAAAGCACTATCACATTACTTTAAAGTAATTATCTCTTGTGTATCTCTACCATGATGGGAAAACCATAAAAGTGTAGATTGTTACTCTGGAAATGAAAAGAAAGAGGTTCTTAAGAAGCTGTGCAGTGTCACAACTGCCACTGTGTAATTAGGATATTGTAAAGCAAGTGCAACAGGGTCATTCTGGCTATGTTCTCTATGGCTTGCTAACATCCTTAACAGGACTTGTAGGCAAGGGCAATAAGTGTGTTTCATTTTACTTTCAGCATGGACAGGGAAACATTTACTTACAATTATATATACTGTATATATAAAAATATATAATTGGACATGCTGTATGTTTGGATGTTTGTCCTCATGCAATCTGTCATTGCAAATACTGTGGGTCCTGTACTGTCATAAGGCCTACATAATATATAAAACAGTGGGAATGCTCTATAAGAACATATGAAGCAAGTTTCTCTCCCAAACTTGAGAGCCAGACAATGAATGGTGATACAGGATATATCTATGTGGTAGTATAGTACTGAGAACGATGAAAGAAAACCCGGTATGTGCATACAGTATTTGTGGGGGAGTTTGTGATTCTATGCATGAGTTAATCTGTTTATATTTCATCAAGAAATACATACAAAAGTGAGACAAATTATCGTAGCTGATGGCAGGACTCTAAACAAGTCCAGGAGCTCTTGACACCATCACTGAACCGTGTCATACAGATCATTCAGTCGCTTAAGTGTGACCTGTGAGTGGGTGAAAAACTGTGTGAAGTTCAAGGTATTGTATATGTGTGTTTCAACATTAAATATATTAAAAAACAATATATTACTGACAAATTGTTATATTTTATATACAGTATATACAGGAAATCTATGAGACTACTAGCCTCTCTCGCCTAAGTGGTGTTTCATAAAAGGAAGATCACACTTCGCTGTTGCTTATTGCCACAAACAATGTTGTTACAGCACTTCCCAATGCAAAATTTTCCACTTCATTGAGAATATCAGTTTGGTTAGTGTCAGAGGGCAAGGGAAGGAAGACCGTTTGTTTATATCTTGTGTGCAGTTGACAGTATGCTGATTATAAGGAGATTATCAGGTGCACATTGTTCTGACAGATGTGAAGGGAGTCAAAAGGAGGTGTGAGACTAAAGGAAGAATTTAGCCTAAGGAAAGGAAATGACTGATACCCTCTCCTTTGTCTCTGTGTTATTTTTTCATCCTCTACCCGCTTGTCTAATCATCCATCCTGTTTTTACTTTTTATCCTCCTGATCACTTTGCCTCTAAGGCTCACATACTCCATATAGTCTCCATCTTTGTTGCCTTGACGGGTGAGTTACTGTAACTTCCTGTCTGTCTCCGATCTTGGGTTTCAGAGGCGACAGTGGAATATGTGGCACGCTGCCATTCTGCTGACAGCTCTGGCTTTGGGGGGTGACAGTATTATTTTAGACGTGTTAATGAGCCACAGTATCTATTAGTCTGCCAGTCAAGGTGATGAAACCTGCTTATGAGCCTTCATTGTTTCCAGGCACAGGGCACAATGTTGCATTTTTAATCACCAGAAGTCCTATCTCTATTTTTTCCCCTCACCAGTGTTGATTTGTTTCAGTTAAGTCACAGCTTACATTGACCTGTCTTTGACACTGAGCTTTGTACTGAAATCATATTCAATTCTATGTTATTGCCAGCGGACTAATAAGGGTGCCATAATTTAAGGTCAAAATTTGTAAGTCAAATATAATGTCTCAGATCCCATCGGCCCAAATGTGATGAAGCTTGAGAGAGATGATGCATCTTGAAACTGTGACTGGCCCCAAGAAGTGTTCACATTTATGGAGAATGACATGCTTCACAGCAATTTGGCAGCAACAGAACACTCAAGATACAACTGCTCATTTTATAACATCAGATTAATTTGTAAACAGATGTTTTTTTCCCCTTAAAATTATGTGTGGCCAGCTTGTCCTGGAGTAACACTTTCCTTATTGCCATTCAGATGTTGCATTCCTGTACCTGTAGAGGGTCTGGGATCAAATAGCGCTACGGTAGGCTCCTCAGTTCGTCTGTATATCTGTCTAAATTTCTCCCCATCCTGTCTCCTGTCTGTCTCCTTTTCCCACACTCCTTCTTCCTGCCTTCGTAATGTCAAAATTAAGAAAAAAACAGCTATAGAGTTACAATATTCTGTAGCAGGAAAAATGTTGGAATACTTTCTACCTCTCCTCCCTGGTTTCTGTGACTCTGAGACGAGAGATTTCTGACTTTGTATGCAGATGGTTCCTCCTGCATGTCTTCAAACCCAGCACCCAATCTAGGTCAACCATCTCACTGCTTCCCCGCTGCCTGACTGAGCTGTGTGCATATACTGTATGTGTCTGTGTGTGTGCATCTGTATGTGTTACACTTTCAGTGCTCCAGGCTACAACAACAACAACAACAAAAATTGGAAACATATCTGCTTTTTCTCCTTTAAGAGACATCCATTGAATTTTATTTTTATATAGAGGACTTCCAAATAATTGGTGTACTTAGACTAATACAGTAGAGTATATCATAGAAATGCAACAGTAGCAATAGCTGGAGGTATTGATTGAAATAATCAATGTTGCTGTCTCTGTTGACTGCTTGCACTGGGGCTTTTGAAAGCGAGCAAAACAGGCCTAAGGCATCAGATCACAGTTGTCTGTGACCAGCCTCTTGAATCACTGAAGCTGCTGGAGCCATGAGCCACACCCAGCTCCAGTCTCACTTTGTGCTCTGATAACACTTCTTCTGGGGTTCTCTGAGTTTGTTCATTTCTCAGAAGGGAACATAAGTTTGACAAACAACCAATGCACATTTTTAAGATGTACATGTGGGCAGTCACACTTTTATTTCTTTTAGCACATTTATAAGCTCTGGGACTACATAAGCACCAAATGCTGAAACACAAAATTAACAGTTTTCACGCAAACATTTATATGATAAATATTTGTGGTGAATGCATGCTGCCGTCTGTTTATTGGTGTTATATATATATCATGGTACAATTTGGGATATTTTTTTAGATTTAAACAAAATCATGACATACCAAGACTATTTCTACTGTACCACTGTTTTACATAAAAGATGGAGCCATCAAAATATACCTTTTTCATTTGTGATTGACACTCTAATATGTCTATGTATCTGTTAAACTATCTTCATGTGTGCTCAGCATAAAATATGTTCAGTTATTAGAATAAGGAATCATACATACTGCATAATATTTTGAGTTGTATAATCAATTAGTCATCTAAATTGCGAAACCAACTCAAGTTGAGATAAGAAGTTCAATAAATGTAGGGTATTAAGTTAAATCAACAACTGTTCAGTCATTACAATACATTACAGTCAGATGTGTAATGTATGTTTTCCATGAACCTTCTCTTTGACTTTAGAGTCAGTTCATCATTAGACACAAAGAACTTATGCTGTGGTTGCTGCTGTTGAAGACACTTTTACACCAGAGTCAGTACACTGACATCACGCAATGCTGCTCCCTCACTTGTGAAATAAGATATGTATGAGTGTACGGACTGGATCTGACACCGACCTTCATCGTGGTTTGTATTGTTTTTATTTTTATGAAAAGAAACAGAGGAAGGAGCTTTCTTTCTATCATATATGGTTTATTCAAACTACAAAAAAAGGGTCTGTGGAAAGTTTTCACTCTAAAAGTGCATGCTGGGAAGTCTGATAATGTTTTTTTAAAAACTTTAAAACAGTTTGAGTGAACTTTGAGTGGTACATTCATTCAACTCATCATCTCAACTCAAAAAGTAAAGTAAGGCAAACTGATGTTTATAAGTTCTGAAGTGGTATGGACAATTAAAGTTGAATTAACTTGAAATTAATAAAACTTAAATTTATTAAGTTAATTACACAATACTAGTTGATTTCACTGAATTCCTGTATGCTGTTTTACAGTAAGAAGTTTAAGGAATGCCTCTGAAACACACAGTAGCAACTCACTACAGCCCTACTGCAAATCTTGGCGAATAGGTAAACCGAAAGCTATGCTGCAAACATGATACATGGCATTTCAGCAATGATTTATCAGTGAAGATTAATGATGGAGATTGTCTTGACAGGAGAGGGACTGTTTGACAACTGCCTGGATAGAAATCTAAAATGAGGAGTATATATCAGAAGGTACCATAACTTTGAAGACAAAGGCTGAGAAAAAGCCTTACACTTGAAAATTCCCTGTGTTCGTGTCACACAAAATGTATTTTGAAAGTGCTGTGCAAGGTCCATAAGATCAAAACTCACTCACATGTCAGATATGAGAGTACACTTTTCGTATGTGTTTTAGTTTTTATAGTGTTCTTCATTTTAGTTCATTAAAATTCTGCACAGGAGAATATTGTATCTATTTTTAGTTGTGGGCGTGTCTGCATATTTGCATAAATGATTACATGCTGGTCCACACAGGCCTACATTGTGAGTTGTGACGTGGTGTGCATGTTTGTGTGTGTGTGTGTGTTTGTCCAAGCACCCTTGCCATCTCTCAGCAGTGCTGACTGAATTATGCATTATTCAGAGTTTAATATTAGACGTTACATGGAGGTAAATTGGAGCTATCAATCACCCGAGACATTCATATGTGGCAGACTCTTGGAATACATTTTTGAAAGGCAAAGCAGTCTTTGGAAATCAGGAGTGATTGGCTGGGGAAATTGGGTGTGGAAATTATAATTATTATTTCTTCATTTTCCAAGCTTTGCCTCATTCTGATGACATTAGCATTATTAGCCTTATGTTAGGGATAATTATTATTTGAGCTCTCGAGGATGCTGATGAAGTGCACTCATCTAATGTGTTACAATATATTCAAAACTCAGAAAGTCAGACGTTTCCATCAAGTCTGATTTACATACCCCTCATTTTGCCCATTAAAAGCAGGAGAACATTCAATATGAGTAATTGTTTCATATGGAATTATACATGTTTGATAGCTATAAATTGTATTTGAAATTCTAATTAAATGAACAAATTGGCAGGAGTCAATTTTGATAAAGCTTAATCATTCACAACAATAGATGGAATGCACTTAGACCCAATGGAATATGTCATTAACAGCTGTGTCCCTGTACCCATGTGTGTCTGTATGCTTAAATGTGTGTCTTTACTTGAATGCTTGAATGCTGGGTCAAGAGACACCCCATCAGAACCCATAATTTTCAGAGAGTAGCTTTGCGTCATCAAAAAATGTGTTCTAATATGCATGAATAGCCATGTCACACTGAACCATTTTAGAGGCATTTGTCTTTGAAATGTAATACAGTGCATTAGCTCCTCTGAAGCCCATTTAAGAATGTCAAAGGCAATACTGACTATATACAGTGCACAACAGGATTTTTGTAGTGTCTTTTCCTTAATAAATCTGGTCCACAGAAAATCCTACACCAACATTTATTAGAAGTGAATATTATTTTTACTGAAACAGACGTTTGGCCAAGACACACGAAAGATAGCAGTGATACAGTAAACTGTAAACACAGTGCTAGTCCTCAGAATTCCAAACAGTATTACTGCTGGTGTATGGCAAGATAGAGAATACTCATTCTTTTCTTTATTTTATATTTTAAACAAAAACAATTATTAAATAGCTAGTCGTTTTTGAAAAATCTCTGTTTATGGCAGCCGAAAACTGCTAAAAATATCCTCTATTGTTTCCATGTTTTCCAAAATTATTGCAAAATTTTTGGTGTTTTGCATTAATTTTCTACCTTATTTATACAGTGGATGTGATTAACTTGGCATTTTTATTTCATTGTATCTGGAGAGAAGCCGCAGTTGAATAATATACAACACAGATAAAACAATTTTTTCAGTGTACCTTGCATTTTTGGGCTGCAGTACAATGCTTCCTTTAAAACACTGCTGCACAGTGACTGACTGAAGTGACATGCCTCATATATCCAGAGCAGTAGAGTTGAGTTTGATAGCAGTAAAAAAATATCATCAGTGGTAAACGTCAGATTTTGGTGACAACCTCTCAAGAGTAATCCATTGACCTCTTGCCTCAACAGTTTAATGCAGCCTCAAGGTATGTTGTATTATAAGTAAAAAATAGGTCTGACTCTGGCTTCTCCTTGAAAATAAAAAATATTTTTCTGCTATCAATATCATCCTTCTTCCAAAAACATAAACAACTCGCACCTGAATATAAAAAGTCATCACATATTCAAAAACTATTTACCTCTCTACCAATTGGCTCGGGAGTCCCAAGTCGGGACTGTCACAGTTGATGCTGTGACA
>NW_023339650.1:7970952-7974183 GCF_004916995.1 Morone saxatilis
CTCAGTTCTACCAAACCTAACAGGGACATCCCTATTAAAAAGCAACAACAACAAAAAACACTTTATCCACCACAGCATATATTCCATAGTGCAACTACCAAGATAACTATAATTTGATTGTTTTCAAATTGCTCTTTAAAATACGGTAGAGGGCAACACAGAAAATATACAAACACTTATAAATTGTAAAATTAATGCAGGAGGTGCATAATAGACTGAATGATGGGAAGCTTAAGAAAGAAACATAATAACAGCATAAGTGAAGGAAGCAGACATGTGGGCAAACAAAATAGTCCCAGTTATACAATGAGTATATTTTTTCTCTGTGTGGGGGGAGTTGTTGTTGAGCCTGAATAGCAGACATATGTCTTCACGGTGTGCAGACAGAGTAAGATACAACAATGGAAGCAGGGAATATATGGAATGTCTACATGCAGTATAAACAGTAAAGATTAAAATAGTCGAATGAACACAAGTGATTAATATCAGATCATAATACATATTAGTGTTAAGTGTGTCCAGTGGCAGCATTATTTTTTGAAGTTTGAGCCTCAATGTAGAAATGATGGTAGTGTGATATTTTAAGCTATTGTACTGCACTTAATACAAGCATGCGCTGTGTAGGTACCTCATTGTCAAAACTCAAGCTACAGTGTGAGGCAGGCTATTATTTTTCACGGGGAGCCAATTTTAATGATGCAATAAATGCAAATATTTCAATCCAATGTTTGGGATTGTATAAAGCACACATTACGCAAGCCTGCCAGCCTCACCTTTACCCATTAAGTTAAATGTAACTGTGTGTGTATGTGTGTGTGTGCTACTGTATTTATGGCTTGCAATATATGGAGCAATTTAGTGCACTTTTTAATTATAAGTTACGATGTCTAAAATTGAATTTTGAGTCAACATGCAGACATAATTGATAACATAATAATAAGGTACCAATTTATCAAACCTGGACACCTCACAAGTCTTGACATAAAGCAATACCACACAACTCTAATAAGCTGTTAAGACCTAAAGGAAATATAATGGAACATGTTCTGCCTGTATTGACTGTGTCTGTGGTGCTGTTAAAAGATCAATGCGGCATTTGATCACAAAGTGTATTTAAAAATCATGGGGATCAAATCTCTCAGATATTTGTATGTCACATCTTCTTACAGTTTGCTATATGCCTACAGTACCAATAACCAAACAACTTTTTGGGAATACATTGCCAGTCCACTCTGTATTCTTAACTGATTTAACTGGGTGTGCAGTGACCAAATAGTCACAGTGGTATACCATATGATAGTGGAAGTTTCTGCCTTGATGGTCTTGTCTGGCTTTATTGTTGCAGGTTAAGAGAACTCCATAGGTTGTAGATACACAACTGCCTTGAAATAGCCCTCTTACCCATAGTGGTATTACATCGTCTAGTCACACACAGGTACTTTAAATTTTTTACTGGAGTTTATTTTGAAAGTGGTGTGCACAATGTGTGGTGTGTTTTTTAGTATTTGGATGTGACTGTGACACGTGGAAGGGTTTTTAGATGCCTGGTTAGGCTAACTTTATGAGCGTCATCAAGGCAATGAGGAAAACATGTCAAACTTTGGCCAAGGTCTTGAAATTAGAGGGATGCTATCATTATGCTATTTAGTATGCTAGTTAGTAGTTGTCATATTGACAGTTTTTGCCACCATGCTGTGTAGTTCATTGGTGGCGTGCCTGCAGGTGTGATAACACATTTTTGTATATGATTTTAGCTAATTAGTGCTGAAGTGTTCACATTGTGTATGTTACATATACAGTAGGAGTAAATATGAAGTCAAAGAGTTCATTGGGTTTTGTAATTAGTATCAGTAGCCAAATTATTTTATTTTTTACATGCTCAGTATATTGTGTCACATCTATTTTGGTTAAATCATTCTATGTTGTTTTTTTATATAGCAGGCCTGAAAGTAAGGGAATGCTATTGACAAATAAAATGAATAAATATGCCAGTAATAAACAAGGACAGGCTTGAGGTACACATAAACTCCTGTCACACTCTTCATTGATCCACACTGCTGTCTTGCCTGTGGATCCCTTGCTGCCTGTTCTAGGTCAAGATGTCCCCATAGTCTGGAGAATGCAGGACCTTTTTCACAGCAGGGATTTTGACTTGGCATAGTGAAAAAAAACGGACAGGTGTTACTCATAATATAAAGGAGGGCTCTGTTCTTTTCAGGTGCCCCAGTAAGCCATGACAGTGTGACACCGAACCAGCATGCAGCTGAAACTACTAAATCAAATTCAGCTGTCATTCATTTTATTTACACCTGTGCTTTTCCTACTGTGACATGCCAAAGTATCTTCTGTGATTAAAACCAGTTGTGTGTTGGCATACAGTAGATCTGCAGGAGGATTTCAGCTCCGCCTACAGTATTTCAAATCCCGGAGGAACCTTCCTTCTTTTTATACAGCTATCATTCAGTTCTTTCCAACTTAGATTGTTGAAATATTAACAAGGGGCTTTGCAATACAGTGTCATTTCATGTGAAGGGAAGAAGCACGCTTTTGAATGTGTTCCTTAGGGGAGCCAACCCACTCAAAAATGCTGAGGACAATGATCATGCAATACTTGGGACATGGCCTGGGGATGGAACAAGGAATTGGACTAAAAAAAGAGAAAATATGAATAAATTCTAATGGCCACATATAGTACATTCATTGCCAGTACCAGCTAGAAGTAGAGAAGCAGTAGCTAATATTATTTTCAAAATTGTCTGTGTTGAATTTTGAGCCCTAAACATTTTCTGAAACCACAGTGCTAGAGGCATAAAAACAATTCTGGAACATGTTCTAAAAATGGGAAAATTGAACCATTACCCTGACATTTTGAACTAGTTACTACTTTCTTCAGGAGAAAAACAAAACATTAGTATTTGTCCTGTAGGTTGAGTAATATAGATCAACATGAATGATTGACTCATTGCATATTGCAACCAAGAGACACTGCTTGCTACAAACTGCTGGCCAGACATTAAAACCAGTTAGATTTTTAAATTAGAATAAAGAAGGATGAAAAAAGGATAAAAAAAGAAGATAAAGTTAGAGGAGAGAGCAGGGCAGTGCAGCTGAGGCAACAAGGCATGGAGTCAGACAGCTGACGGGTCACAGGGTAAAGGGAAATGACACCCCATTGAACCCCAGAGGAAGGTGTGTCCATGTACTGAATATGTATGTATGTCTGTGTGTGTG
>NW_023339650.1:7974283-7987388 GCF_004916995.1 Morone saxatilis
AGCATGGGTCGAAGATGCCCATCCTGCCAAATCCTATGACTCAGGATGTGAGTAACCTCTGCGTTTGTACGTGCTTACATGTGTTTTTCCCCTGTGTGTGGAGCAGATGTACTTTTTTCAAGTGTGAGCAGACAGTAACAACAAAGTAGACCAAATGCCCATATTTGAACATATTTACTAAACAACCATACTTAAAACCTGTAAACTGGGTGATGAGATGTCTGTCATTGAAGCAAACAAATCTATTTAATTCACAAATATTCAGCAGAAGACATATATATCACTGTTTTGGAGTTGTTGGGACTCCAAAAGACAATCCTCATAAACAAATAAACATAAACAGACACTGTCTTGCCTTCCAGAGAGCACACAAACCGAACAAAAGGTTGTTGTTTTTTGGCCTGCCATGGAGATGCTTTCAGAATTAACCTTAATTAGTGACAGCTGATGTGATCTGCTCCTGCTGCCATTTTCAATTTGCTTTATTTATTTATTTTTGCCACTGCAGTAAGGACTCAGCCTTGGTACATGCAGGTGAATGTGGAGGCTTAAAGGTCCAGTGTGTAATATTTATGAGGATCTATTGGCTGGAATTGATTATAATAATCAGAGATATGTTTTTATTAGTGTAATAAAAATGAAACAAAGAAATAATCATGTTTTCGCAAGTGAGATAAAAGCTCTGTACCTTTGGAGCTAAATGAATCCATGTATTTTGCCAGTCAGGGTGTCAGTATAGAGTCAACAACCTCTCATTCTCACTTGCATATGGACTGTAATGTTTGCACTGTAGAGCCTGACTGTCATTAAGGAGAGCCACACTGCAACACTTAACAGGCTGAGGTGGACAGAATTCAGTAGTCAGTTCGGGGTATTGGATTTTGATCAGCTTTATTTTAGCCGATACCAGTCCATTAAAATATGCCCGGATCGGCCCTGATACCGATCCTTAGGATTGCCTCGGGAGTCAGGATATCCCTATTAAAAAGCATATATCACTGTAAAAAAAAAAAGAAAAAAACACTTTATCCACCACAGCATACAGTCTATGGTGCAACTACCATGACAATTCTACTAGAATTTAACTGTTTTCAAATTGCTTTTGAAAATACTGTAGAATGCAATATAGAAAATTACACAAACACATATGAACTGTAGATCTGATGCCGTAGATAGATAATGGACAAGGATGGGAAAGCTTCAGAAATAAATAAAATAATAACAGCATAAGTGAAAGAAGCAGACATGTGGACAAAAAATTGTCTTAGTTATTTTTACACAGTGAGTACATCGTTTTAAGATCTGTGTGACTCTTTGGGATTAATTTGTTGTTGAGCCTGAACAGCAGACATTTGCCTTCATGCTGTACAGACAGCAGTTCCTTGACAGTGACTGCTTATTCGGTTTTCTCCTTTGCAGACCATAAACTAAAGAAATTATTAGTGGTAAAACTTCAAACTGATTTTTTTCCTGTTAGGAATTTTTCTTTTGTTGTTTACACTTTGTTCTCCGAGGAACTCTGCTAAACGCCAGGTCCTCTACCACGCTGTCAAAAACAGGGGGCTTTGTCTGAGCTTTTCATGTCTTATCTAGGCCTAAGCAAAATGAAATGTCAGGCCATCGTTCCCCCTCAGTTCAACGGGAAACTGCACACAACTCAAATCAGCGAGGGTGTGCTGCAATTAAATGTGTCCCCAGAGCTACAAAAGCCCCCTCTAAGCTGAGGTTCCTGTTACATTGTACCCTGTAGGATGTAACACATCTATTCAATAGCAGCTCAACTGTGCCTGATGACAATAGCTCAGGAAGAACATTGGGGTGGTGGAGTATTGTGACATTTGATGGTGAATGTGTTGGTACTGGGATTATCTCTGAAGCAGCCAATATACAGTGAGCCAACTTTTGCAATTTTCTGAACACAGCACCTGTCTGGACACTAATCACAAAGGGTTTGTCCTTCTCTATACATGATCACTGGCTTCCTCTGACAATAAATGTTTTACAGTGGTGTGTATTATTGTATGCAGAGGTTCACAAATTGCATTTCTGCTGGATTTTGATTCAGCTTTATTTTCAGCTTTGTCTTTTACTACAAGAATGCACTTATCAGAATCACTTAAACCTTGCTTCGCTTACTGAATGTAAATGTAATGCTTGTGTATTTGTCAGTTTACTAAATATTGTGTCAGACAGAAGTGGAATAATAGATTATCTGATGAGCCAATGCCATAAAGAACGGTTCCTCAGTGTCAGGTAATGCAAAATAGCCACTTGGAAGGCAATAATGAATCAGTTGTTTTTCTACATTTATTCAGAGTTAAACCGTGTATATTAGCAAATTTTCCTGAAAATATAACAAAGACACAACCAGTGGGTACAGACATTGTGACTTGAAAAACAGGTGTAACTAATAACGGCTGCATTTCATTTAGGTGTGCCAGTGCAGGGGCTCTGGTATTGTGCAGGCTGGCACACTGGCATGGCTTACTGGCACAGCTAAATGGAATGAAGCCATCATTAATGTTATTAGTCACACCTGTGATTTTCCTGCCATGAAAAGATCTGTTGAAAATACAGTAGGTTTTAGTGCTGCAGATGTAACTGGATGGTTTGTGGAAACAAAACAAAACCACCACAGCACAAAACTATTGCCAAGGAGCCACAGATTAAATTATTGATGGAGCACATGTTTACGTAGGTTCATTCTGTTGTGGCAGTTCAGGGCTCCAGTTCATTGCCTGAGGTGTTTACTGTCGAAAACAACTGCAGGACTCCACAAAGAAGGTGAGGCAAGTCTTTCCTCTGCCTACTGACGAGCACATTTGGCTGTCTCATTCAAGAGAAATGCGGCAGTCAGCCAACTGGTGTAATATGGTCTTTGCTGGGGTTCTGGTTGTTCAGGAGCCAAACTCTGGTGACTCATCTCCACTCAGGAGGGGAGATGCCAGACACAGTAGTAGTGTTTGTCAGTGAGAGTGAAAATAACCATCTGCGGGCCATCTCGCTAGCATCTTTTATTTACCGACACCACCCTGTCTGGCCTGCTGTCTGTCTGGTGGCTTGCTGACTGGCTGATAGACTGACTGGATGTTTGATTTGCAGGCTGTCTGGATCCTCACTGACTTTGTAAGCTGAATTGCTTGACACTAACGGCTCACTTACACTCAACGTCTGTCTGATCAGCTCTCTAAATGACATTACTGTAAATAAATATTTGCTCTTAAAAAACCTGTTTGAAATATGTAATACGCTAATAAAATATAGGACTGAACTTGAACTGCAGAAGTGTACATGCACCAGTATGTGCATACAGAGTGTGTGAGTCTAACCAAAGCTTGTGCAGATTTACATCTCAACATCAAATGTTAAAAGTGAAGGGCTGAGACTAGCGGCAAATTGTAAAGTGAAAGAGTCCATGATCAAAATCCCACACTCAATCAGTTCATTATTTAGTCTTTTACTGAAGTCAGGGCCGCTGTATTGACAAAATCCTGTCCCCATGGCCTATTTTCTCTAAAACTTGCAGACCAATTTCCTGATTTCTCTGTCTTTTTATTTCTCTCTCTGTGTGCTGTATTCAGTCCACACAGGAAAGAAGCACAGAAGCTTTTGTTTATTGATGATTTAAAACCGTTCCAATTAATGTTACAGAAGATAGGTACACTTCGAAATAATCTTACATTTTATAGATGGCTCAGTTTAGAAGTATTATGCCTCTATTATAACTTTGAGTGTATCCAGGCCTTGTGATGTATTGCTGCAAAGACAAAAGTTAGATTTATCTGTGCAGAACTGATATTAATTTGTTACAGTTGGCGAGGTGGTGTTTGTGGAGTTAATGAAAGTGATGTGTTAAAAAAATAAAATAAAACTATGATAATTGCAAGAGTCTCATCTTTTTGAAATGAGCTTGTCAGTTAGAGACACACGTCACTTTCCTGTATCCTGAATAAAGTAATTAAATTTGTGATAAGTGGGGCATCACATTTTAACGAGTCTACAAGGATCCCTATTTGTGAAATGACATACTGGCAGGGACACAGGTGAGAAGTGTGACTGTGTGTGTTTGTGTTGTAGACTAATTATTGTTCGTATTCAGATTCCATGCTTTGGTATTCATTTGCATGCCACAAGCAGCCACTGTATCCACAGTAATGTAGTAATGTAATTATTTTGCACACTGACTGACTGAAATGTTTAAAGGACTGGTTCCACCTGATATTTACTGTCGTACTATGTCATTTTTACTCACTCGCTTTTCAGTCAAACTTAAAACCCAGTAGGGTTTAGTGGCATCTATCGGTGTAGTTCACCCTCCCTTTACAATCACAAAGGACTAACTACGGTGGCTGCGAATTACTCGAAAAACGTAAACACCCTTATCTAGAGCCAGTGTTTGGTTTGTCCCTTCTGGGCTACTATAGAAACATGGCGGTTCAGCATGGCTCTGTTGAAGGTCACCTGCATCATCTGCAGATATCCATAGCTTTGGGAAGTACAGAGGAAGTTAATAATCATCAATATTTGATCAACTTGTAAATTGGCACCACCAGAAGTATGCCAGATTAGCTATTAGCAGTTCTGGGGTACAATATATCCATCAATATACAGGAAACTACCACTGGATTACTAGATGTATTAGTAGTATAGAAAATTCAAAAGATGATGATTTGCTGGAGTTCTGCCTTTTCAAAGAGCTTTTCCCCCCTGTGATTTCTAAGTAGATTAAAGGATGTTTATTTGTGATGCACACCGCCAAGGAGAGCACCTGGAGGATATCTTTACTTGCCCTTTTTATGTACTTTTAACTTTATCATGTTTCTTCTTTGTGTGTGTGTGTATTCATATCAGCGATGCCGGTGCCAGAGCAGCCTGCGGAGCAGGAAAAGGGGGCGATGGTTGCGCCTGTGATGCCAGCCTCCAATGGAGAAAGATCTGAGACTGAGACGACCTCCTCCATCCTCGCCTCTGTCAAAGAGCAGGTAGGAACTTTCCAATGTACATATGTGCATTGTAAATGTGCCAAACCTGTATTGTGTTTAACTTTGATAAGAAAAGCATTTTTTTTTCTTTTGGTTGTCTCTGTTTCTCTTGCTCCTCTTTTCTCGCCCCCCCCCCTTACTCCTTGAACAGCTTGCTTCGAGGTCAGAAGGTTGTCACTGTTATTCGGGGGAAAAGGTACTCCGCCACTTTAAAGTGTTTAAAAGAAACCAAAGATTGATTGGTGCCAAGGGAATGCGAGAGCGTAATGGATGGAAATAACAGAGATTACGGTGCAAGAGCTGTAGCCAAGTAGACATAATTGAAAAAGTCATTAAAATCAAGGCAATTACTCGACGGGGAGTGTTAGACGCTAGCTGCAGCGTTGCAAGAGGGTAAGCCAGGCCATGATGCTGCCTGGTTTCAGGTTAGCAGGAGGAATGGGAATTAGTGGAGGATATAGAGGGGGGAGAAGAGGCTGATGGGATGATGTAAATCAGGATGGGTGGATTGCTTTTGTGTGAAAAAGGAAGGAAATGGGTGTGGGACAATGATATTTTGCATGTTGTCTATTGAAGGCTATTGAAGTAAATATGTTGGACTGAGATGGGAAGGGAGAGGGAAAAACAGAAGGAAAGATTGGAGGAAAAGTAACTGTCTGCATTTGATTAATACAGTTCTATGTGTCCAAGTGGGAGTTTTGGAGAAAAACATCAGATTCAACAGCCTTGGTTACTACAGGGCATGTGTGTGTGTGTGTTGTGTAAGCTTGCATGATTAAATTAGTAGACCTTTCTGTGTGTTTATCTTAACTTTATTTTTTTAGTATAAAACAAACATCCTCACGCACGAACATGTGCACGACCCTTGCTTGCACGATGAAAATATATTGTGAGTTCTGACTGAGCAAAACCTTCTCACTAATTGCATTTGGTGATTTGCGTTTAGCCTTGGACTTATTCCTTTGTGTAATGGAATGCTGTTTCATTTGGATTTAGCTCATCAGCAATTGCTATACACCATAGATTTATCATTTGGCCTATCTACATTGACTCTGAAGTTCTCCTTAATTTAATACCACAAAATATTCCATTTACCCTTACCGAGTGAAGGACAAGTGCTGATGGCAATTTAAGCTTTTTTTCCCTTGCAAATGGCATTCATTTGTGTTTCCTCCACCAGAGAAACTCTCAGTGCTATTACATTACTGAATCATTGAAGCATGCAGTGTTTAGTCAGATCCATGCTTTGGACCTAGATTTGAACCCGCAGACCCTCCCAACCCCCACCGTTGGGAAAGCAAATGTACAGGAGTTATCCAAAAGGGAATATATCATAGACACGCAGCAGTTGTTAATGTCTTATTTTCTTCTGCAGTCTAACAGCTTGAAGAACTCCTCCAATGAGGGAAAATGTTTTGAAAATTCAAAATGAGTGCCTTGTTTAGTCATCAGAAGGAAGCATGAATGCCTTTGTATTCAGGTTTTTGAGCAACATGAGTTACAATAGGCCTAACCAACTCTACATAGCAACACTTTGGAAGTAAAAGGCTGCAGTAACTGCTGGAATGTATTTTTTCCCCATCAGAAAATGTCTCAGTGCTGTAACATTACTGGATCATTGAAGCGTACCTGATTTAGTCAGATCCACGAAGCTTTACCGATACATATGGACTTGCGTAGTCAGATTTACACCATACTAATGCAACATTGCTACTAGGTAGCGAGTTGAAAAAATAACACCACTATATACGCTATTGCTGTGTGGGGTTTTATCCTTTTTCTTCACCCAAACAGATTTACATACTGTTCAAACGCACTAGACAGTCCAATCTCCTTTATTTTCCTTTGGAGACATGCAGGATGCAGCGGGGAAGAAACGTTCTTGCTTCTTATTTATCTTAGAGCAAGGTATTTGACCTCCAGGTGCTCTGTTGGAGCTGATTAGTGGCCAGAACAGTAGAAGACAGTAACTGTACTGGATAGTTACCAAATATAAATGACTCTATAGTAACTCTATTAGTAATGTTCTAGAAACAATAATTTGGTAGTATTGGCACTCAAATTTGGACTGTATGTCAAATCCTGTTGTCATCAGGTCTCCACACCAGTCCCACCAGGATAAATTTATTGCATTGATTTTGTCTCTAAACATTTCTCTAAAATCAATAGTTGCAAAGAAGCATATGTTTAACATTTTCTCCACAATGCCTTCTATAGTCCCTCTACCTGCAGTCCCTATAGTGATTCCCCTGTTTGTGGTTCTGCTTATATAGGGTAGTGTGCATGTATATGATACAGTTGCCTTCAGCAGGTCTGCTTGCACAATACCGTGGTCATGAATAATACATTTCCATAACAAGCTAACATTAATGTCTGCACATAATAATTGATAGTGTGGACAACACAGAAGTATTATGTGATAGTTTTAATGTCCATATATGAGTGCATCTTAAATACAGATACACATTTTTCATTGACTTCTAAACAATTTCTCCCTTTTTGTGTGCACTAATGTGTATGCATTTGCAAACATGTAATAGATGCATGATGTTAATGTGTGATAAAAAGGTTAGCTCTAAATATAGCTCTCACCCACTCTGCCTCACACTGACTGTCTCTGTGCAGGTGTGTATGTCTGTGTGTGTGTGGGTGTTCCTGCATATGAACATATCGTTCCAGTAACCCAGCCGGCACACGTTCCTGCACATCATCATGCCCAACACACACACCTCTCTCCACTGTGGTGTCCTAGCGAGGGTACACACATGTAAAGATACACACATGGTGTAGATTCTGTTTAGTAGTCACCATCTGTCTGCTCGCTAATGTGTGTTTTAATTTTACTGAAATTATTTTCTACCACTGGTAGTCATGGGGTTTATTAAAGGATTTCAAGGAGACACAATGTATGTATATCTTTTCTTAACTTATAACTACTTAAATCCCCTTGCTTTTCTCTTCAGTAACGTTACTCTTTTCCACAAAATCCACGCACACACCTCATCTGTGTAACTAACTGAACAGGCATTGATTTTCTATCTTTATATTCACATAACAACCGTTGCTTATGTGACAATTAGGCTACCTTTTTATATCGTGAAGAAAAGAAACACACTGCACTGAAAATACTTTTCCATTTTGCAGCAAAAAAAATACACTTGCAGATATTTGACTTCAATGAAGTTTTCTGTATTTGTTAATGCAGAACTGACAGTAAAATTAGCCAGTTTATCATTCTCAGGATAACAGCAAATAGACTAAACATAAATAGAAGTAACACACAAGTCACAGAGAATAAAATGAATGGCTGCATTTTACACCAAAAGGCATAACTGCTTTCCGCCGTATGTAAAACCTAATTATAACTGAGAGCATTAAGCATCTTTATGAAAACTTTTCAGTTTATAGAGGAGCTGATATTTATCAGTCAGAATTGATCAGGGCCTGCCAGTCTGTTCTATAACTGAACCAGCCATAACAGTAACTGACTGGACTGTCTTACCTTAAACCACCTATTTTTTCTCTCCTTCCTCTGTGCATCCACCACACTGATTAATTTTCAATATAGTATGATAGACCTGAACATTTTCTTGATTAACCACGTTAACTAGTTTGTGCTCCCTGAGCTCAGTGTTTCTTAAAGGCCTGCTGAAATTCTTCTCTGCGCTCTCTGTTGATTCTGTGTTTTTGTGGGAAAACAACTGGGGATCTGTTACAACCTGTGGACACCAGTTACAAGATACATGACATTGTAAAGTGTGTAGCCGTGTTACTTTTGTTTTGGCGGGTACTCAGGTTGGGTGGTCCTGGAGCTTGCCTGTAACGACGGGTCTGGAACTGGCTAACATGGCTAATTCTTTGTGTACTACAGTCATCATTGCTGCTAACTCTGTCTGCCAGCTTGGGGTTGCTGAAGGTGTGCCATGTGTCTCCTCCAGAGCACATGAAGTCCCCTGTAATTTTTTTTAGGAACCTCACCAGGAGGGTACAGAGAAGTTCACACAGACATTTGAATTAATTGAATTGCTTTCAAAAGTATATCCAAATCAGTATGAACCCGATGACTAAATGCAATATCCATATTTACAAACATATCATTTCATTACTGTCAAACATTTTTACAAATTTAGCTCTGTTCTAAATAGAGAGCTCTTCAGTATTATGGTGCATTTTTGTGGATTGTCCTCAGTGAGTTACCCTTTTTAAAGTCCATAAAAAGCCAGGGGTCAAATAGAATGTAGGCTACATAAGCTAGAAAACTCTTCAGGAAATCGGCTTCATGCAAAATCTCCACATTCTCAAATAAATGTCAATTGGCTATCTCTCTTGTTAGATTTTTCATATTTAACGGCTGTACTGCAACAGTTGGAGCCATTTGAGTTTCTCAAGATGCTTTGCAGTATGTTGCATCATGTCTTAACTTGCCTCAGGAGAGCTCCACAGAGACCAATTTAACCAGTACTGATTTGCTCTACAATCTATCAGTTTTCTGCATATTTTCATTTAGCTGGAGTTAATGTCCTGCTCTGTTTCTGGAATAAGCCCTGGCAATTTAACCTTGTTTCTTGCTAAATTATAATCTGCATGTTATTTCATGTTTTGCTTTATCCCTGATTGATACGGTAATGTAATGATTCCACCTATAATGAGTTTAATGAAAGCTGTTATATGTGCTGTTCTAAACTCCCAGCAGGCATTTGATCTTTCCTCTGGTTTAAAAGAGGTGAGATTTTGTAATCTTCATCCCAACATTTTAGCATGTAGCCAATTTTTTTTTTCAAATTACATTCTATTATTGATAGATGGTCATTTGGTGTTATGGGTTGGTAAAGAATTATGCACCCTTTAGAGGCAGAAAGACACAAAGGAAAAATGAGACAACAAAGTCTGCAGGGTGATAATGATGTTAAGTTATTTAGCAGTCAGAGAAAAAAAATCTTTTGGAAGAAGAATATTTTTAGGGTGTTTAAAATTCCAGTGTGTTATGTTCCCTTAGATCCTGCTGATTGCTTAACTGAAGACATGACCAGAGCTTTTTATGTCCGGATGCTGTGTTTTAAATAAAATTAATAGAGCTGTCTTTCATGTCAGTTATGTATTGTGCTTTTATTAGCTTTTAGTTACTATTGCTGAAAACGGCTCTGTTTTTATTACTTTTAAGTATTTCTCCACAATGTATTTTCCTTCTTTTTGTAACCTAAAACTATACACTGTGAAAATTCATACAAGCATCATTTAAATGTGTAAATATAGCATTCTCTTAAAAGGACATAATTCAGGATATGTACTGTATATTAAGTGGTTAATTTATGAGCACAAGTATAGAAAATCTCGACACTGTTTTTGATTTATCCCATGGGAATGTTATTAACTTTTGAGTATTGGTGTTGGGCAGTGGTTCCCAACCTTTTTTCCTTAAGGGACCACTCTATCATTGAGTCAACTGATGACCCCTGACTCAGTGACATATTTTATGGATATTTCATATTATATTCAATGCATAACAATATTAGTACAGAACAACTGATAACTGTACAACCCAAATAGTGAACGCAGTAACTGCTGATTTTTATACATTTGGAGGGGGTTATATCCTGTGAATAGAGATGAGTCAGAGATGAGTTTTCCGTGTATTTTTATGAACTTTTTATTCAATTTAGTTTTTTTATTTTTGAAATGTTATTCAGTCATACTTACTAATAGGCTTCTTTTTTTGACAAATTCATCTTTTTATTCTATCCTGACTGTTCTGTTTGGCTATAGATTGTGTTCAAGCCTTTGTCCTATCCTGTGATATATAGGCCTATTGTGTATATTTTCAGTTGTGTAAGTTTTTTTACACCCCTTAAAATCAAGAAAGCCTTGCAACTCCCTGTGAAGCTGTGGCAACCCCCTAGTGGGAACCACTGATGTAAAGGTTCAGTAAAAACAGGTTTGAACCCAAAAGCATGACTCTGAGACCAGGCCAGTAAAATAATAAAATTGCTCAAGTTTACTCAGGGTCGAAAATGGTCAAAAGCCAAAACCCACCAGGCAGGGGAGATGAGGCAAGCTTACCTGATAGTCTAGAGAACAGGAGTCCCAAAGGCAGGCAGGGGGTCACAACAGCCAAACTCAGGCAGGCAGAGAAAATAGCTGGACTGCTAAGGCAGAAGCACAATACACAATATAGCTAGGAATGTATGTACATATGCTGCCGGGCTGGGGAAGTGGGCAAGTGGTGTGCAGGTTGGTAGGGAAGGTCAGGTGATGGGAAGGGAGGGAAAAAAGGGGTTATTGCAGGGCAGGTGGGATTGGCAGTATCCCAAAGGACAAGGACAATTTGAGACTAGGAACTGGCTGACATTGTGGCAGTTGGTAAGATCATAGATTGATTATGAAGACATATTTAACATGTTTAATATGAACATACTGCGGCATTTTGCATTTAAAGTTTTGATGAAGCGTTTATTAGCTAATTACAACATTACACAGAGTGTATCACTTTACAGTGTTATAACATGTGTGTTCGATTGTGTTTTCATTCATGGGTGTGTCATCACAGTAAGTCAATTGGGGGAGTGGAGGTAATCTGATGGAAAAACCCTACAGGGTTGACTCATTCTCAGAGTGTGTGTGTGTTGTGTGGTTTCCTATAACAGTGGTTATATCATTCAAAAATTTTCAGATTTTCATAACATAATATACATAACATAATTTATAATTAATATATATTAAAACGGCACTGCCTTTAATCTTCAACATCTTGAATTGTTTGTCATTTGCAATAGTCATTGTCATCATCATTAACATTTTCAGAATCAAAGTTGTAGATGGGGCCATCACTGCCATCACTATTGTCATATTTGTCATACACTTCCTCTTCCACATCTAGAAAAACACTTGCTCTTCCTGCATGTTGTTGAACTAAACTGTGTTCATCCTGCTTTGAGTTTGATGCATGTGAGCTGAAAGTATCCATAAACCACTCGAGTTATCAAGGGTTCACAACTGATGGAGGCTTTGGGTTTGCGTATTTCAAAGGAGCAAGGTCTTTTTCAGAGCAGAGAGGGTAATGTATTCTATCCTCTAGACTGCCGGCTTATTCTCCAGACACCTTTTCTTTGCTGGGGCTTCAGTGCACCTTATTGGCCTTTCGAGTGAGCTGAAAACTTTCCTTTTATAATATGCTCTCTAAGCTTGACTACTATTCTGCTTATTTACTGTGCATATTCCCAACACTTTGACACTCTCCAGCACTTACAGAAGTTGCCTTAAAAGTGATTTTGTGTAGGTGTGGTGTCATTTTACAACTTGCTCTGAAACTCAATTTGTGCATGTGTGTCTGGTTCTCTGCCTCACTGACTATCTCTGTCTCTCCTATTCTCTCCCCTTTATCGATACCCTGTCTATTGCTGGGGTTGACAGCTGTGTTTTGCTGCTGGTTATAAATTAATTCTGTCTCAGGTCAGAATGACGGGGAAGAAATGAATCCTCCCACAACTATTGAATACATCAGTTGATGAAAAACCTTGTGGCTTGGAAAATTCTTACATGTCACAAAAAAAAAAAAAAACATTTGGAAAACTTATTTTCCAGTTGGCAGCAATTGTGAAATTATCAATAATGTTTTGAAAGGGTTTCATAGGTTTGTGTAACCTGAAATCTGTGACATGGAGGATCATCAAATCTTCAATTTATGTAAGGTTTCTCGCTGCTATAACTGCATAATGCGTATTCCTTCTGCTGTGGCTCTGAAACTCTGAAATGACACTGTCATAGCACCTTACAGTTAGAACTTTGACAGCACATTCAGAGAGTGGATGTGCTGGTTCAAAGCTTTTTGTGCTTTGAACCTATCTGCCAGCCCCTCTGCCGGTGGTTTTCAAGCTGAAAATTATGTTCGGTGCCTCTTTCACTCTCTGTGTGTCCTCAGTGTCCTTCAACATTTGTCTCTTTCACTGTGCTAGTGTGGGAACAAATCATTTAGCCAGCGGGCATTTCTGGACTGTGTCTGTGTGCGTATATGGTGTGTGTGTGACTGTACTAATTGCACAAATGTAGAGTATATGCTAATCCGTGAATGCAGTATAGCTGTGTATGGGCCTGTGCCTGCTCACCTGCATGCCTGTGTGTGTGTGTGT
>NW_023339650.1:7987488-7992927 GCF_004916995.1 Morone saxatilis
GTGTGTGTGTGTGTGTGTACCCCAATGTGGATAAATACAGTGTA
Source organism: Morone saxatilis (assembly GCF_004916995.1). Taxonomy (NCBI): domain Eukaryota; kingdom Metazoa; phylum Chordata; class Actinopteri; family Moronidae; genus Morone; species Morone saxatilis. The sequence goes on from NW_023339650.1 coordinate 7,987,533, forward strand.
ATCTAAGAGATGATTGCATGTAGGGCAGAATTCTCCCAGTTCTACCAGTAAACACACTCAGCAGGAACCAATGGGAGACGTGGATGCTTTTTACACGCACATGCGCACACACACAGACATAGATATCAGATAACACTGTGAACCCAAACCTGTCTTACTGCAGTGAAGTAGTTTTTCAGCAGGTACCGTTCATTCAGTAGAGAGCAGTGCTGTGTGTGCTATCCAGTCAGTGTGTTTCTGCAGCCTTCAGAACACCTGATTCACTCACCAATGCTCGGTGCAGAGTTTTATTCCTGATGAAGCTGCCAAGGTGACTTGTACCAATTTTTACGCAAGCTTGAGTGGGAGCAATGTCATGATAGCAGAATCCCCTTGCCATTCACTCACGCAGACAGCTTCCATGGGAGACTGGGGCAGAAAAGGGTGGTGTTCAGCTGCCTCACCCTGGCTGTGGCTGGGGAAGAATTATTAGTTGGCCCAAAGGCTGTTGTGCTCTTTGGCACTGTTGTTGTGTGTGCGTGTGTGTGCGTGTCTGCATGTGTGCGTGCATGCATGAGCTTAAGTTTGTGTGTGCCAGTGTTGCTGCAATGTTCCATTTAGTTAACATCACCCAGCCAGCACCCCCTGTACTGTCACCATCATCATAACTGGCAGCTGGCAGGCTACATGCTACTGCAGCTGCCATGCTTTGGGCCAAAGAGAGAGGGCAGGAAGAGAAAGAATGAGCAAGAGAGATGAGATAAAACATGAAAATTGTGCAAAGTGTGTGTGTGTAAGTGAAAGAGGACAAAGGACAGAGTGTGAGATAAAAAGGTAAATAAAAAGAGCAAGATAGGGAATGGGAGAGAGTGAAAAAAGAGAGAGAGAGAGCTGTGTTTCAGTGGCAGCCATCCAATACCCAGCACTCTGAGACAACTACCAAACCAGACTTGCCAATTACCGTTTGAAGGTCAATCAGTGAAAGTGGAATCACAGTACAATGCTGTTTGTACACTTTCTGTGGCGGGGATAAATGATCCAATACAAACACTCTAAGACTGCTGGGAAGCTCACCAAAAAAAAACCTAAAACTTAGAAAAACAACCACAAAGTGATAACTTTCCCCCTCATGTGCAGTTTGTGCTGATAATTCAGAATAGCCAGTTGCAGAACATGCTCTTTGCCTCTGTAATGCCCGGCTGCAGGTGCTGCCTCTGTCAGCAGTCACGACTTAGGCATACAGTAGCCCTCGCACACTGATTGGAACTCCCCTAAGTCAATGAATTTACTCAGTATTGATTTCTTACTGTATGATCAGAGTAACAACTGCAGCTAACCTTTCTTCCACAGCATGCACCATTTTTGTTGTGATTGTTGTTGTAAACTGCCTGCTGCCAGTGTACCATAAAACTAGACTTTTTAAATTGTTTAATAGTTAAAATTAGCCATTCTACTTCATCTAAGAATGAGTGCTCTGCTTTGCATGAGTGCACAGTGACACTTAGCCTCCTCCTTGCAGCTGCATAACACTGTTTAGTTTATATAAATGAGGTGTTTGAAGCTAGAAAAATCAAGAATAGTGTGAAACCAGTGAGATGGGAAAATCTATTCTGTGTTACTCTGATACACCAAGTCCTGTCAGTTGTGATTGATGTTTTACTGGACCATGATGACTTACGATGTCATAAAATTTAAGGCAAATAAAATAAAATAAAACTTTCTTACTATGGATTGATTTGAAAGTTTTGCCTGTTCTTCTTTGTCTAGCAACTATAACAATGGAAAACTGGGTCAAAAGTCTGCAGTGTCAAGGTTTCCCCCATGATGCTCCAACAAGCCCAGAGTCAATATTAATGTGTTCATTTGTTATGTGTCCACCGTCCCCTCCCAGAGTTATAACTGGTAATTTCTGAACGATGCAGAATCCTGTAGAACCAGGAAGAACAATGACATTGTTAGACAGGAAGTCTAATGAGGCGTGAAATCAATATGTACAATCCTGCCTCACCAGGGGCATGCTGGGTAATGGAGTGTCAGGAGCGCTTTGGAGCTGTTTTAATCACAGGGACCTTGGATTATCCACTCGTAAACAGGCTGGTTACTGCCAAAATATCGCAACCTCTTGAGATGTGTGTGTGTGAGGTTGTGTACGTGCGTCTGTGATTACTTTTTACATTATTGAAGTAAACGTTGCGTCCATATGCCCGTACATGTATGAAACAAAAACAGAGCAGTGTGTTTGTGCATCTCTGTGTGAATTTAGTGTGAGTAGGACTGCGAGATCCTACTGTGTGATCATGACTCCGCTGTAAGGAGTCATGATCACATGAACACACCCTCTTCCGCCCCTTATCACTGCCCCCCACTCGAGTTCTGTTTCATTAGCCTTTAACGCAGTGACAGAGCACAACACTGATCCTGCATGTGAAGTAAGAGCTCTTCCTGCTAATCACTTAGCCTGCACCCTTCTCCATCCCCACCACAAAGTCCCATTACCATCTGCATGCTAATGCTACCAGAGCCTCAAATCTTGCTCAGGCTTGCATTTGCCTGCATGCTGATGAACTTGTTAGTAATATATTGAATGCTAATATTGCTGTAGCCAAAGGGCTAATGTACATCCTGAATGCTAATGATATATTGAATTAAAATACCTACAGGTAGCACTGTAACTTTAATGCTAACAGAAACATTTTGCAGATAGCCTTTGTTAACTCATTCCTTGAGGAACAATGATCTGTTGGATAGCTGCCAGCATGAGGCAACAAACAAGACTTTTTTTGATTCTGTAAAACCACATCGCAGCTAGCTGTAGTAAATAGTGTAAGACTGACTTAAAATCAGTTTCACTGCAATCAATATTCATTTATCCATTGTTACATTACTCCTTCTATCGGTTGAGGTGCTCTCTCCAGGGCTCAGCAGGTCTAAAGCAGTACAGCTGTGTGCTCTGGTAACGTTGGTGTGAGGTAGCGCCCTCGGGCTGTAAGCGAGGCTTGCAAAAACTGCACGAGGATGCGTGAGAAAATCATCGATTAATTGAACGCGTCTGTCAGGACCCTTTGTTTACAGGAAAAGCCAAGCATTGGGGTCAGACAACAGGGGAGACATTCCTGTGGGATAGAATTGGAGAAACATTGTTGCTAAGTTGCTCCATTGTCCTCTCCCCATTACACAAAACTACCGCAGACACAGCAGATGCAGTTGAGTAGATATTTGAAGGGTACCTTTCTCATACAGGCTCCACACTGCTTTCGCTTTTCAAGCTCCATTTTTTTCATCCGTTTGTGTGGGTTTCTACTTCACTGAAGCTGCTTTCTCTGTTGACTGTCTCACCCACTCCGCCTTTAAAACCGCACTGTGCTAATGATACAATGTTATTTATATCCCTTTAACAACTCTGGCTCTTCTTTATTTAGAAAAACTTTTAACTTTAGTCTGTGTACTACGATTCAAAGATTGACTTGTTCTTTACACTTGGTGCCACTTCATCCGGTCCTGTAGTCTGGCTGACATGATTAGAAAACATGAGACGGCCCCATGTGGTTAAGCTTTATCCCTATTTGAGAGGAAATAGGCCTTTCATTCTCCCTGAGTCCCTATCGATCTGAAAATGAGAAAATGGAAAGATTACTCTGTGATGGAAAGAGCCATTAAAGAGCTGGGGAGGCAAAGAGCTCAGAAAATGCCCAAGTATTTAGCATTGGCATTTTTTTTTTTACCTCATTTATCCAGGGAATGCTTGCTGATTGTGCATGCTCTTTTGAACAATGCTCCACTATATAGTTACTGTTACTGTCTAATTTTGGTGTTGAATCCTTCAAAGCCTGCAGTTGTATGGACCAAATATGTCATAATAAGATGACAAGGCCTGAGAGATGCAACCTTCTTTTCCCTGAATTTGGAGGACACTGGACACTGGACACTGTCTGGCGTATCCTTTAATCCACTGTGCACCAGGAAATTCCTAACTTGTAGAGTTATATATAATGGAACCATGCCATGCTTGCCAGGTATTTGCAGTCAGACTGTTACCAGTAACTGGTAAATCACATATATCACTTGATTCACGCCAAATAAAAAGCCATTGCAGGGTTTAAATAATGGTAACCCAGCATAAATGTTTCTCTTCCGGGGATGGGCATGTTGTGAATCACAGGAATCGCATTCCAGAGAAATAGAATTTATATATGTGTCATATTGTAATCTGAGGTATGATTCCTTTTACCCCACTTTCCCAGTGGTATTGAGAAATATTTGTATAGACCATCTCATTAGGCAAGGAGGACCCGGTTCAGTCTGGCTTTTAGGTCCTATGAATGTCCTTCAGAATCCAGCCCCTGAACTGGGACACACAGTCACACCTGGGAGTTCTACAGTACAAACAGTCCTCTACTGCTGGACACTGAGCAGGTGCAGATTGGGGTCAAGTGCCTTGCTTAATGGTACTTCTGTGATAATTGTTTAGGGAGCATCCATACTCACATTTCTCCTGTCAAACCTGTTTTTGCTAACCCTTTGTTGACTACTGTGCTGGAGTTGAACTGACTGAAGTTACTGTAAAGGACACTGTATGGTCCTGCCTGTGGAACTGACTGGCCATTTAAACCCAGTCCTATAACCTTACTGTATAAAGAAATATTTTGCCCCACAGCCTATAGGAGGAGCTGCTGTCAGTACTGTTCCGCCAGGTAGTGCTGTACAGCATGCTGTGCAGTGTTCTGCTTAACTCCTATTGCGTTAAGTATTGTAGCCAGACTAAGCTGATTTTTTTGTGGTTTTATGAATGTGATTTTGATACATATTGCATAAACTCTGAATACAGTTTATTTCTTTATCAAAACATTTAAGTATTAAGCGTTTGAGCTTTGTTTAGCCATTTTTTATTTGACAGTCACTTTTCCAAATTGAAAATCACTGCGACTGGTAACATGTTAACTATCTAGCACCCATCCCTTTTAATTTGCTATCTCCTACATTAAAGGGGAACTTGGCAACTTTTTCAGCTTAATAAACCCGTTTAGAAATCATTTGGATGGTTAAATGGCTTGTTCCGGTGAAAATGGTGACCCCCCCACCCCCCTCAGGCGACCCCAGGCGGAAAACCAACCTTGCAACTAAGAGTGCGCAGTGAGTTTTTTTACGACGTGTTGTGAAAATACACGTTTTCCCAGAGGCTGTAGCGGAGGGCTTCGTTGAGAAAACAATTGCGATTTGAACCAAAAAAATTGAAAACCAGCGAAGGAAATGGGCTTTAGGAGTTGCCAAAGGTTTTTTCCCTTAAATTGCTTCCTTGGGGGTGGGCAGATTGTTGGAGGTTGGGGTGTGGTTTGCCACTCAGCTGCCAGGGGAAGGAGAGGTGGTGGGGAAGGGCTTGGCGTGAAGGAGCAAACCCAAACCAGGTGAGTTGATTTAC
>NW_023339650.1:7992952-7995447 GCF_004916995.1 Morone saxatilis
CTGCTAATCGTTGCCTAATCACTCTAACCCTTTATCTTGCAGTAGTGTGCGTGATTTGGGAGGAGAGATGCAACTGAGAGCGAGAGCGAGAGCCGCAGAGTAGCGGAACAGATTGAGTGCTGTTTGTGTTGGTGATAGCGAGACTTAAATAAAAGTTACGTGTACCAACCACCTGGTTCGAGAGTTTGTGTGCTGCCAAGACTCACGGTTGTATGAGACCTGCTACACAGATAGTTGAAGGGAGTTGTATTTACTGCAGGAGTATAACTCTGGCGCTGGTGGAGTTGTTTTTATGAGGCATACACATGCCTCTACTCTTGGCATATTATATAGAATTATGTCCCCAGCATATGATGTATGGCCTTGTGCCTTCTATATGCAACATTACATCTCCATGTGCTGTTCTGCGAAGTTTATTTTTTACTTCAGTTATCTCCATAGTCACATTCAGTGTAATATGTCACTACACTACACTGCACAGCGCAGCAGGAAAGCTCAGCTAACAGCTTTGTACGGCACCGTAGCCTTCTCCCCTCGGCATTCTAAATAGATAAATTATGATCACACTCCTCTGCAGTTGTCTGGCCGCCAGGGTTGACATATACACTGTAAAGAGAGTGGCTAATGAAGAATGGCTCTGTCATTGGAGTTGTCTCGGAAATAAGGCAGATCACTCCATCTCTCTTTCTCTCTTTCTTTCTCTCAGTATTTCCTGTTGTTTTCTCACTCTTTCCTCCTTTATTCCCTTATTGCTCCATTGCACCTCCACCCATCATTCATTCCTGTGTTTCATTCTCTCATTGCATTCTGTCTGCATGAAATAAATGAGGTTTTGGTGTTGCAAATGCATCAAACCCCTTCAGCCTCCTCATCCCCCCTACCCACAGTGCTTTGCGGCAGTTGGAGATGTGCATCTAACCATTTCTAATGAGCTCGCTTGCGTTCGTCACTGTCGTTGTTGTTGTTGTTTATGGTGAAGTAATTTGTGGTTGCCATAGAAATTGTCTCTGCTAAATGTGCCCATCATTACTTTGTACTTAAATCCATCATTGCCAGTAGCCTGGAGGCGGGCAAGCGAATGAAATTTGATTAATATGATTCGGTATCATTTTTCCATTAACTTCTTGAGGAAACTGGGTATTGGTCTGTTCTCTTTGTTAGTGTACAGTATTTTTAAACTCATATTCAGTTTCAAAGTGTTCTGATTGCAGAAGATATGCAATTCAATTCCACTTATTTCAACCATTCTAATACCGGTGTCACCAAATAGCCCTGTACATTAGGGATGCACAATATTTATCAGGGCAGTTAAATTATCGGTCAATAATGGGAAATTTATATTATGTATTACTCAGATAGTCAATAAATTAAGTATTGGGCCATCATAATAATCATTCATTTCTTAAATCTGATGGCTTTATGTTCTGTGAGTGTGAAAGTAGGTTTGTTTTTTTGATGTACTTAAAAATAAATGAACATTGAATAGTCATAACTGTTGTTTGTTTCCTCGTGTTAACAGTAGTGATGTAAGTTATGTTTGAACAGAGCTATGGACTATTTAATCATCCATCTTTGCTCGCTATATCTTAGCATTCCTTGCCATCAGGTGTGCATAATCTACAGGTTATGAACTGCTTTTTAAAATACAAAAATGTGAATATTATCTTATTGATGCCGGCCATGAGAAGGAGGTAATCATTAGTTATTGTACCAGCCGAAAAATAATCCATATCGTGTATCCACTGAACTTGGTAAATTAAGTTACTCTGATTCGCATGTACTACTTTAATTAATAAGATTTAAAGAGATGCCATTTTCCAAAGGTACAGTTTATTTCCATATTCCTCTCTTGTGTGAGTGAGCAACTGAATTTTGACAAGCCTTGTCATCATACAGGAACTCCCTTTGAACTCTGTTTCTGGACTGCTTCTTGAATATTTTAGTGGTGGTAGGGGGTGAAAACTCATTTGCTATTTTTTCCTCTTCTTTCCTCCCACTTTGGGGTGGAAATGTCATATTGTCAGTGGGATATGCCCATGGTAGCAGCTCTACCCAGTCTGGCCTAAATGTAAATGTCAGTAGAGATGTTCTAAAAAATGTGTTTTCTCTGTCTCTCTCACTTCATTTTCTGTCTTCTTTCCTTTTCTTCCCTCCTCTTGGGTATCTGTGATTCTTTCTCCTTCTTCTCATCTCTCCATCCTTTCCCTGCTTGTTTTTACCCTCTTCTGGCTATTCCTCCCTGGCTCCCTCCCCTCTGTTTCCTTTTCTGTCATTTATTGTCCATGTTTTCTTTCTCTTCCTGACCTCTATTTTGTATTTTCACCCTCCCATCCTCAACTTTTACACCTCCCTACCTTCATCTTCCTCTCCCATTCCTCTCTAGTCCCTCCCTTTGGAGTTCTCCATTTGTCTTATGTCTCTTTGGTACACTCTGCTTGAGTGGGCTGCCAGTAACATGTCTATCATCTGTCAGTTTTGTTGCCCCCCCCCCCCAA
>NW_023339650.1:7995547-7999579 GCF_004916995.1 Morone saxatilis
TTGCCCCCCCCCCCCAAACTAACTTAACCTAATTTCTATTTCTTATGCTTTATTTGCTTGATTTTGCCCCATGCTGTGGAATGAGTTTCTGAGACTTTTGTTTACTTGCTTCCATGACCTTATCAGACTCAGCGTTGCGAACCATCCTCTACCACTTTCTCTTTCTCAGCTTTTCTAGTCTCTTCTTTCCCACGCATTTCCGTCTTCGCATTCTCTTTTCATCTGTCTCAGTCTGTTATCTTTTTTGGGCCCTCTTTGTTACCATTCATCATTCTCTTTCTCTGTTCTTTTTACTCCTGCTCTCTCTACCTACCACAGTGCTTTTCTGTTATTTTACCTTCCCCTGTTGCCTTACGCTCCCTCCCTCAGGTGGCCAGGCTCAGACCAACTTTGCCCCTTCACCTTAATTGCGATTTAGGGTATAAAGGCTAACACAACCTTCCTGTCAGGGGAGATTTATTCCCTCACCTTTTGGAGCTCTTGATCAGGGTCTGTGTGCATCTGTAATCTGCCTCTGAAAGGCATTCACCCTGCACCAGCCTGCTTTGGCCCTCCCGTATGGATGGCTGGGGACCGGGTCTGTCAGCTCGGCATTAAACATTTAAAACTCGGTCTGCAGATCACTTGAAGCATAGCAATGGAGCCAGCAGCCTTGGGTCTAAAAACCACAGGGGGAAGTAGACAAGGCAAAGAGAGAACAAGAGAGAGAGAGAGGAAAAGCTAGACTGTCAGGGGACACTGATAGAGAAAGGGAGAAGAAAATCTCTTCCTGTCATTTTCTGGGAGGCAGTGAGACAGAAGACTCAGTAGCTATCACTGTAGAGGAGGTCCACGGAGCAGAGACAATACCCTCGTCTGCTGCTCTGGGCCAAGGCAGCCCATTTCAAACAGGCGCGACTGCATATTGTGGCAAAGCCTTTGTCTCCATTGAAATAACCAAGAGTAGAAAAGAGTGGAATATCTCAGTAACATCTTCCAGGTGCTACTTGTTGCTTTGTTGTCAGAAGGTGTTCCCTGGCTTTTCACAGATAAAATCTGTCCTTAAAAACAGCCATTTAATAGCCAGTAGACTCAACCCAATCGTCAGAAATGTTCCAACTTTACGTGTACTACTGCCAAGGTCAATCACAGCACAACTACATTTGAAAGATATGAGTCAAGTGAATGAAATGAAATGAAATGTAAGGCATCTATATATCCATCATATTTAGCTCTTTTTTTTTTTTACACTAATGCTGTTTATACACCCATAACACAGAAGAGAGAGATGAAGACATTGATGTAACCTGGTAGCTATGTTTTTATAGAGCCATGACCTGCACAGAATTCAAAAGTTGATTTAGAATTTGAATATCAACTATATGAATGAAGCTTCAAAGCTTTGAACTATTCAGTACAGCCCTAATCACATTAATAGCAACGGCTCTTGGCAGAATTGGAATAAGGCACTGCAGTAATTGTTAGTGTTTAAATTTCTTGCATGCTAAGATGGACATTTCAGACATTTCATTTCTTCCAAAAGAGTCCTCAAGTAGGTGGGTTTCAACAAGTGTCCTCCTACAGCTGTGCTATGCATGCAACTGTTACTGGTTAGGACAAGCAGAGTATGTTAATTGTCCGTAAGCACTGCCCACGACTGATGATTTCAACAAGCTGTTAAAACTGTGGCTGTACTGTCACACAGCTGGCTCTCAGGTCAAATAGTTCTGGGTAACAGGTGGGACTATATTCTCAAAGAATTTCCTCACATTTTGTTGGCTTTTTGCAAATCATGCAGAATAAAGGAGCTTTTAAGTCAAATGGCATACTTTGCTGATGACGCAGCTGTAATTGGAGGTCTGTCACTGATCAGTCAATGATAATTAACTCCAACCTAGAATTTCCACTGACATTTGCTCATTCAAACAACCAATTACGGCACATTCAGGAAGTAGAGCAATCAATGGCATACACATTCCCTGATCACATGTGCACATTCATGCAAACACACACACACAAACACACACACCACACACACACACAACACACGCACACCACACACACACACACACACAGATTCAGATGCTCAAAATAGAGTGCAGGACTGTTAGCTGCATGACCAACTTGACAAAGATACTCTTGATCCTAAAACGAGCTGAGGTATTTTTCCAGTGGGGATGCGAGAACAGTTCTGTAACACCTGAGCTCAGTGTCAGCACACTTTGCCTCCTCCTCACCTCTCCTCACCTCTGCTCAAATCTCATCCCAGTACATTTCCTCACCTTTGCTCCCGCACTACCGCTTCTGGTCTCCTCTTCCTCATTTCCTTCCTCCCCTGCCCTTCTCTATTTTTGTTAGTTTCTCTCTGCCTCTGTTCTGTCACGCACAAACAGGAATGCCATGCTGCTACATGCCATAAATACAGGCAGGGTCATAAAGCATTTTTTATTACAACCAGATCATTGCACAGACACAGAGAGTGCTGTAGGGATAATTAGAGGGACACAACAGCAGAGACAAAAACAAAAGGCCCTTATGAGAATAGAAGTGGAAGACAAAAAGAGAGACAAAGAAGAAGAGAATAGAATCGAGTGGAGAAATGTGGTGAAACAGTTGAGAGGAGGACACAGTAGCGCATGTTGTGATCGCTCGGATGTAAGGAGAGATGGCAAGGCAAGGTACTAGATGGATGAGGAAGGAGAGAGTGAGGAACTAAGTAGGAAGAAGAATGACGGAGTGTGACTCAGAAACAGAGACAGAAAGATGGGCTGGAGGTGCAGAGTGTTTGTGTTTGCCCCATGGGCCCGGCTGACCAAAGGTAAGCCAGCAGACAGCACAATGTGTCACTCTACATTTTGTCAACTACATAGCAAGTTATTTCTGGAGGATGGGAGCCTCAACCTTAGTGGCCTAGGCTTAGTTTATTCTATTGTATATGGTTGTGTATGTTGTTTAAGAGCACACAGATGCACTTACCTACGCTACCTACAATGCCCTGCTGAAATAAACACACAGGCATACTTTCTGTCTTTCGACCCTCAGTGTGGACTTTGCTGTGTGCAAATGTTGCATGTGTGTGTTTGTGTCCAGCAGTGCAGTTTCATGCTGACATTTGTGTGTGTGAGAAAAGAAAATATGTTGCATGTCATCTTCCTCTCTCTCCTTCTTTGTTACTCTCTAATGAAGCCTCTGACTTTTATGGCTTATACACTCTCCAGAGACTCCTGGCTAACGTGCACACTTACGGGCACTTACACATCTCTCTCTCTCTCTCTCTCTACTCTTCTCTCTCTCTCTCTCTCGTCTCTCATCTCTCTCTCTCTCGTCTCTCTCTCTCTCTCTCTCTCTCTCTCTCTCCACTCACTCCACGTCACTCCACTCCTCACTCACTCACTCACACATACAAATACACACTCTTTCTTTCTCTGTCTACAAGGCTTAGCCCCACTGTTTACATATGGATAATCCCTAACACAAACTGTAGGAGGAAAACCTTTCAGGGACTGTAACTCATCTCCTGCAGCAAAGCGACATCTGGAATCAAGCATCTTTTATCATACTATAATTGGCCTCACAAAACGGTAGTGGCTTAGCATTAAAGAAACAATATGGAAATGATCCAAATGGATTTTTTTTTTTACTGTTGCTTGGTGGAAGGTTGAAAGAAGTGTGAAACAGAAGGAGGAAGACCAGGAACAGATCAGTGGATGGATGTAAGGAAATAAGGGTGGCCATAAGGAAAGGTAGCAGGAAGTGCCAGAGGAAGGAGCTCAGGACTTAAGATGGATAGAAAGGTGAAAGAAGTGTGACAGAAATAGATAGCAGTTTCTGGGAAAAGAAACTATTTGAAGACAGGAGATGGAAGAGTGAATGACGTGGGAAGGAGGCAGGGATGGATTTTGGAGGGAATGACGGATGGAGAATGTAAAGAAGGGAAGATAAAATAAAAAAGTAAAGATGGGAAAATTATGGAAACTAAACTACTACTGAGGCTCAAGCCAAAACAAAAAGTAGGAGAATCTACTGGCAGAAGATGGAATATAATATTCATAG
>NW_023339650.1:7999679-8009135 GCF_004916995.1 Morone saxatilis
GGCTACTGTGAAACAAAAACAATCCAATACATTCCTATATTCTAATACACACTACCTATGAATTAACATCTCTCCCATGCACTTCCAGAAGGGAGAAACCAAACACTGGTTGTAGATAGGGTGAGTTTTGTGCCATCATAGTTTCTCATACACACTTCACAGCTCATTCTCATTCCCATGTCATCAAATACAGACCCCAGTGGTGTTCAGTTAGTTGTAATCTGAAACTTTCAGGTACAATACATATAAAGACATCCTATTTTGTGCAGACCATAGCAGCTGGTGGAAACATGATATAAATCAGAGGTAAGAATGTCTGACAGATAAGTACTCATGCAAGAAACAAGTAGGCGTTTAAAGGAATTTGGAGAAGAAGTAAAAGGCAAATAGAATCTTAAAGGATTGCCGAACAAGACACAGGATGAATATGAAGGAGTGTGAATGAATTTCATCTGGCCAGTTGCTCTGTCACATATGTGTGCTTGCTCTCACATGCATCTCCAGCCCTTATTGTCTTCTCCCATGTCCTCTCCCATTATGGAGCCAATGCTAAAAGCTAAAGTGCTTTCCATCCACCCCTCAATTAGATAACAGAGACCCTAAAAGGCTGCTCTTTTCACCTAACACCACCTAACATGAAATCAGGAGCATAGTGGGAAAGGAGAGGGGGTGGTTTGGGGGTTATCACATCAGCCAACACCTTAATTACTTTTTGCTCTTCAACAGGCGTCTTTTATCTATCATCTGCAAACTGTGGCTTCGAACCTTGACCACCATACTGTTGGGTGCTTTTAATCTAGAAATGTGACCAAGGAATACAATTTTATCACTCTCCAATGGTAATTTACAATAGAAGAAACAGAGTGAAGAATATTAAATGACATTTTGCAGTCATTATTACATATCTATTTTCATCCAAAGTCAGCAGAGGTATACATCCCAGCACAGTACAGCTTTTGTAGTGTTTGGTAATTTTGTGGCTTTGAACAAACCAGCTCATGCTGAGTTGGATGGAGTGGTGGAGCAGAGGGATCATTATCTGGAGCTGTCAGTTTATGCAGTCTAACAGAGTATTGCTTTTCTCGCTTTTGCAATGGTGCCATTATTGTGTGCATCTAAATGTACCCAAACAAGACTAACTGAATGCAACTTTTTTGATCCACAAGCAAGAGACAGTAATAATGGACACACATTTTTGAATGGCAAGTTATGATAGCTGTAGCACGGTTGCACAGATTCTGTATTATTGTCAATGTCTTCTAAAAAAAACCTGAAGACAATAAACAGGGGTACAAATGTCTCCTGAAATATGTATTCATTTAAGGGATCATTACCATCTGCTCATTTAAGCACAATGGGAATGCTGTATGTTAATATAGTATGGGGTGATCAACAAAATCAGCTCCTCTTCTTCCTACTGCTCTACTGGATTTAAATCGGAAAAAAACAACTGATGTGGTTGGACAGCTTCCCCAGCAGGTGTGTATGTATAATGCATTCTTACACCTAATAATATATTCAGCCTGCTTGTGCAGGTCAGGTTTTGCTGTGATAGGATTCCACCTCTGGTACCCCCCTCATAAATAGAAAGAAATCTACCCCCTTTCCCCTCAAATATTTGCTAACAAAAAATAACACTAAAGATAAGAATAAAACAGAAAAGAGCACAGTAAAATATAAAATTGTCTATAACATGCATGAGTCCTCATGGAAAAGCAATGTGGCCAATCCTCCTTGGCAAGTGTTTTCCTTTCTATACAGTTGTTATGAGATATAAAGTTCATGAAGAAGTACTTCAATCCCTTAGCTGTGCAGGACTGAGCATGGTTGAATATAACCATTCCCCAGGGCAGCATGAACAATCATGTGATATTTTAAACCAGTAATACAGTGGTAGACCAGGGTGCAGGTCTGTAGCAAATATACAGTTGCCTTGGCACACGTTCCTACATGCTGTATTCCTGTCATTTTACATTAAAATATTCTTTAAAACCATCACTTTGAATTATGTGCAAATTCTGTTTAACTCAGGTCTGACATACACACAACATTGGTATATAGTGCATACAAACACACACAATTAAGCTGAGTCATCTTACAGCCCTCTTCAGGCTAGAGTGTGTACACACGCACAACTCACAGTGACATTTCAATAAACCTATCAACGACCTCACTCCAACTATCTCCACCCATTCCATATATCAGCTGCATGGGTTTGCAAAGCAATAACCCAGCACAGAGCACCAGACTCAACCATCCACTAAGAATAAAACAGATTTATTGAATTGCCTTTTGTTTACTTTTTTTTTGTCTTGGAGCTGCAGTATACTTGAAGGTCATTTATAGGCTCATGAATGTTATACTGCATTTATAGAGCTTTAGGAAATGGCATTTTAAAAAGAATAAGGAAGGGAGTAATGTGAAATAAAATCACCTGAGACAGCCTGGCACTTTTCCGTGTGCATGTGTGAATGTGTGCATCTTTTTATATATATCTACAGTACACATACTGTTTTATTGTGTATCTGTTTATGCAGTATTTTACCTTATTTCTGTTCTGAATTCTTAAGTATTTCTGTCTGTGGGTTTGTCTCTGCCTGCATATGAATACATTCATATACAAGTATGCATACTTTTTAATTCCTTTGGACTGTGTTAATTGTTGTTGTGTGTGTATGTGGGTGTTTATATACTGTATGCTTTTAGTCTGCTCTGTATACAGTGGACTGTGTCTTAATTGTGCAAATATTATTTATATTTTCCAAAGCCCACTTCTGTCCCTATTCACAGCAGGATTAACTCACTTCCGTCAATACCCGCTCCTTCACGTTTTAATTTAGAGAGGATTTATGAAATTATATTTATTTTCAACACAGGCTGAACTGTTTGAACAAACTAGATTGCAAAGAGACGGCTAAAGAACCAAAGTACATGAAGTGGTTTTGCGGCTCACCTTCCCACAAGAGGTTGGCATTGTTGAGGAAGTGTACAAACTGCAATTTTCCTGAAGGCTTTGGACAGCTTTGATCAATAATGCCATAATCACTAGCAAATCACAAGACATGTGAGAAGTCATAAAACAAAGTGATTAGATGATTAGATGACAGTTTGTTTAGAACTATGATACTGTTCGTCTCTGTTTGTTGGATCTCCTTGAGGAGAGGGATGAGAAAGATACAGGTGTTCAAAGAGGATAAGTATATACACACACACACACTCCCACATCTCTGCTCATCTCTGGCAGGCTATTTCACCACGCCAGTTTGTGATTTTACCATGTGTCTCTTTTTAAAGATGCACCTTTTTCACATAAAAAAGGAATATATTATAAAAAAGTAAAGAATAGGAAAGGAGGGACGATTATGTCTGCTGGTTGGCACGCAGATGTTCCATGTTTTGTCTTGGCAGATAGTGTCTTGAACTTTGGCTATCAACCAAAGTCTTGTTTTGTCTTTCTGTGCTTCTCTGACCAAGGATGGGAGTGGAGTGAGAAACATGTACACTTTTCGGAAACATGCATCATGCTGAGCTTGGCCATATAAGGGATAGAGCGCTATGCTTTTGTGCTTTATTTGATTGTATTCAATAAATGATGATACATACTGACAGTATTCAGAAGAGGAGAATCCGATTTCATATAGTGATACAGAAGCAGTTCCCTATCTTTATAAAACAGCTCAGCTTGAAACTTTTCTTCAACGTTGTGAAGATGCTACCTGTGCATTTGTGTGTTTGTGTGTGCATGTCTATGTGCGGGTGGGTGTGTATGTGCTCTCCCCACCTCTCAAGGGGAAGCACTCAGCAGTCCCTCTCCACTAAAAGTGCTGAGTGTGAGGGATGGTGTCAGATGACAAATCTAAGGGACAAACTGCATCTAAAGTAGACATTCTTTATAGTCTGTCCTTCACCCCTCCAACTCTCTCCCTCCATCCTTCTCACCCTCTATTTCTCTCTTCTTCATCTCAAATCCCCTCATCTCACCATAATTTGTTGTGCATGGTGAGTAGTGAAATGTCTTCTGTTCTGCTCTGTTCTCTTTTGTTCCGTTCGGCTCTCTCTCCTTGTTTATCCGTCCCTTTACTTCTTCCCAGAGTAATAGAAAGACAAAAGCAATGTGAAGCTGTGCATCAAAGAGATGACAGTGAGTCATCAACCCCCCCATGATTACTGACAGAGCTTTGCACTGTGGGTAACCTCCACCATGAACAACCCTCTCAGTGGGTGACAGCATTACAAAAAGATGCTACACACATGCATAGTGCGCACATGTACACATATACATGGTCACACACAATACAAAGGAATACATATGTATTTATATATACAGTTAATGAAAGTATGTCCGGTCTTGTGACTGAAGTGAAATTGCGAACAAAGCACCGGTAAAAAGATGTCTTAATCTTTTGGATAATCTATAAAGTGGATGTTAGTCAAGCTAAGAACGGGGCTTATTTGTGAGAAATTGTGGCTTTGAATATGAAAATGTCCCCTCACAGCAACAATATGCTCAGACATACACACAAATACACACTTTGGGTAAAAAAAAAACCATTTACTTTTGTTTATTCAACTCTGTGCAGATTGAAAAGATATTTTTTCAGAGAGCAGAAGTTGCAAAACAGACAAGTGGCATTATTAAACAGTTAAAGGTTTAAATCAGAAATTAATTACATGAATCAATCATTTTCTGTCCATTTCTGTTGCATTTCTTCGCTCCCTCACCCTCTCTTTCTGGCTCTCAGTCTATATAACTCCTCTTTTATAACTTGCTTTCTCACATCTCTGTACATAACCCCCCTGCTGCCATCCACTACAGCTTTTCCTCCCCTCTACTCTCCCCCTTTTTTATCATTCTCTCCCTGTCGTCCTCCTTCCCTCCTCCCATCAGTCCCTCGTAGCCTTCATCTCGCTCAGAGGGGGGCCGGGAGCCATGTTTCTACCTAATGATGCAGTGCTGCGGGGAAAGAAAATTTGACAGTTAACAACCTCCTCTCGCACTTTCTCAGACATGCACACACGCACACACACACACACACACACACACACACAAAACACTCAGTCTAGTAATGCAACAAAGTTGAGCCAGCTACTTCATGGTCATCTACCAACGATTCTTATGTTTTTTAAGAGTAACTGGTCTTGAGACACTGGCAGAAGCTGACAGTGTGAACATACGGTCATATATGTTTTCTTTAGTTTAAAGGTCACTTGTAATCAATCACAGTTGCTCAAGTGAAAGTGGTTTCTGGAAGGTAAGAAAGAGGCTTATCCACCTCATAATTTTAATATTATTTTAACCCTCAAACTGCTCACATAGCAGTCAGTATAGAGACATTATGATTGTTGGCTTACACACAAAATCAAACCAATATTTTATTATTAGTTTTACTTGGATTTCCTCTATCAAGGGTCATCCATCCATCTATTATAGGAATCAAGAGAGGGCTCTAGGGTTAGAGTTGTTTAGAACATTTTCCCCCAAAAATAAAAAACCTTTTACGGGGAAAAATGGAAAAAACAGAGGAGGCATTGCTCTATTGGATTTTGCAAAGTGAGCTGATTGTCATGGTGAGAATATGATTTAAAAATGACATTTTTTATTACCTTAGACACCTAACAGTATGGCATTTCCTGCTTAGTTTGCCACCGGTTTTAAGTCAATACTACAATTCTTAAATGCATGTTGGGCAAAATTGTAAATTAAAGTACAGGTGCAGAGGTGATCAAGGGTGACAGTTTATAATGTCAGTTTTATTGTTTAACCTCTTTTTTATCACAAAAGAGAATACAAACATTCTGTATGTGGCATCATGATCTGATTCAGATGGAGGAAAGAGAACACATGCCACTAGTGATTGCCATAATGTTTCACACTTTGATTCACTCGAGCACATGCAAACACACTCATTGATTTACAGACTAGATACTTATATGCAGGAATTCTATACTATGTATTTATGCATTTGTGATTGTCTTTGTGCCTTTAATTTGCATGCAGATTTTCCAAGCTTTCCTTTTAACTTAACTCCCCCCTCTCTTCCCCCACTTGTTCTTTGTCTCTCTTTTTGGTCCTCTCTCCTCTGTTTCTCTCCCCCCCCCTCTCTCTCTGTCCCTCTCTCTCTTTCACTTTCTAATAAGATGACATGGCTCCAGTGTTCTTCCACTCAATGACAGCCTCTCTGTTGCCAATTAGTGGTGGAGTCACCAGCTCTCTGTTTGCCTTCAGAGATTACATCTCTGTTTGTGTACACAACCCACAAATGAGACGATCCACTCAAAGGCCAAAGATCTAGTCAACAAATGTGCTATATAGAGAGATATGTGTGTGTATATGCACACTATATATAGAGACCATAGGAATACATTCCTTGTGGTTTCCTCTTGTTTGTGTGCTCATCTGACCACTGGTCTGTGTTGTTTATTTATGTGTGTCTGAATGTGAGAGTGTGTGTGTGTTTGTGTGTTTCAGTGTACTCTCTCATCCACTTTGATCATAGTGTTTATAGCAAAAGAGGAGAAAATTGGAGACAAACAGAAATAGAAGTCCTAAAAACAGGATTTAGTGCACACTTTTAAACATTTACAACCTTTTTGAGGGAAATTGGGGATCAGCTGATGTAAAAGTGGCGAACAGTATGATCGCACTTGTTAAAGCAGTTCACCGCTCCTGAAAAGGACATGTCATATGTCAACACATCTCCATGCAGACTTGGGACAACGCTTCATTCGCTGTTTTCAGCACAAGATGTGTTAACGCTAACACATATCCCTGCTTACAGCCAGGTCTAGCAAGGAGTGGTCCTGAGCTGTCAGTTTTTAGTGAATCACATTCCACCATGAGCTGTGCTGTCAAATACTTACACCCTTGAGGGACCCCGCTGCCTAGTAACGCAAAGTCATACAAAGGGGGTCAGACCCATTATGAATTGGACTGAAAACATAAAGTCACATATCAAGTGTATTTTATAAGGCAAAAAATCTTACTTTACTAACAGCTTAAACTTAAAGTAAAGTTTAATATTTTACCTGGGGCTTATTTTCTCTTAGTTCCACACTACACATTATTTTGTTTTGGTCTAATTAACCAATAAGGTTGTAAATCTAATTCAGTTGAAGTTTGCAAGAGTGCTAGCCCCAGAGATGAACCACCCTATGCCCAAAAACAGCAATACACAGAAGAAAAAAAACAGCTGAATACTGCTTTCTTACATTTGTGCATTCCTGGCAGTTCCAGGACCAGCACCATGGACAGCGATAATGACACACTTTGATACAGTTGTTACAAATGATCCATCTGAGCTCAACACAGTAGCAGGATGGATTTGCAGATTGTAGGCTAAACTTTTGCAAATAATCTGGTGTGGAATTTTTTTGTACAATTAATGAAAAAGATAAAGATGCTGACTACAGTTGTCAGACATAGCCTTTTGTGCAGCATAGGCTTAAGAGTCATGTTACAGTGATATATTTAGTGAAGTCTACTGTATGAGTAAGCATAACAGACACAACTAATCCAATAATGATAATTCAATACTACTAATTATCTGCTGATAATATTAAAATACTTTACATACAGGCATTGACATACCCACACCCAATTGTTTCATAACTGTGAGCAAACTGAGTGCACCTCTGCAGAGGACTTACACTTCAGCAGCTGCTATTTAGCATCATTACGGCTGAAACCTGCAATGCAGAAGCTATTTACGTGCACAATGATTTACATGCATGTAAATATCACTGTGTTTTTAAACTCCTGGTTAACCTCATGTTTTACTTTTGATTTACTTTGGAATTATTTAGTCTTCTTAGTAATTAATATGTTATTTTATTACCGCAAATTGTTTGTTTATCTTCAGGGCAATTTGTGATTGATATATAATGTGTCTAAACAACTCATTGTATATATAATACACAATCAAGCCTTTTTTTTTTTACAGAGATTACAGTATCATTATCAAAAGTAGTAGTCAGATACTAGTATCTGTTTCTCATACCTTCAACCTACTCAGGGTATCTCAAGGCCCCAAACAGACCTGTTTGTCACTGCCTGCTAGTAAGCTCATCTGAGTTTGTTTAAAAGCAACAATAAATCTCCTGATATATTTAATTTGTTTGATTTAGAGATGTGTGAGGGCAGTGGCAGCCTGTTAGAGATTTATGAGATCCTGCTCACGTGGGGGCAAATGGCAATCTGTTCAGCGCTGTGTCGTGGCAGAAAAATAACGCCTCTCATAGCAGTGAATCATCATAGTTTACAATTTACTGAAAACAAGCAGTTAATCTGATTCCCTGTTAAGTTTTATAAGACACCATGGTAGTATTGTGCCAAAGGTGTGCTATGGAAAACTATGAGGTTAAAATAAAATAGGTTATTCTGGGTAACTCCTATTGTGTATTTAATTCAAAGGCACATGCACTATTAGAACAATAATGACAGTGGTTGAAATTCCAATGACAATATACTAATATATATATAACACGAGGTGAATAATCTAGGCACTTGCTTAATTCTTATGATTATTTGAGGAAAAACAAATAGAGAGGATATAGACATTATTTAATTACTGATTAATGTGTATCACATTTTAAAACAGGCTCAATACAGTTTGAGGTCTATATCTAATGGTAAATGTTCTATTTATAATGTAGCTCAAACAACAATAACAAAAGTCAAGATAATGTGAAATGACTCCTTGCTGTTGATATTGTTATAAAGGTTATGAGATGACTAGTCAAATGGAGCCTCAGGAGGTTTAAAGTTTGATATAAGATACAAACATGGAAGTGACCTCTCCTCACATGGCCACTAGCTTTGAAATTAAATAAGAGTTTACCAGATAGAGTATGAAGAATAATCTTCCCAAAAGTTAGCGTAAGTTGATATACGTTTTTTTCCCTGCATCACGCTGTATGTCTGTATCTGTTTGCATGTGGCATTGTGTCTGTGTCAATTCACTTTACATTAAATGGGCCACACATTTTGGCTTTGTTGCAATTGTGAATGCTTTATTTTAATGTTGTGAATGAACTCCAAAGAAAGGAGCTGGCGGAAAAGCTTGTTAAGCCCTTTGCCCATCAAAGAAAACTGTGCCGAAGGGCCTGTCGCCGATTTTATCATTGTCATGCTTGTCGCTCTGGTTTAGGCTTAGGGACTTACATACTGTATCTGTCATACACATAATCACATCCCTACTCAAATGCTTGCATGTACCTGCACACACACACATTTGTGCATCTGCATGCATCCTCATGTGCATGCGCACACTACACTGCAGAAGAAAAACGTATATGTTCAAATACACTCATGCTCATCCTATCGCAGACCTATGGAATAACACAGACGTAGACACACATGAACTGGAAGTGGAAACTGTACACTACCAAGTGTACAATGCTGTTGGCTGTTTGCTATGTAGGATAGCCCCACTGTCTCTTGCTGTGTGTGTGTGTGTG
>NW_023339650.1:8009151-8021888 GCF_004916995.1 Morone saxatilis
GTGTGTGTATGTGTGTGTGCTTTTACTTTTCATCTCTACCTCCTTAAGAGGACAGTGTAAAAGGACAAATGTCCAATATGTCTTTGTTCCCTTTATGTGCTGATAAAAGGCTTGTCATTGACTGCAGCTACCCTTAGCTACCCTTTTCTTTGTTTCTCTTTTTCATCTCTTCAAATCCATTAAATAGAAAAGTGGTCAACTGCTGTCTTTTATACAAGAGAGAAGTGAATGTATAAGGCTTCAAGCTTATTGTCTGTAGCTACACTTGTGTCTGCAACGTTTATATCTTTGTCTTGTCTACTTAGACTGTGCTCAGAGTCAGACGGAATGTTTTGTTGCTTCCTTTAAACCGTATTTGTGTTTATGTTTGTGTGAATCCTTGGAGAAAGCACTTGCGTCTGTGTCTGCATATGTCTGCCTTGGTCTGCGTGAGCATGCAGGGGTTTGCGTGTGCTTGCACAGGCTAATCTATCAAAACAAGTGCTTGTGATTGCCAGCGGACAGATGACCTTTGGGTCCTCTCTGGAGTCCCCTGTCACATCATGTGGCGGAGATAGAGGACATGAGGGGAAAGAGCTGACAAAGAAGGCAAGGAAGACACTTGCTGGCTGAATAAGTGTGTGTTTTTTTTAATCCGTTGTTCATGGAAGCGTTTTGCTGAGCATGCTTGCTCTTTTTCAGCATCACCCTAGTTCATATTCATGCACTTGCACACAGTCTCACCTGGCAGCTGCCCAGTACAGCCACAGTCTTCTGCTATACTTTATATCACTGGGCTGCTCCACTGGAGCCAATAGAGAGAGTGCCCTGCTCAAGGGCACACTGCCAGTAAGTGTTGAGATAAGGAGTGTTTACACATTCACTTTACTTGCCCAGAATTTCCCAGCTGGTCTGCGAAATTCAAAATTGCAGTCTTTTGGTCACAAGCCATTTCTCTCATCTTTAGGCCACCACCACACCTAGCTGAGTGAATAAATTGTGTCTCTTGGCTATCAAATGGAATCTATCAATTTTACGCACTAAAACACTTTCAGTATGTCAGATTATTACATATATAATTACATACTACAGAAACTAATTTAAACTATTTTCTAATTCAAAATGTTCCAAAGAGCATGTACTACAGCGAAATTCTCATATCAAAACACTTACAGAAAAGATGGACAACAAATTAACAATTCTTTCTGAATACTTGTTTAAAATGCATGCTAAAATGTGCACTACATGAGCTCAACAAGATGTCAATTGAAGCCAGATGTTGTGTTTCTCTGCCAATATGCACAGCACTGCAGATTCATCAGTGAATTTGGAATACACTTAACCATCAGTACATCACTACATTGCCAGACAAGATGATCCTGCCAACTAAGCAACCCCAAGTTTGTGGATAGCTTGTAGACACCTGGTATGCTATGAGGGTATGTGTGAGCATGCACACACCCACACACACATGGGCACATTGAGCTGCAATGGCATTTAGGCCGTGACATTTTCCAAGTGACATTTTGTCTGTGGCCAAACCCATACTCACTGAGCGTGAACCCAATCATGCTGTCTTCTACACTGTCATGGAGCCAACAGCATGCATTTGACCTTGCACATGTGTGCATGTGAACACACATACACGCGTTCTTGTGGGCTTGTCAAAAGGTTTAAACCTAATTCGATCAAATTAAAAAGTCTAGAGACGATAGACTAGATGTAGATTTTCTAACCAGTGTAGGAATTTAAACTGACAACCCTTCGAGCAATAATCCTGATTTCCTAGCCTCCACCTTGACCCTAGTCAACCATTATTTCCTTTCATCACATATAAAATACAGCTCTTCATTTCTTTGCTGTACGTGCCCTTACATACAAATTACATTGTAAATGTAAATCATTTTCAGCTTTAACGAGGCTGACTAATTAGACATTATCTTATTTATAGATCTGTGTTTTACATCTGCAAACCTCATTAAATCACTATGACCTAATGGCTTCAGAGATGGTTGAAATTATTAGATATTAAATGGACCGACCAACTATGGAGAGATTCATCTGATGATTAACATAATAATTACAAAAGGAAAGCGAACAGACGTAAGGAGCCTAAATTGGATCAATAGTAGCTACTGCAGTTCTCACTATATGAATGATACTTTATCAATTATCATTAAGTATCAAATAAGGCCTTGATTGAGCAAGTTTTTTAAAGCTTATTTTTATATTAAGGCAGAACTTCTTATCCAGTATGAGCGTTGTTCAGATTTTGGAGTTGTAAAAAAAACTTTTATCGAGGAAGAACACCCACACACTTAAATCAATGCAGCTTTTACATTTACTTGTTATGCTATCATTCTGTAGGCCTCATCAGAGCACACTGTCTCTTTGCTGTGACAGGGGCACTAGTTTTGTGTTCATTATAAGACAGCAGGTTCCAGGTCCAGGCTTTTGACTGTCTTCTCTGACAGTAAAAAAAAAAGAAAATAAAAACCCCACATTGATTTCTTTCCTTGGATATCAAGTTCTACCTACAGTACATCAGGCTGTTGTATAGTGAGGTTTACCTACAAAAAACCCAACAACATGGAAAGTGCTTTGTGCTTCTCTCACTGGTGACATTTATTCAGTCTACCGATAAATGCGGTCTCAATAAATGTCACGGAAATGAAAGAAGTGGTTTATTAATTTTTTTTTTTAAATCAATGTTCATTACCACACCATCAATCCTGATACCAGCATAAAGGAGTAGAAACAGTTCAATTGATAACAGGAAAGTAAAGCTATAGAACCCAACTAATCTATAAATACAGACTATATTATTCAGTATAAAGTACTGCTGTTTTAGCACAGTAGAGAACAAATCATGTGCTGCTTTGTTCCATTGTCGTGCAGTATTGCATGTGTGTATATTTGTGTATCAAGTGCATGCACAGTGTTTTATCAAGTGACTAGAATATGTTTGTCCATGTCTACTTGCCTATGTGGGTATTGTTGAACTGGCTATTAAACAGAGAGCAAAGAAAAGCGAGAAAAAGGATGAGAGTATGTACAGTGGGAACCGTGTAGTGAATAGCCTTCCTTATATAATGTGCACTAATTAGACAATTCATCACAAGTTAAATACAGTAGAACTTTTACACAGTATTCAGAAAGAGAGAGAGAGAGAGAAATGGAGATTAGTTTGCGTTCCACATGTCAAAACTAAACAATCTGTAACTCTAGACAGTTAATCATGAATGAGTTAATCACTGTAGCACTTCACCAACAGGTTCACACACATTCAATCAAACATGCACCAGTGAACACACACAGGCATTCAGGAGCTGGGCAAAATAGGCTGAACCAAATGATATTAACAAAGGCTGCTACTCAGACAATCTTTTACAGGACTGCCAATTAGAAGTATGTGTCTGCTGCTACAGAGGTTTGACAGTGGTCATTTGTATATGTAGGTTTTCAAAAGTACCAGACTTTCAAAAAGGCCAGAGTTTATGCGTGAACAACATGTACAATTAGCTAAGAGAATAAAAAATTATTTGATTTTGCAAGTCAAACACACAGCAAAGACGACACATGGGTCTACTTTATATGCATATGTGTGAAAGCCCTAAACAGCCGGACATATGTGTAAGACAAGCAGAGACACATGCACTGTCATGCCTTGAGTTGACAGCTATGTCAACTGACGGTGCAGTCAAGGGTACGTTACTATTGTGAACTAGACTAAAACATGGCTATAGTGCAGAACCAGAAAAAATATATTTTTTGTATTTGTTTAAAAATAAATCAACAAACATTTTCTTCTTCATTTCTTTTTCAGTATTCCCTATTATTTTTCTAGTCTCATGCAACTTTGACAGACCAAAGCAATGCTAATACATGGCCGTAATTAGGACAGAGAGAACTTTGTTTTATCTGTGTGTGCTGTGTGTGTGTTCGCATGTATGTGTTAAACAAGCTGACGTCGCGCTTAGTTTGTTTAAAAATCCAAAACCCTACTCAGGCTGGTCAGGGGTTTCCTATTTGTAGTGCACAAGTCGAAACACACACAAGCACATGTACTTGTGTGCACACACACACACACACACAATGAAAAGGACACATACTGGAACAAGGATAAGAGAGTGTGAAAGAATGAGAGAGAGTGAAATTGGAGACTAAGAGAGATGATTTCATTTTGCCCACTGAGCCCTTAAATAATTTAACGAGGGAGAGATCTGTCAGAGTATTGCTGTGTTTGTGCGTTGAATATTTATAATGCATATAAAACTGTTATGGCCCAGCTGTTGGCAGTCATACGTCTCAGGTTTGTGCAGTTTTTTTAAAGGAGCATTAGAATCCAAAATCCGAACAGATTGCCTCTTCTGGTCGTTGCTAGTGGTTCAACTAGTAACAAGACCAAGGTTTAGAGGTTTTATTCATAAAGTATGGCAAATATTTTCAGTGTTTTTCATCTAGTGACAAACCATTAGCCTGATCCCAGCCTCATGAATAGCTTATTTTTCAACTGTTTAGTGATGTGGCTCTTTGATTTGGCTGTCTTTGAAGCTGTTTTCCTGAATTCCTCTTTGCCTGGACCAGAGATATTTTAATTCTGGGCTCATATTTATCAAACAACTTAGAATCACTCCTAGGACTCACACTGAAAGTTTGAGTGGAACTAAAAATACTCCAAACTCAGAGCAGAGCATGTGAGGTGGTTATGAAGTTTTCTACACAGCTTTGAGCAAATATTACAAGTTCCCCTTCGAGAATGAACAACATCACACTTTAATACCTTCAAATTAAATTAATAATGACGTGTTTTACTCATGACAGGTTTTAGATCATTTCATGCAGGAAAAAATGAAATAAGTTATAAAAAAGACCATCAACTGCGGGTATGTTATAAGTTACTTACAGATATGTAGAGGAACTATTTTTTGCCAAAATGTCTTGTCAGCTGCCTCCTTAGTAAAACACACTGCCAGTATAATGAGTCACAAAATTCAGATGGTAATAATTGGCTCCAAAGCTGTCCACACTAGACAGAATTTAAATGAGCATCAGTTATGAAAGGAGACTCATCCATCCCCAAATGTGACAAAGGACCTTTTTACATATCTCCATGTAGTTAAATGTGCTCTCTAAGGCTATTTTTCTATACAAGCCCCTTGAGTCAATTAAGCAAAAATCTGCATCAGAACAGAATTGAAAGGGCATTCCTCTACGATCTGAGCTAAGGCAGTATTTGTATACAACATCGACTCCCTCTTTAAAAAACAGAAACCAGAGAACCCAGACTTTATCAGCACACAAACCCCAAAGTCACTGCATTGACAGCAAAACTACTTCTGAAAATGTGAGAATGTATTTTAGCTTTGACATTGAAAAGCAGTTCATGTCTTTGTATTACTGCCAGTTTTACACTCTTCCTTGGGTAATGTGGCTTTATCCATAAAGTAATACTTAGACAGTAGAGCAGGTTCAGCGCTTCTGCCTTAATATCATTCAGTCTTTCCTCACCATTCCCTGTCTTTGTGAGATATTTGCTCTCATTGCCAATGAACTCAACTGTGAAAATTACAGGAATAAGATGGTAATTTTGTCTCGGAATGTATTTTCTCTTAAATTCTGTGATATTTGTTGTATTTTTAAAAGCCCTCGTGTCATCTTAGGATAGGATGTGATAGTTGCTGTTACACAATAAGTCTGTCTGCTTCACTGTCATTGCCAAAATATCTGTCACTCCCTTGGAGTGAAGTGACAGATGAACTATTTAGTAATTTTGGTATGCAGACTTTTTGGTTAGGCGGTTTACAAACATTCTACATATTCTACATTAAAAGTAAATCACACTTACTTAAACAGAGGTCACAGGAGCCATTGCTGGAAATATCCCACAGAATTCAACTTTAATCTCTTCTTATTTGTGTTATTTTCCCCCCTCCATCTGTGCGCCCTCCAACCAGGATAAATACGGCCCTGAGAGCAGTGTCCTAATGGTTGTTTGGTTTGGCCTTTCCTGTAGTTGTTGATAGATCTAGTCAGTATTGTGAGGTCATGGCACAATTAATTATTTGTTTGTTGTGCCACAAGAGCAGTTTTGTTATTACTGGTAGTCGCAGTAGTCGCAGTAGAAGTAAGAGTAGTATTGGTAGCATTGATGTCATTTTTTTGTGTGTGTGGTTTTGTGTGTGTGTATTTGTGTTGTTTATGAGCCGTAATCCCTTTAAGGGAAGTCCTTAAAATTATTATGGTTGCTGATGTGCTGTCCATTGCATTACTGTCATACCCATAATCACATTAAAGAACAGCCCTCAGATATTGCTGCTGATTTAAATTAAATTTTGTTAGAAGCAGGCTGATAAGGAAAAGGCCAGTCATCACCGCAATAGGAAGGACTATCATCCCTGGTGTACAACAATAATGAATCATGTGTTATGAAAAAAGATAGGTGTTAATGAGCAAAGTTGATGCGGAATGAAGCCAGACCAAGCTGTGTAATATTTCTTGGTCTAGTATCACCATTTGCCAGATGGCTAGAGCACCTGTGTACACACTGACACACAGATGCACACACATGGACAGTGATACACATTCAATGGAGGCACACACGTATCCATGCAAACACACACACATACACAGGCACACACATACACACAGCTCTTATTTCAAAGGATAAATCCTGTTTATTACAAACTGGATCTTATCGTCATGTTTGAAAGACAAAAAGTGAACAGTAAAACTGTTTAGCCCAATACAGCCTGTAACTCATTTGGACTGTCCTTTTGGATGAACTATCTTTCTTACTATGGTTTTGCGTGCATTATTAGTAACATTATGGGGACGACCATATCTTATCTCTAAATAAAGTGTTTAATAATATGGCTAAACTTTTGGCTTGTTTACAACCTGTTTGATTATATCCCGTTGGACTTTGTTTTAGCAAAGTTGTTGTTTAGTTGCTGTTTTCCCAGATCAAAACTTACTTACACTGAATACAATGGTATTTTAACCAATAGAAACTATGTCCAGACCAACGAGAATATGATCCAAGTTGCAGTGAATGGGCTCAAACATCTAAAACCAGGTGTCTGTTCACAAGCACAAGAACATAAGCACACATGCCCTCTGGTAGGTAACAGTAAACCCCACATTGTTTGAGTAAAAGAGTCATTAACATGATCGGGGCATTCTAGTTACCTGTTTTCCTTTTTTCTCTTTCCTTTTTCCTTGTTCTCTCTTTCTTGTACACACATGCAGAGAGAGTGGATCAGGTATCCCTCCCTCGGCCATCATCTCATGTGACTTTCATCAACAGAGACGTCTCAGTCTCCTCTCTCTTCCTTCCTGGCTTTCTCCCTTCCACTCTTTTTCTTTCCCTCCGGTTCTTGCTCCCTCCCACCCTCTCTGCTGCTGCTCCTCTCCTGACTTGTGGTTGACTTTCCACTCTCATTAAAGTGACAGACAAGACAAGCAGGGTGGTGGGCAGAAATGAATCTCAGCTAAATTTGAACCAAACCTAGGCTACATGAACCACAGCCGTAACTTAAGAAAGGAGGAAGAGGGGAGATTGCTACTGTGTGTGGAATTTTAATATGCACAGGAGTGACGGAGGAGGGGAGAGTGACCTTTTTACCAGCTTCCATTCACACTCCCCTTTTCCAATCCTTCATTCCACTCATCTCAGTTTTTTTCTTTTTCTTCGCTGATTGAGGAAGGGGAGAGAAAGAATGAAAGAGCGAGAGAGTGTTACTTCTCAACTAGAAGGTCATAGCTCTATTTGATAGCCTTTTGTCTCCCATCCAAAAACAGCACTGTTAATAGCTGCCCATAGGCCACTTTATAATGATTGGACCTTATCTCCAGACACAGACAGACAATCACACACAGACAGCACACAGTGTCTTTATGGTGGCAAGTGGGAAAGTTTAGCTTTAATGGAGAAAGAACTATGCTGCTGTTAGTTCTTATACTAACAGCGGTGGAACTAGATAATGCCATGGCTGCGATCTATCTAACTTAAAGCTCTGATATAGCTTATTTATAGCCTGTATTTATTGCCTGTGTATTGTAAAATGTTGCCTGTGTTTTGCCTTATTGCCAGATTTATCAAGACTTAAAGTTCATACTATACATAGAAAACTTGTGGAAATGACAAAATGCGCTTTCTAAGGCTGAATTCCTGCAGTCTACCTGGTCTTCAGAAATTTGTCATACTGGTCATTATTTCCTGTCTTACAGAAAGAACTGCCAGCCATCACATTATTAAAAACTCTTAATAGTGATCTCAGTGCAACCAAGGTAACTTGGGTTTTTAAAGAAATGTTTTAAATTGGCTCAGAGGCTTTACTATGGGATAATGATGCTCTCTGGATCCCAATTGGGGGATTTCCTTTTTTGTCTGCCTTAGAGGAAGGTCCGCTATCACCACTGTGTTGTGCCTCTGGATTTCTTAGGGTTTAGTGCCTTGCTGAAAGACACTGAAACAGAGCAGAAAATCATATATGAGCGTACAAACACAAATACACAGGTGCATGTGCATATCTGCGTGTACACATGTTTGCATGTACAGAAAGTGGCCATCTACATATATTATCCATCTAAATATTACTTAATACTCTATATGCATGTGGGATTGACTTGGCAAGCATACCATTTTTTTCTAAAGTTTACATTTCAAATGCAGCTGTGTGTTGGTAGTAAGACAGAAAGCAAGAACTGAAAATGCACAGAGCTGTTACATTGTTTTCCTTGCCGTGCAGCTGTCTAATTAGCATTAATTGCCTAATGAAACGTTCCTGAAAATAGGGATATAAGGGAAACAAATGCTGAGGTGAAGCTGAAATGGAGGACAGTCAAGTAAAAATTGCCCACTAAGATACTTTAGGAGACAGGTCACATCCCTCCAGGTGTTGGTAAATTGTTTTCTCTGTCTGATGTTGACTTTGGCACCTAGGGAGCACTGCAAAACATTGTCAGACCAAACCATTGGAAAATAACTCAAAAACAGAGCCAGCATGTTCCAAAAACTGTCTCAAGTAGTTTTTCCTGTTACCTGTTAGTAACCAGAAAGAAGCATGTTTGGAGCATAGAGTTAGTGTAGTTGCTGCTACTGTTGATGTCGTTAAGTTTAAGAAAAACATAGTAAAAATGTATTGTGGTGGAAGTATATAGAAGGGGAAAAAACACAGTAGCTTACAGTTGTACTGATTGATCAAATTGTACCATTTTTCTCTGTCATGAGCATCTACACAGAGTACACTATAGACAATATACATTCTTTCCATTAAAAAAAACACTTGTGGCTATAGCTCCCAGCCCCCAAACCTCTGCTTTTTGTATGTTAAAGACTCAAATACATACGTACACACCTCTGTGAGAGCGGTGTAGGTATGTAAAAGGGCAGGGACACTTTGTGGGAGGAGTCAGGACCTCATTTATAATGCCGGGGGTTCTACAGTTGCCATAGAGACCTTTGTGGCTGACTGCGGGTGCTGCTTCCTTTCTCATATTTATTCCTGAGAGGGAGGCAGTGACACACGTGCACAACAAGTGCACGACATAGTGGAATTCTACACCTAGTGCATTTTGATATAAACACACCAGGAGCGCCACCTGAAACTCCAAGCTCATCACTTTTGGATCTGTTGAACTGTGGTCCATGCACAAATCAAGGTAAAATATACTAATATACTACACACAAAACAAATAGTTTAGTAATTAGGTTACAACTTATGAAAGCAGAAGGTTTTCATAAAGCACACATGGAGTATGATCAAAATAGTTATATAATAGACAAATCCTTTGATTTAAATGAAAATGAAGATCACATTGTTACGTTTATATAGTGATCCAGCATCAGCACTGTTGCATGTTCTTCTCGAGATGACATTCAGGTAACATTTTAAAGCTTGGTAGAGAATATGAATTGTCTCCAGCAGTGAGACAGCTTTGTTATCTTTCTTAAATGTATAGCAAGAATAAAAATCAGTGTCTCCATATTAAGTGCAAATATGTTGTCCTAGTACTAAAGCTTTTAGCAGCTGTGGGGCTATGTGGAATTATTTTCCATAATTCACACCTCTTCCTAATTCACATGCCAAGTTTAGTTACTTGTATATGCTTCTTCGTTATATTTTTATTTTGTCAGTACCTTCACAAACAAGGACTCTCTCTGTCGCAGAAAATGCCCAACTTACAGTGTTGTTAAAATATTTCCTTACATTGCCACTACATAATAATTTACTTTCCAGCCATCTGTAGATTTTATGTTTGTGTCAGGTTGAATTTACTGCGCCTCATGATTTTCAGACTTTGGCGAGTGAGTAAGCTTTTACTGAGTCAAATGTTATTGAGCTGGCAGATGTGTGCCGTGCTACAAACATAATTCAACAAAATACATTCTTCTGAAAACTCTTTCTGATGTTAAGTTGCTAGTCATTTTTCAAAGATTTCCAAAGTGTAGTAATTATGACAGCGTCACAATTTTAACAAGTGTTGCTGACAGTTTTGGCAGTGTGTTACAGTAGTTGTTTCTCTCTGAATTTACTGCTGTTCACAACACAGTGGTGTGCTTTGGTCCTTACAATACAATACACAGTGAGGGGTAAAGGTTCAAATCACATACGTCAAAGATTTTGTGTTTAAAGAAAGCTCTCTAAATTATCTTTTACCATATTTACATATAAAACACAATACAGCAGCACATAGCTCCTAAACTAGTTAATGAAGCATCCTGTTCCTGTATTAGTTATGATGGTTTCAAAAGTGTTCTTTACTGTCTTGTAGTTTCAGCTAATCAAAATGCACAACCGCATGTAATTGGAAGTCAGTTAAACTCACTCATCTGGTAGAAATACTGGTACTATCCCTTGGCCAATTCATAAATGCGCTTTTGAAAGTCTTGCTCAGTAGCAGTTGATCCTCATAGGCATCATTTATTGTAACATATCAACAGCAAACCAGTTCCTTAGGCAAATTGATTTGAATGAATAAAACGTGTGACAAAGGGTTATGCATAATTTAACAAATTTTACCCCAATGCAGAACTGGCCTAACAGGTTTCCCATCTGTTCATGTTCAAACATTACCATGTTACCTTAGAAGGCATTTAAAATACTTTACTGTTGAGGCATTATGCATCATCAATTAGCATAATGCTACTTTAGGTGCAGGGATTTGCATTTTTACACCTTGAGGATTTAAAACAGTTGCAGTTGTGGCAAACAAGGTGACAAAGCATTCTGCTGTGGGGAGTAGAGCAGGGCTTTGAAGCGAGGCACCTCACTGTAAAACAAAGCTGTAATTTAGAATTACGGGTCCAGAAGGTTTAATAGACCCTGCTCAAATTCCCAGCGTCACCTCGCTTTGCAAATCATAGGGGTGGCTGAACCTGCTACTTTGTTGTTCACATGTAGGAGATTTATCCTGTCACAGGTAGAGCAAGGAAAATCTAGAGAGGAGTTGCTGAGAGGTGGTAGAGCAGTGAATGGAGGAAAGTAAGGAGATGAGTAAATGAAGAGAAACTTTAGAGAGGAGTGAGAAGAAAGTGGGATTGTGCCTGGCTAGTGGTGTAATGGCACATGTTTTTTCTATGTGAACTAGCATATTACCAGGATATAGATACAGGTTTTTATATATCATACAGTATGTAGTAATGCTCCACGGGAATTTCCTACTGCACTACTACTAGTTCTAAATATGTATGTGACAGGGACTTGCTATTGGCACTTAAATGAATGTGTTTGTGTGTGCCAGAGAGAGAGAGAGAGAGTAGAGAGAAGAGGGAGAGAGCATCGACGAGAGGAAGACGGGAAAAGAGGGACAGTGTGCATTTTTATGAGCAAGTGGTGGCTGTAAGCATGCGTGAAAAAGGGGGTGAGGGAGAAAGAAGTAGATGAATTGCATTGTGCTCTGTAGTGTTGGGGAGGAGAGGGGATTGAGGTTGGAGACTCGAGATAGCGACTGGGGATCAAGTCATTCAGAGCTTCAAATGGCTTTGAGAAAACCAATCAAACCAGCATACACCCTCTCCACGTTTTGCTAACACACTACTCCCTCTTTGGGTCTTGCACACACATGCACAACATACATACACAATATCTTCAATGAGGTGGAGTTCACTGCACTATTGATCTGCTGCCATGTGGCCTGAATGCAACACACACACACACACACCACACCACAGCACACAAACACGACACATGCATGCACATACACACAATTCAATTTGCTGGTTTGAAACCTCATCTGTTTCCCTCTGAGCTAGATGACTGATATGGAACTGTCAGTAAGTCCACTTAATAGGCTAATGCATCGGCCATACCACACCCAGCACCAAGACACACAGCAGCACACACACACAAACATGATTGGGTTACAGAGTGATGTATTCAGCAGTAGTCAGGAGTGAAAGGACAGCCGTCCAAAAATCTGCTATCCCATGTAGGCCTTAAGCAAGGCAGGTTCCAAAACAATGTGTCGAACATGGTTGTAATCTGCCAGGGACATGCAACACATAATATCATTTTTGCCGCATGCTTGGGCCGAGCAGCAGCGCAGCAGAGTTAAACAAAAAAACACAATCGGTGTTGTTTGGGGTATTATATACACACAGTTCAATTGAATAAGATGTCGATCCAGTGTTCAGTGCTTTTCCGCATGCTTAAACACTGTAAAAGGTAAAAAAAGTTTAAACTGATGGCGTACAAATACTAATTTGTGTGCAAAGTGCATTTACATCCAGTTTGTACAATTTCTCCCCCCCT
>NW_023339650.1:8021913-8022049 GCF_004916995.1 Morone saxatilis
CACACATGCATGCACATACACACATTGATTTCTGGTTTGAAACCTCATCTGTTTGCCTCATAGCTAGATGACTGATATGGAACTGTCAGTAAGTCACTTAAATAGCTAATGCATCAGCATACACACACACAGACAC
>NW_023339650.1:8022149-8030653 GCF_004916995.1 Morone saxatilis
TTTTAACTTTGTTTGAGCCCAATTAGACTGAAGCGATTAAAGAGAGTCTAAGTGAGTGAGTGAGTTATCAAACCAGCTACCAGTTCCTAAAATATAACAACACATAATTTCCTAGCAATCAATCCATTTAGGCGTACTTCAGGAAGACAGAATGATAGCATGACTACAATCAGCATACACACACACAGACACAGACACACACACACACACACACAAACATGATTGGGTTAAGAGTGATGTATTCAGCAGTAGTCAGAGTGAAAGGGACACACTCCCCCAAAATCTGCTATCCATGTAGGCTTAAGCAAGCAGTTCCAAACAATGTGTCAACATGGTTGTAATCTGCCAGGGACATGCAACACATAAATATCATTTTTTGCCGCATGTTGGCCGACAGCAGCACAGAGTTAAAAACAAAAAAACACAATGGTTTGTATTGGGGTATAGTATACACAAAGTTCAACTTGAATAAGATGTCCATAAGTTTCAGTGCTTTTCCCATGCTTAAACACTGTACAGCAGTTTAAACTGATGCCGTAGAAATACATAATTTGTGTTGCAAAGTCATTTACATCAGTTTGTACAATTCTCCCCCCTCACAAAAGTCTTTTTACTGCAAAACCAGTATTTTTGCATTAAGTTCCAGAGATGTCATTATTTAAAACTTATCTTTCATTATACAATTAGAGAATTCAGCCTGTAAAAGTGTCATCATTTTGTCAGTGAAAGACTTCTGTTACGAGCTAACCTGTAGAAAAAAAACACTTTTGTTTTAATTTTTGTCCATCAACTTATTTTGTGTCACTTGAACAACAAACATTTATTTGTTGAACCAAATGGGAAAGCAACTCATCTGGGAATAACAAACGCATTTCATAAAAAAAATTCCACAAATATCTTCGTTTGACAGATTTACTTTATTTATTTTGTAACCCAGTTTCGGGAGGGAGGGGGTGCTTCAACTACTCCAGTTTACAGCCCTGCCGCACCACCCAGTGTGTAGGATTAAAGGGATTTTTCTGCTTACACATTTAGAACACTTTCAACCAGTCACTCTGCCTCACACCTTTCCTCACCTGTCAATCACGTTCATGTTAATGATCACGCTTCATTTTAACTGCAGCATAGCTGTCTTCCAGCCCTGAGCTGTTTGCATGACCTGCAGCTGACAATGCTTCTCCCACGACAAGTAGGTTGCAGTCCCAAAGCAACTTCTTATTCTCATCAAAATACTGTTCCGAAACTGTCAGGTGGTTTTAAAAGGTTGCTATTATACATTAACAAAATAATATTTATGATTTTAACAGATTTAATAACCCACCCTTCTCCTACTATTGACTAATAAGATTGAAAAATGTTTTTTAGTAGTTCTTACTGAGGAGCTTCCCAGCAGAACCTCAGCTGTCTCCCTTCCCTCTTTCCCAGTCTAACACACACTTTGTCTTTATCTCTTCAGGAGCTTCAGTTTGAGCGCCTGACCAGGGAACTAGAGGCTGAGCGTCAGATTGTCGCCACCCAGCTGGAGAGATGCAAGCTGGGATCAGAAGCAGGCAGCATGAGCAGCATCAGGTAACATGCAAACCCTGTTCTTCTGTGTGTTTGTGTGTGTGTGTGTGTGTGTGTATGGGGGTTGGGTTTTTGCACAGAAAGGATTTTGTGCGTATTCATGCGCGAACACTGTCACGTTAAACACATTGTGTGTGTACGGGATACTCCGGGGGTCATAATTTCCCTTTATCAAACATACACAAGAGTGTACACCTAAGTGTGAATCTTAGCTTTGTATGTATGTGAGTGTGTGTTCCCCCACAGTACGCAAGCGTATGTGTAAACTTAGAGCATGATGGAACAGGTTCTGTGTCCTTCATGACACTAACGCTGACTGCACCATTATATACCTTCACCCCACACACACACACACGAACACAAACACACACAGCATACACACCCTGGGTGTTTTCTTCTCATATCCGTGGAGTGATGT
The DNA here is from genome assembly GCF_004916995.1 of Morone saxatilis. Lineage (NCBI taxonomy): Eukaryota > Metazoa > Chordata > Actinopteri > Moronidae > Morone > Morone saxatilis. The sequence goes on from NW_023339650.1 coordinate 8,024,134, forward strand.
TACTAGAAAGGAACAGTGTTTCCCCTGCTGTGGGGTGCATTTATCAGCTGGATGGATTGGGACAACACTGAGGTTGCAGGCAAAATAACACACACAGATAAACACACTCACACACAACTACACTACATCGATGGTGTTACATTGGGTAAAATAACTCTGAGCTTGTGTGGAGCCTTACACACGTACTATACAGACAAATGCATGACATAACAATGTGAGAGTATGATAACACGCTTCACAACATGTATACTCTCACATACTACACTCACACACACACCATGAGGATCGCTCAGGGCTTGATATAACAGACACATCAACACAACCCTTGGCAACATTGCTGAGGGTGTGACAACACACACCATCACCCACACATATATATGTGGTCACAAAAAGTCCTCTCAGAGACTTTGCTTTGCTACAGAGACCTGGGTATTACACTATCTGGAACCCCTTTCGTCCTATTACAGCATTAATTAGCATATTAGCCACAGCAATGAAACCCTTAAAAATACTTCATTATGTTCCCCATTTATACGTCTGACCTTTCTGGTGTCAAAATGATTTTCAGACGAGGGAAAGAGATCTCTTCACACAAAGACGGACTAAAGATGAAGGGGGGATGGATGGAGGAGAGGAGGTGTATGCGACGAGCATGCTAATTGTGAATTTAATGCTAATAGCTCAAACCTTGAGCTCAATATCTGCCCCTTTCGCAAAATCCCTGTCCCCTCACGTTCTCTCTCATGCAGGCTTTGTAAATATAAATCCTCAGTAAAAGTAAAGTGTGGTGGAAAGTTAGAAATGTGATACGTTTATGTGTACTGTATGTGTATGTGTGTTTTTGTGTTTGCATTAATTTTGCTGTGATGCCAAAGAGTCAGGTTCATATAAATTCAACATCCCTCTGACTCCCTCAGGCAGCTTATTGCATAATACACAACCCTGAGGGGGGTGCAGGGAAACAGAGCACACTGGAAAAAAAGACACTTTTGAACTTTCCAAATTCACTCCGTTTGCTCCAGCTCAGATGAGACTTTCTGTTGAAAGTTTAGATGCTTCCACCCTGAGCTTGTGTTGAAATCCCATTGTCAATATACCTGGATAGTGATTTAAAAATAACCAACATCAAAGACAAAGTAAATGCATAACTACACAAATAAACTATATATTTATTTAATTTTGGTCTTATATTAGATTACATTTATTGTGCGGTGTGTTCATATTGTGAATAATCCTTATGCAAGCCCCCACCATTATGTGAAACTGTTCTTACTTACTACAATACTTACAGCAAGGACTAAATCAACTGTTGTTTAAAGAATGACCCAATATCCTATTGAGAATTTGGATATATGACTGTGTCTACTATTTCAAGTACCCAGACTTTGGTGTATTTATAAGTAGTTTACATGCCAATAAGACAAATCAGTATGACAGTTTTTAATCAGCCACTGTGTTTTAATTTCAAGATTAATTTGATATTAGTTAAGCTAATTGTTTCTCAACAAAGCAGACAACACTTAAACTAAGTATGGAGTTCAAGGCAGAGTTATCAGTTAGAATCAGCCTTTCATATATTTCTATATTTGCATAGATTTTTCAGTTAAAGTTTCAGCTCATCTTTCAAACTGTTCTCCTTTTTTCTCTCTTGACTCTATGATTTGTTTGGCTTATTAGCCCAATGTCAAGCTATCATAATTCACATATATTATTCCTATGATTTTGGACAGGTCCGTCAATATTTTTTAAATGAGGCAGCTAAGAAACCAAAGATTTTGTCTTGGTAGAACGATCTTGATGGCTTGTCTGGACCTACTTGAATGTTTTTTCTGCAAGTTTCAACTCTCAGAAGAGCTTTACCTTCCACTGTCACTTTCTTATATAAATAATGACTTGTGTTAATTGTCCTTACTGGCCATATTATCTGATGCGTTCATGTCCTCAACATATGTTAAAAGATTGTGAAAGTGCTATGTCTTGCAACACCACGGTTTTATCTGAACTTCTGTTTGGGTGCATTCGCTTTATGCTTGTGAGAATGTCTGCTTGTGCATGTGTCTGTGCCAGCAATAGCCTGTCTGCTGTCAAGTCTGTTGTCTCACAGTTGCATCATCTTATGATTATCACATCAGATATGGAGGATTGGCTTAGCTAAGCTTTTGTCTGCTGACAGCTCACTATATGCTTCTGGGTCCACATCCATCCCTGTGTGCACTCAAATTTGTCAATGCGTGTCAACTAAAATGTCTGATGTGCATTTGTCTTTTTTTTTGTGCTTATGCATAGACACGTGACAGCTCACCTCTGGGTTTGCCCCTTCTTCAGTTAGAATTTTTTATTCCATTTTGATTGACATTATCCTTTATGCAGATACCAATCCACCCCCCCCCTTTTTTTGTATAGTTCCAAGTATAGATATTAGTGTCTGCAATAAAACTGAATGATCAGAGAGAGTCTGATGCTATTCAAAGAGACAGCACTAACCTTTCCCATGGTCTCCACCATCACCATTCATTTTCCTCTCCTTCATCAGGGTCTCGGTGACAGACAGCAGCTAAATATAGTGTGTAGTGGCTGGCTCTGAGTGAATAGGTGTGATAATAAAGCCCAGGGTAAAAATTAGGTGGTTACATTGTAAGGAAAAATTGACAGTTAAATAGATAGACAAACACTAGGAGTCTTTTATCTTTTCTATATAACATTTCTTGCCATTTTATGAAAAAATTACTCTCATCTTATACTTCTGAAGTTATGTTTTTCCTTTCATGACAGTCTATATTCTCTCAGACGTTTCCTGTGGGCTTTAGGCTGCAGCCACCATATTCACTCAGCAGTAGGTCCATTACTCTGTTAGAAGCCTGTCAGGGTGAAAGCTACCTGGTACCCTGTAGTTTTGTGCGTGTCTGTGTGTGTATTATTTCAAATGTGTGGGTTTTTGTGTACCCTCTGTTTGTGGGTTTGTATTGCACAGGCTTGGTTTCAGTAAGTGCTGTGTTTGTGTTTGCGTGTCTATGTGTGTTCTTGGCAGCTGCTGCGAGCCTGCGTGTTCTTAGTTGTGTTCCGCTCGATAAAGCAATTCAGGCATCTCCACGGACTCCTCCTCAGAGCTGAGGACCCTAAAAAATGCCTGACTGTGGTGCAGAAACCCAGGGCATTACTGACTAACATCTGTTCACACTGTGAACTGTTGGCATGCGACACAGACTTTACAGGAAGGAAACACACACTGGCACAGATACACATTCACATGCAAGCACTCCAAAGACTCCAAACGCCATGCCGAGACTAATTTATCATTTTTCTAACATTAGTGGTAAGTGGCAGCCAGTGGGAAACATTCGCTCCTGCTTTCTTTTCTGCCTGACTGGCTGTGCGGCTCAAGCCTCCAGTGCTCTTTTGAAGGGGTATACCACTGAAGTTATGGCTGATGTATTTCAATTAGTATTCATCTATTTTTCACCATTATAGAGATGCCAAGACAAACAGCGCCACATTATGTAAAGTTAAGAATAGGAAATGACATTATAGGTAATCTAGTTGCATAAATCTTTCCTGCAAATTAAGATAATCACAAAGATAACTAGCAGCATATGTAGAGGAAGGTGATTTCAATACAATAATTAATTGTGGTGTGTAATTTGCCTGTGATCTACAGTAAACTATAGCTGCATGATGAGTTGATATATTGGTTCAGAACTGGAGACATATGGAGACATCTAGGTTGTTGAGTTTTTGGCTGCATAGGAGAAAAGTGTAAAACTTCCAGCAAGCCTTTACATTTTTCATACATGCTATTCCAAATGTTCTAGGATGTTCCATTTTTATGATATGAAACCATTTGATCATGTTATCAAACAAAAGCTGAACTGTTCAAGGCCAAAACACTGAAATTATTTTTATACGGATTGGTTCCAGCTTTAAAAAAATCTGAGTCAAGTGTATGATGGATCACAAAAATACTAAGGCTGCTATCATCTTTTCCATTACAACCTGTTGTAGCAAAATATTTGTTCCGAGCTTTATGAACTTTGTGTTGCCTTCTCTGTGCTTATATATCTTTTTCATGAACAATGAAATCGACCGTCCATAAAACTTTAATGTTACGTGTAAGTTTTGATGCACTAATTGTCTTCAGAAACCAGCAGATTACAGGACTTGTTTCACACGTGCCTCAGCAGTGTTTTTGCAAGTCACTGAGGTATAAGGCAGATAAATATACAATTCCTTGACAGATTCAGATCATTGACGGTCCCACAGCTTTAGTCTGCCTTGCAGTGACCGTGCTGGGCATTCTGGGACACATTATCGGTGCATTAAAGCACTGCCCGTGAACTGTTGAGAAAATAATGTGAAGCTGGCTACTGAGCTAATCGTGACTCGGGGCAGTAGATTATCATGGCCATATATGAGATGTCACGTAAGCTTATGGATTCACTGACTAAATTTAATTATGTTGTTGTTATATCCCACTAGCTACAACATAGCAAACATAGTACCAGCTTGATGCCCTGTGGCTCGTATTATGGAGTATTTATGCATATATGATGTGATAGATAAAGAAATGTAGACATTACAGCAATCAGTTATGCTTTAGAACAAATAACAGACAGTGAGAGAGAGACCGAGTGCATTTGTTGTAACGCCATGTCATTAAAGAAAAAGGGAGTCGCATTATAATTCGGCAATTATTTTAAAGCAGAAAGGTCATGTCAGATAACAGGGATCCAAGCCGAGGAAGGCAGCCCCTCAGTTGGTATGCAGATGACAAGCGAAGTTGAACGAAACAAATGTGACCTCTAAATGAGTGTTTTGCTGTGCTTAATGGAATTGTTAGCGTTTAGTGGAGAGAGATGGGAGTATCAATGCTGGGGGCGGGGGAAAGCAATGCAAAAAGAGTCAGGGAAAGAGAGAGAGAGAAGGCAAGAGACAGAGAAAGAGGTAGATAGCTAATAAATAGCTTTTATTACCCTGTGGCAGCCACAGAATACAGTAGGTTCATTGATTTATTATTTTTCATTTTTCTGTTCTCTTTCTCTCTCTCTATCTTTTGCTTGTTGTCTCATTTTCTCTCACATTTGTCTTTCACTTATTCTACACATCTATCTCTCTATCCTCTCTAGTTTTTATCCCGATGTTGTACAAAAATTATTTTACTTCACTGTATTATCATTGTGCTAATAAACTGAACTCTCTCTGTGTATTCACTTACTTGCAGTACAGTATCAAGTACTGGTTCAAGTATGAGCAGTGTGTCTATCTGCGGGATAATCACTTTTGATGAGCTCTTTTGACCAGTCATTCCCTTTGGCCATATCATTTATGTATCCTGCTGTCATGTATTTATGATGCTCATGGGTTGAAGCATGTGGATTACGTCTATTTTGTAAACAGACAGATCCTTGCTTCAGGCGTCCCTGGGTTTTTTTTCTTTGCTGTTTGATGTTAAGAATTGCAATACAGAAAAAAAGAAAGAGAAAAAAATACTTCCCTTCTAATGACTAGTGGTCATGGAAGCTCTCACCAACAAAGAAAATGCTGCTATCAGGACAGGAGAGGCATGAAATGGTAGAGTAGTGAGGGAGCCAGAATATTTTCACATCTAACTCGGTTAAACGGTTAAACACCAGTGTTGGTGATTGTTAGTTTTATTTTGTTCCTTGAGTTTGAATGAAGTGTGTTTTAAGATTGCCTAACAAGGTCTATATATCATATATATTATAGTTCGGTATAAGAGAGGCGCATCACACACACGGGCGAATATATCGGCACATATTCCTACATGGGTCCAGTTTTGCAAACACACACCCGCAGAGATCAGAACCAGAACCGACCCATTACCCTCAATTATCTTCAAGTCAAATCCAGACATGACCGGACTCGTTAATATAAGTCCCTCGACTCCTGTGACCCATGCTACCCACACAGTCATATTTTTATGACATGTAGTAACATGTAGAAACATGAAATAAAATCATCATAATGAACCATTTTGCTGAATAAATCACCAACTTTTGCTACCCTCTATACTGCTGCTGCATCCACACAGCGAGCTAGGCACTGATGTCAATCAAGCCCTCTGCAAGTTTATTAAAACCTTCTCCACACACAGTTTTAAATGATCTGATGTCCAGGCATACAAATCTTACAGCTAACTGGGTTATAGCACTCTTGTCCTTGTGGTTTGAGAGTTGTGTTTTTGGAAAAGTTAATGTCAGTTGGCACTGCACCTGTTGCTGCAGCTGTATGTTTCCTCAGAGAGGATTTCCAATGTTGCGGCTTTCACAATAAAAGAAAATTGTCATCATTCAATTATGTTTTCAGCAATAAAGCCGAAAAAATAAATTAAAAAATGTGGCAAGATTGAAGGGGCTACCAGCCGCTGCATATGCATGTGCAGCCATTGCCATTGATCAGGATTATCTTACATTACATTAGATTGCAGATTACATCATAACAACATTTTCTTGCTGTTTGGAGCCAGTTTTATGCCTATTCAAGATGCATGGAGAAGCACACTAAA
>NW_023339650.1:8030753-8034074 GCF_004916995.1 Morone saxatilis
GAAAACATGTTGTTTGTGGTACAAAACATTTCACATTATCATATTTTAATGTTTTTTTCAGTGAAAATAGAAAACATGTTACAAACATTGGTCACATTCCCACACTAATTCATGAATCGTCATTCGGTGCAACGGAGGTACCTGTCAAGAATTAATGCAATATAGAATTTTTACAAGTATCTCTGAAGCTCCTACAAGCAATTATCGTCAGACTAAGATTCTTGAAGACCCACGAGCAGGCCATTTGGAGATATACAATGAATGTTAAGCGATGACTGACCTTGGGTTGCTTCTTTGGGTCCACGGCCCGCAGCCTCGCTTCGATGGTATGGTGTCGTTAATGTATTTTGCATTCTTCTTGCTCCATTTTAGTATGCCTTCTTGTGTTGGTGTGTTTTGGTTTTGCGTCCGTCTCTGGTGTTGCGGTCCGTCTCTGTGTTTTGTCTCTCCCTCATGCTCTGGAAGCCACTGGTGGCCGTGTCGCTTGGAGCTCCTGCCGTAAACACCTACGCTCATCACACCACTCCAGCACACCTGTTCCTCATCCTACAATCAACTCACCTTTATAAGCCAGGCCGACCTTCCAGTCCCCGCCGGATCGTTGAATCATCTAGTATGAGAACACGCCAGCCAACCTGAACATGCACTTAGTTTCTTGGACACTTGTGTAATACCTGTTGCTAACTCGCTTTTTTCCCTGTCTCACCTCAGACCATCTCGCCCTGAGCCTGGACCCAGTTCTGCCTGCCAGCACCGCAAGATCTAGAGCACTGGAGCCCGGACCCCATTCCCACTCTCTGACTTATCAGAATCTCCAGCCACTCAAACCACGTTCTGTTTGTGCAACTCAAATAAATTCACCCTTTATTGAAACTGACACTTTGGTTCATTTGGATCATTCTTTGTATGCACCATTTCCATTGCTGGAAAAAAATTGATAAAATGGATCAAATGATTAACATAATATGCGAGACAAATACTACATTTACTTAGTGTTTTGGACCCATAAAATAGGGCTCTCTCTCTACACCCATACATATATATATGTGTATAAAATATTATTCACATGTATGGGATCGGCACTTGGTATCAGCTGATATGCAAAGTTCAGGTATCAGAATTGGTATTGGGAAGGAAAAAATGGCATCAGAACGCCTCTACTAAGTTGTCAGGACCGGATGATGCTCTTTAGCACACAGAAAGTAAGAGGTCTCTTTGTCACTATTTCCCAGTACCACATATGTCACCTAGCGACACAGTCTTCTCCTTCTTTACAATGGCGACATTGGCATAGTTCCATTTCAATTTGTTATTAATGTTGCTTTTGACAGTCATTGATATGTTTTATGAAGTCAAATACTGTACAGATATTCCATCAGTTTCTTTGATTATAGACATATACTACAGTCAATATGTGAACAATGTACATTCACACTTAACCTGCTGCTCTCCAACTCTTTCCAATGCTTATATACAAGTTGAAACCTGAAGACTATGACTTTCCACAGAAATTCATCTAGATTATGTCAGGTTTTACGCCTACCACCCAGCATACTGTCTGGCTCATTGGGTTACAATGCAAACAAAAATCAATTTGGGACCATCTAGAGCAGGTGATAAAAGTCACAATGAAAAGTGTAATCACAGCATCCAGTTATGGCTCCTGGAAGGACACTGCCCCCACATCCAACCCCTGGCCCACAGGAAATAAACTTGCTAGCTTTATTGTGTTAATCTAAATCCTCTATGAAGTATTTGTGGGAATATGGCGCTTTGTGCAGCACAGCACAGTATACTACATGCATTCTTTTATCTTTCAATGAATAAATCCAATCAATCATTTGTCCTGTCTTTCTTTGTTTGCTTTTAAACTGCGGAAGGCTTTAGTATTCATGTAGGCAGCAGAGGTAACGATGCAGAATAAAGGCTTGAAGTCTAAACAGACAGTTTGTCTTTTCTGTCGATTTGTGTCCTCTTCACACTGTCAGTACATATTAATGACAAAGTGTTTGTGAGGTTCACAAAGTTAAAGTGAAGAACTTGGGTTTGTGAAAACAAAAGGCCAGGCAGATGTGTGCACACAAATAGACACTGAAACAACCTGTACCTGGCACGCATACACAAACAAACACACACACAACCTATCACCCACAATCCCTCCACTATGAAATCTTCTTCTCAAACTGCTCCAGGCATTGATTCCTTTGGCCTCAGGGTATGATGCCTCAAGAGGACAAACTCACTCATATTCTTTTTCTCCCGCTTGCCCTCTCAGCCTTTCTCTCTCTCACACATAGACACACAAACACACACACACACACACACAAGGCAAATCTTCTGAGGTCTTCCACTCTTCAACTCTTTTGAGGACATCTGTAAGAGGACAAGAACTTGAAAGCAGCCGTGTTTTTAATTCCTGCATGTTGATGAACCCATTTTCTGGGACAAATACCTTCATTATTGCCTCTGCTTACAGCTTGCAGCTTGTCCTTTTTTATCTAAACACTCTGAGAATATCTCTGAGTCTCACCCATCTGTCTCCTTTTCTCTCTATAAGTTTATCTCTCCAATCCTCTTCCCTCACGTCTACTATTATCTCTTTTTTTTCTCTCTCATTTGCCTCTCCCTGTCTCTCCAAGTATCTGGTCATTGCCATGGTGGTGGTAGTCCTGTAAAAGCATCTGCATATACTATTTTTTTATTCCATAAAGTAGTTTCCAGTTTTAATATTGTAGCTAGAAATACACTACACTGGAATACTTAAACTTTCAAATGAGGCAATACTTTATTGGTGCCAGTAGAGGCATAATATTGACTAACACAACACATCATGTGTAACACTGCAAATAATCACATATTTTTCTGTAATGCATCTCCACTGTGATCACTGTTTTTTACCATAGCTGTTGTGACTTGCAATTGGCATTTTTTGAAGCAGCATATTTTAATCCTGTTAAGTTGAAATTTCTCTCTAACACTGATCACACTGTCACCACACACACTCAAACATAGAAAAATACATGCCTACTAGGCGGCAGACAGGCAGGCAGGCAGGGCGTCACACGTGTGATCCTGCACTCACTCGCACAACCACAGACACACAAACGTTGCATATTAAAAAAAAAAAACGGTGATAGCCTGTCAAGCTTTTTGAGAGTACGGTCAACAAAACATCTCCGCATCTCTGTATGGATGAATGCACACGCATTTTTTTTTTTTTTCGGCCATTCCTGTTGAATTGACAGCAAAGTAGAGACCATAATCCCCTCATAAATGCATACTAATAACTGCCTTCACTGACACACACATACATACATACAC
>NW_023339650.1:8034084-8041502 GCF_004916995.1 Morone saxatilis
ACACACACACACACACTCTCCCAAAGAAAAATTATAAGCAACAAAGTCAAAAGGAGTGCCAAACCGAATGATGCACACACACTGAAGGTTTTATGTAATGAATTCAGGGTAACATTCAGGTTAAGCACAAAGTGGAATCCCTTTAGCACTGATCAGGTGCAAACACATCAGCACTGAACATGTGGGCTAGCAAGAGAACACATTGTTTCCTTGACAAACAAGGCAACAATAAACAAATCAACAAATAAAAATGATACAGTATCCCTCATGGCCAGTCAGTACCATATTTATCACCTTGCTTTGACCTGTAATTATACAACGCTCCCCTGGGCCAATTATTGTAATTTAGAAAAGGCCAAAAGCAGCAGCGGGATGCATCATATTTCCATATCTTGTTAAAATGTGATCAGAGTTGTCTGATGAATAAGTGATGGATGAGTGAAATAGATAAACAAACAAACAAACCCACTACATGTTCACAAAATATTTTCATGGGGGACTACTATGGCTAATGATGTCAAAAACAAAGAAAACAGATAACACGTGTGTTCAAATAGCCATCAGGTGTCCTATTATATAAGCTCTGGGGAGACATTACCTTCCACAGCATTTGTTAATAAGCTCATTTCTCTTCTGTCTCTCTGTGCCTCTCACCCTCTTTCCTCTCTTCTGTCTCCACACCTTGCTTTTGGAATCAGTCTCTTTCTTTTTTTAAAATCTCTGTCTGTGTTTTGTCTCAGTGTTTCTCTCAGTTTCTTTCTATCACACACACTCTCTCTCTCTGTTTTTCTCTCTGTCTGCCTCTCTGGCATGGTTTGGTCGGTTCTTATCTATTCTCACCACTATCTGGTGTTGGGGGAAGATAAGCATGCATTTGCATGTTTAATGAACCAAACACCCCCGATTCCCCTCAGCATGAGGACACGCACATACACACGGGTGCACAGATATACATACTCACTCGCGCACACACACACACACAAACACACACTGCTACTGTTGGCCCTGCAGGCCTTCGTCTCCTTGCCACTGACACAGAGTCACCAGCTGCTGAATCCTACAGGAGTAAACATGGCCCATCTATCCGCCTTCATATCTACAGCTGGAATGACAGACAGAGGGAAATTATTTGGCCTAACCAAACAATATCAAAGCACAGGAAATTATATGACATATTAGAAAGAAATCAAATAATAAATGATCCTTAACAGAGTACATAGTGGCCAAATACAGTACTTGATTGCTGAAATCTTAACAGGATGTAAAAGACAAACAAGAATACCCAGGGAAGCTTGACTGAGGCCACTCTTTCACTAGAATTAAATGGACAATATCATATAATATATGAATATTTTGACATAATAAAGACAATATACCCTCAGTTCCACAGTCTCACAAAATGTAAGCAAATCCAGTACCTACGTGGAAAAAAAGACTAGTGCAATGCAACTTTTCATCATCACTAGGATACATTTGCAAAGCATTGAATAGTTAATACATTCTGGGTTTTTTGTTGCTTTATGCAAACTGTTATAACAATATAACCTTTGTTGTATATTGTTGTATAAAACAGCTGTTGACTGATTATTATTGATTATATTGTCTATGAGTAGCAAAATAAAACATCACCCCTTCCTCCACAATAAATGAGCTGATGTGTAAGGATGGACCTAGCCAAACTAATAAAAAAAAAAAGCAGGCACTGTGCTCCACACAATGGAGATTAACCTGAAAAATCGTCTGCATACAGCTACACATTAAAATGAAAAAGTAAAATGTACAAAGACAAGTAGCACTCCGTTTGTTTTCATGTTTTAGCAGATTGTTTCTTTAAGCTAGATGCTTAAGAGTGGCAGAACATCCACTGTCCTGGCTGGATTTAAGCTCTTAGTAGACTTGGTATACATTGGCTGTGCTTAAGTGTCCCTGAGCAACAATCAATCCTAAATCCCTTCCTGCACTGGAGTGATGTTCTTTTGCTGCGGTAAAAGTGTGTTTTTCAATCAGCAACATCAATATAATATAATTTTTCAAATTTTAGTAAGTCTGAATGCCCTTTAACTGAACAATTCTCATTTAATTAACAGCTAACCTGCCTGATAGCAGTGCTATCAAGTCATAGCAAAGTCAAGTCAAGCAAACACAAAGCCAACGGTAGGGTTTCTCCATATACTGTGAAATGTGCCGTGTAAAGAAAAAAATGCACTCACTAAAACGTGAAAGGCCAAGGCATAATTTAAGAGCAAAGACAGATAGATAGGGGGAGAGATGAAACAACACAGAGAGAGGCAGACAGAAAGATAGACAGTGGGGACGACAGCGGTGTGAGAGATGTCGCCACCTGCCACCATTTTTCTCCTCTCCTCGTGGAAATGCATCATCAGTCATTAGGAGGGAGCATGACTCGCGGTAACATCATCACTCACACAGACCCACACATACACATTCACACACACATACACACAGGCCCAAACACAAGGCGTATTTTAAGGTATAATGCAGCGGCCTATAATTTGAGTTCTCTCTATGCAGCATTTTGCTGAGCTTATAAAACCGCCTGCAGCTAATGGTGTGATGGATCCCTCTATTATCACCCAATGCAGGAGACGAGAGTGGGGTATAGTGAGATAAAGGAATGTAATTGGATAGTATTTTAGCCGTGGCAAAAACAGGAGGGTGGTCAGGGACAGAAAGAGAGCACGGAGAAAGCTGTAAAATGATAACTGCATGATGAAGTCTAAAAGCTGTCCAAATGTGATGGACCTGTCCAATAAATTCAATGTAGTATAACAGAAATCACCTATGTGTGTAACACATGTCTCTAAACTCATTTCAAATTAATGTGATGCAATAATGTAGTGTAAAAAATATTAGAATATGGTGAATTCAGACACTTTAATCCAATCCATCCTTTAATTGGGTCATTAAAAAGCTTACAGAGCCCACCATTATGCACAGAACAAACTTGTGAAAAATGCTAATCAAATGTGTATTTTTATTTTCATTAACAACGCTAGATTTGGTTCAGCTATTCGTGTTCCCCACAGGATAAATTGTAATGACATTTGTGATCATCAAGTCAAAACTGTATTTTATCTACTGTAAATACAAACATAACTAATGATATTCCCAACAGCCTTAAGTGTGTATATTGTAAACACTATACTTGCAAAAAATCTGCATGTTAATGTTGTCATTGTGATGATGTCAGCATTTAACTCAAAGAACTGCTGTGCCTAGGTACAGCATCATAGAAGCCCTAGCATGTCGGTTGACTCTTAGATGAAACTGAGAATAGCAGAAGAGAAGAGAAGAGAAGAGAAGAGAAGAGAAGAACACAAAATAACAGAGAATCGAAAAAAGAGTTAGAGCAAGTCAGAGAAAACAGACATACAAGCAGAGGACTATTTCAAAATGTTTCTGTAACTCCCCATGTGTCTGGGGTCTATTAGTTGCTGTGATCAACTCTAAAGTGTGTGAAAACTAAGCCCCATCCAGTGGTGTGAATGTCTGCTCCTCAGGGTAGGACAACTTTATAGTCTAGTTTGCCCCTGAGAAAAGTCTTGGGCACAGGGTGAGGAAATGTGTGGGTATGTGTGTGGGTGTGTGTGTTGGGAGGGGGTTGGGGTATATGTGTCCAACAATAGCGTTGTATAGAAGCATATGGTTTTTAGATTTCATTTACATGAATTAACTCATTGGGCATTTATTTTTCTCCCATGGGGCCAAATAAATGAGCACAGTGCAACATAATTATTCTAATGTGTTACATTCTGGTTATACAATAAATCATTTCACAATTATTACATTAATTACAGGTAAAAATCTAAACAAATTAAATGGTATATGAATAAAATGAATGAAATCCTCCATTATTATGCTTCTAAAATGCTCGTATGTTGAGAGTTTTTGTGAAGTGTAAAGACAACGAGGGAAATTAAACCGCTTACGTTCACTCTTTCAGGGGAAACCAGAACCGAGAGCTGGCCCAGCAGTGGTTGGAAAAACTGAACGACCAGTGGGAACTTCAGAGGTTTCTGCAGGACTGTCATGAGGTAGGAGCCCAACAGACTGGTTGTGCTGGTTGAACTCTGAATTAAGTCGGTTTAAGAGAAAAATAAGGGGGGCTTTGTTCCTTTTTGTTACATAGCCAGCGTCACATTTTGGCGGCCTCCAGTGGCAGTGTGAGAGAGCTGTTTTCATTATTTAGAACTTCATTACCCAGGAGTCATTGCGGTTTGCATTACTAAAGTTTGACCTCATTTTCACTCCTTTGCCTTCGTGGTGGCTGATGAGAGAGTAAAATACGTGTTTCACTGTAGATTCAGCTGTTGTGGAGTTTTGTCTGGATAGAGTGGAAGCTGCTGCTGTATTTTAAAAGCTTGAATCATTTTTGCCTCTTCATGTTTAAGATTTCCTGGCAATGGCCATCCTCAGTATGTTAAATTAATGTGGTAAGATAATCTAAATATATGGGGTTTAAATTATCAATCCCAAATTAGAAGATGATTTTTAATTGAAATGTAAATGTAAACATTATTATTATTGCCAGTGTAGTAATGAAATGTTCCACTAAGTTCCAAGCTTGTATCTTCTTTGCAATGGAATCACTTAATTAAATTATTACAGTCTTTTGTCATAAGATGATGATCTACAACTGTAAATCTGACAGTACATACATAATAATGAACATTTATACCAGTACTATGAGATATTGTGTGATCTCTGAGAAGTGCTGTGCAAGACACATATCAGCAGTGAGCTTAGATGTACAGTATGACTTTCGTTTAGGAAGCTATCATTGACATGTCACATTGACACCTCATGCGTGTCCAGCTCTGTTGCACACGGCTCACCTCTGCTCGCTCTCGCAGTTTTTGCTCCCTCACCCTGCGGAGTCACTGGCTTCTTTCTGGGCCAAAACCTTGTTTAGTTTCAGCAACTTTCTCTCTTTGGCTCTGCTGAATAATTCATCAGCACAGCTCCTCATCACTAATTCAAAGGAGGAAGAGTGTATCTCACTGTGTGCATGAGTGTGTGTGTGTGTGTGTGTGTCAGCTGTAACTATCTGTCTGTCATATGTTGTCTGTAGAAATACAGTATGCATGAGGAGTCTTCCCCTGACTGTGTGTGTGTGTAGCCTACAGTGGGTGAGTGACACTGCGTCAGTCTGTGGGAACCTGAGCTCTCAGCTGCAAGGGTGTGTTCTTCTGTTCGGTCCAGGCTGCATCCTCATGTTTCCTGCCTCTAACTGCTTTCCAGTTGCCAACACATTTACACTACAGCAGGGTATCGCCCCTGATTTTCCGTACTGATTCAATTTCGATTTGCAAGGAACACACAAACAGCCGGGATTCGAACACCGGACCTTCATGGCTGTGAGGCGACACGCTGCAAGTGTTCATATTGGACTAACAAGGCACCTTAATATGTGGTACCTATTAAAGCTACACCGGAGAAGTAGTGTATTACAGCCGTAACTGAGCTGCTCTTTTAAAAATACCTCGTTTACTCTACAGAAATACAAAGAGTATAAAGCATCATTTCTGTTTATTTCATTTTAATCACAGCAGCTATTTATTACTATATACAAAACAAACCATGTATTTCATTTTTTAAGAATTATCTATTTTATATTTGTATTTGGGTCAGTTATTTGCCGATTACACCAGCAGTACACCAAGACTTGTAAACAGTCACATGGGCTCTCAATTAACTTGGTGATTGGACACATTTTCTGGAACAATTCTGTCATTTTCAGGCTACTTTGGGCTGGAATTTGTTCCAATGCTTATTGTGAACAATACCGAATATTTTTAAAATCCCCTCAGTATTTTCTTTCCTCTTACATAATTTTAATAGTCCCTCTTCAACCTGTCTCTTTCTCTTTATCTACAGTACAACCCCATCTTCAGGACTAAAGGGTATTGAAGAGGTGAACTCACTCACCTCCCAGTCTGTTTCAAGGAAAGTGCAGGTGTATGCCCAAAGGCTGCATTGCTGAACACAGTGTGTATATATTAGATGTAACACATGCAAAGTCCCTCGGTACACCTTGCCTTTAATTTTCAGCCTGATTTTCTTCTGTCAGGTTTAGTCATTATGGATAAGTGGACGAGTTATTGTACAGTATGCTGAGGATAAACAGTGTTAAGACCATGTTTTTGGATATTGAAATCTACGTTTTCTCAGGACTTAAAAATCCTTCTTTAACATTTTTTTACCTTTATCTATGCTTTTTCTTCATACAGTGGACTAGAATTTGCCCTGTACAGAAGCATATCGCGTCATTCTGAGATTCAGGAGGCTGGTTATAGGATTTGGGTTAGGTTTACGGGGGCTGGGCATAGAGAAGTGACTGGAGGTATCCTGTTAATTCAGAAAAGCAGAGCAGAATTTGTTTTTAGCTAAAACTTATCTCAGAATTATGAGATAATAACTTGTTAATTCGGAAAAATTAAGCAGAAATTTCTTTTGAAGTGAATCCAACACGATCCGGTCCTTGACTTAAAAAGTCACTTAATTTAATTAACTAGATGCTCAAAAGATGCATTATAAAGTGGTCTGTAAGCTGTTCTAGAAAAACACAAAATAAAATGTTAAGGTCATGCAGTAATACCTGGAAAAGCGCTATCATATTTCTGTCATCATGCAGGGCACATGGAATTACATTTTTAGTCTTAAGCCAAACAAAGAGGTCTAATGCTTTAAAAGGAGGGGAATTTATATTTTATTATAGTTAACAGCCAATGGGAAATTTGGTTCCCCAATATATTATTATATTATATATTTTTTGTCTTTATGTACACTGATCAGCCATAACATTGTGAGCACTGACAGGTGAAGTGAAAATTTGTATTCAGTGTGTCATGAAACCCCTTCTGTGTCCTATTATAAATTTATTAAAAAAATATTTGAATAAGGCTGTTCTTCATTGGAAAATAATCCCTTTGTTGGGGTTTAGTAGTTCTGCAGATACTAGTTATTAATAAATTATTTTTCATTTGCCAATCAAGGGTTTAATCAATGAAATGTTAGAAATGTAGAAAGGAATAGACTGAACAATGAACAGATTATAAAATACATTTTACATACAATCTGAATCTGCAGTGGGTTGTAGATTGAGGCTGAACCTTTTCTACACATCCAGGGTTTTATCAGAGACGTGCACTTTGGTTGATGTCTGTTGTTGGACTAAATCTGAGAGCTGCAGTTTGAATACATGAAGAAGCTGAAATCTGATGATTTGATGATGAGGCTATCTGCCCCTCCTCATCCCTCTTTCATTGTCCTCTCTCCCTCCTCTCCCTCTTCTTTTCTGTCTCTTTCTTCCCTTCCTACGTCAGACACACTTCTCTATCTCCTCCTCCCCCTCCTTCATTCATTCTCTAGCCCCCACCCCTGAACACACACACACA
>NW_023339650.1:8041602-8052848 GCF_004916995.1 Morone saxatilis
TGCAGTTGTTATCACAACTGTGTGCATTTGCTTCTATTCTTTCATGCATGCAGACAAATCTTCTTTAATCTTTAATTTTAGAAATTTGACTGGTGGTTAAGGAATGATTGTAAAATCAATGAAAGAAGGTCGTACTTTCTTGTTTGTGTTGTGTGTGTGTTTGCAGATAAAACCAGAGAAATGAAAAAAGAACAAACAAACAGGAAATTACCAAGAAATAATCTGCGAACTGATATATTTTCCCATACAAGCTTCATATACTATTACTCAGTCAGTAAATCCAATCTTAACATCTTTCTTGTGCCTCTGTTTTTTCAAGATGTTAGCAAATGTTGATTTTTACACATTTGGCAGCTATTGACAACAGTCAAAATGATTAGAATTAACAACTTTGCAATGCTGGCAAAGACAGAGAGACAGCAAAATCACTAGAAAGTTATCTGCACCCGGCTAGCCAGATGGCCTTAGTGTGTGTCTGTGTTTGTGCGTGTGTGTCTGCGCTCTAGGTCTTCGATGGGTGCTGTTGAGTCATTTCGGACCAGACATGGTGATATATTGTGATAGCCGGACCAGCCAGCTCCTCTCCTCCCAGTTAATTAAAACCTCAGCCCCAGGGTCCCACTGCACGTCCCATCACATCATTCTCATCAGTCAATCACACATGCATGTATTCCCACTTACGGTATGTAAAGATTCATGTAGGCTATGTGAACAGCCTCATCGTCTTAAACGCCTACACTCACACCTACACCTGTTATTTGTGTAATAGACCATGAACATTATTCCTTTTCCTTCTAAAGAGGCCATGGCACCCTCCTGTGGAACATTAACTGTCTATAGCATTAATTACAGTAGAGGAATGTGAACCAGATGAGTGATAGGTCCAGGAAGGCATTAGTATACAATGCATACAGTACATGGCCATTATTTTCAGACACAAATTGTGTGGTATAGGGTTGAATGAGAATTATTCATAGAAAATGCATCACAGGAGCTTGCTATTGTGATTGAGTACAATGTGTCCACTTACAGCTTCTTTAAATTCAAACAAACGGCATATTGAGAGAATGAATTAGCCAGAAGCGTAGTTATAAAAATGAGCGTGGGCCTGCAGAGTTGTGCGAAGTGACCAAAAGAAACTCTATGATCAAGCTTAGTACCAAACAAGGATGCAAAGCTCCCTGTCGTCTGTAACAAGATTACTGTCTGTTCCAATGTAAATAACAAGGCAAGATGCGAAAATTCTTGTAGATTTGTTTGTCCACCACGCTGACCTAAAAGTTCACACAGCATTAGTGTCATTAAACATTTTTTTGGCTAACATTTGCTCCTGTTTCCTCTGATTTGACATGTAGAATAATGCACTTAAGTCATCATTTTCGGTGTATGTTTTTATGTATTAAGTATCCCACTCTTGAAGTGATCTCCCCTGAATCATGAATATTGACAGTATGAAGCTCATGTTGAGCCATTATGCTGATCACACAGTCAAGCAGCGACAGTTCCTATGTGGTGTAAGATTACAAGTGTGTCTGTGTGTGTGTGAAGCCACAGAGTATTGGTAATTAGTCTCATGGGGGCCTCAAAGAGAGAGGCACTGCAAGGCGAATAACCTCTCCCCCCTTGCATGCTCACACACATACTGTACACACACAAACACACACACTAATATATCTCTCCGCTGGAGTGGAAGCTGCTGAGACTGACTCGGTGACTCCCACTAAATCATTGGTTAGATTATCCTCTGGGGGAAGAGTGATTTAGACCGTCAACTGCTTCAGCCCCCAAAGCTCTGAGATGTCCTATCCACCCATGACATCACACTACTGCCCTTGAGTGTGAGCCTGTGTGTCTGTGTTGTATCAACGTATGGCGGGTATGGACTTCAGCGCCTGACGAGCTGCGGGAGATTACAATTTATTTCGCAAACAAGATCCAGACGGTGTGGTGATTTTGCTTTTTTTTCTAAAAACTAATATTACTTGGGCAATAACTTTTTCGTACGCGTAAATGGATACACTTTAAGACCAGGACATATGTCAAACAGAAGTACAAACCCTTTTCTATTTACGGCATAAAATATTAGTCACAACAAAAACTTTAAAGGGTAACATTGATGTATATATGATGGGAAACAAACTCGGCATCAATCACAGATTCATTCCACTTTCTAATAATCACAACTGGTTTTAGAAACATACTGATGACTGACGGTACACTGTCTAGACCTCAGTTAGTACCAATGACAGTTCTTTATGTAGAATCAATCATCAGTGGCTCCCACTGGGTAAGGCTAAACTGTTTCTGACTGTGAGCCAGCAACACAGTTTACAAATTATGATTGCTGTTCCGGGAGTTTTCACCTTTGGTCTGTGTAATCTGTGTTAATCCAATGCTGCTTGTCTAATAATCAACCAAATCTCTAATACAGTGGCACTTATTGGGGCTCACATAAAAGTTTTGTATTAAACCTTTCATCCGCTCATCTCCTGCTGTAAACATTTGAAATAATGTTTTAAAATACAGCTGACAACTCTCTAAACTGTTACAGCCTCTGTGCTATAGAAACACTGTTGATTTATTGTCTGAGATGTCTGTCCTCTGTTTTCTGAATTTAGTTTAGTTTTTATGGGCCAGCAGGGTACTGATACATCATCTGTCCTTTTGACTTTAATTTGCTGGTGTACTTAGCAGCCCATGGTATTATTATTCATATGTAGATTTGTATTGTTATGCTAATATTAAGGCTACTTTGTCACATACGATTATGGTTCAGTCAAGGAGGCCTTAATGGAGCCAACAGTGCATGTCTTTCAATTAATATTGCAGATGGTTTTGTTAAAATGTGTTTTCTGTTTTTGTTTTACATCACTCTTTAACTGTTGAAAAAGGCATACAATGTTGTACACAAATAGAACATTCTAAATCTGTTGAACAAAGCAAGGCAAAGCAAAATAATGTCTTCCTTTGCTTTCTAATTACTTAGTAAGGGGTACAGCGGGAGTCATCTTAGTAGGCCTACAATGTGTCATCTCAGTACCTGCATGTATTTGCCTGCACTCTCTGCTTCCGTCTCTTGGGTCTGCTGGTGTTTCAGTTTAACGATTGACCCTGTTAATTGGTGACTTTCATTGGGATGTGGTGGTAATGGTGGTACGCATTGGACTGAAAGTTGCCAGTTAACAGGGTCACTTGTTCAACTAAAACACCGGTGAGCCGCAGGATGCAAACGCCACAGCTGTGGTGAGTTGGTGTAGCCTAATTAGCAGACCAGTCAGCATCTTCTACGAAAAGACTGCCAGTGTTTCCAGTCAGGAGTTCCAGAATGAATGAGGTGGAGGCTACATGACTCTGATGCAATCCTGGGCAAATTTCTGATCTGATCATGGAACATTATGGTGCTTGTGATTCTGTGAATTGTTGGTAAATAACAGGTCTACAGCTTGGGTAAATAACAGGTCTACAGCTTGCTCTACAGTATACTGATTGCAGCAAAACCAGTGTTTGGTTGTTCTGCTGTTTTGATTGTAATGTTTCATTACAGCTGCAGTAGGCGATATTATTTCATTATAATTTTGTTACAATTTATATTCAGTCCACATCTCAATGTCATGGTGACATCATTAAATTAATAAATGTGTCTCTATTACATCAAACAAGAAAAATTACACCTACACACTGTTGTTTTAGCCTGTATCCTTGATATTGAGCAGCAGAGAGAATCCTCCTGACAGTGGCGCTTTTGCTGTGACGATTCCCTTTAGTCTGGCTGCTCTCTGGGACTGAACATGTTTGATGTAACATTACGTGCGGTTTTGGCGCTTGTTAGCCATCCCCTGCAGTTAGTTTGTCAGTATTATTTTGGTTATTGTGACAGCCCTTCTTGAACTCGACAATTTGCTAGCAAATACTAAGCACAATGTTGGATGTAGCTTTCTGACCATTATATTTCTTTGAGCTTTTGAGAAAATCAACAATCTATAATCTATCCTGGTGTATAGATGCTCAGGGTATTAGCCTCCAGCTTGTAGTGTTTTTTTTTTTACTTACAACTGTACAGTATGGTTTTACTCGCTACTAAACTGCACATGCATGTTATACACATTTCCTTTATAGGGCTTCTGGGTTTCGGTATGATCTACAGAGCAAACTGTAAAGTCACTAAAGAAGGCATATAAAAACAGTATTATGCACAAACCAACAAACACCACAAACTAGTAATTACATGTGTCTCAATGTATCAAAGGTAAAGTTAAAATACTCTGGTTAGGGTTTAATGAGGATCAAGCAAATGTCATTATTTATACTTGTCTAATATGTCACAATTAACTTCTTCCTTCATAGCTCAATGATAAGTCAACATTAAAACTTTGTGTCTATTGTTCAATAATACCAAAAGTGAAACTTTTATTCTGACATTTCATAATGTTTGTGCAGTAGAGCTTTTAATCTCTAGTTCAATAACATGTCATAACAGTCTTGCTGCAGTAAGCCTTGTTAGATGAGTATAAATATTAGACAGCCCCTATCTGTATGGAGTACAATAATACAGGGCACATCCGGTGTCAGGCCACCCGTCCCTGGTGAATTATGCATGGAAGTATTCTGTCATTATCTGTGCCGGTGCAAAACGACGATAGCCCACCTATCATAATAACTATAATAGCTTAGTGATTTAGACACACACAGCAGATGTTCATGAGCTGAAATAGTACAACCAGCAGGTGCTGCTCACTGTGAAAAACCATATTTTGTGCATGTGTACACACACACACAAGTAACTGTATGAATGTGTGTTCAGGCATGCATGCAGACACACTTAAGACTTGGGCATACCCTGTGAGGGGCCTTGCACAGTCTGTGCAATTAAAGTTTATGGTAGAGTAATTGCATGCAAGTGTATACTTAATCTAAAAGGGCTTTCAAAAATATGTCTGTCGCTGGAAATTGTTTAGATGCTGTGAA
This sequence comes from Morone saxatilis, assembly GCF_004916995.1. NCBI lineage: Eukaryota > Metazoa > Chordata > Actinopteri > Moronidae > Morone > Morone saxatilis. Next base: position 8,046,568 of record NW_023339650.1, read on the forward strand.
CATTCATGAAAAACTTTGCCTTTTTGAAAGAAACTAAAAAGTCCCCTGCAGAGGACACTCACTGAATGAGATCCTGCAGGATGTACAGTAGAAGTACAATCTTTGTTGGGTAGATATGAGTTAGGATTCCCATTAACTTCTTGGCAATGTTTAAAAATAAAAATAAAATTCTGGCATGCACAATACACTAAATACTAAAGCATCTTATATATAGTACAGACACACATGTGTGTATCCAGTATACAGTACATGTGCCTGCAGATGCAGTAATGACTTATAGCACAGAGGGGTGTGTGATTGCATCTTTATTGTTTATGCTGCCCTTTTTTTTTTTTCCTACAGCCATAAATAAATGTTTTGTGTGTGTATGTTCGTATTTGTGGCATGCACAAGTGTGTCTAAGGTAAGAATAAGGCTGCATGATAACAGAACAGGTCTTGTGGGTGTATTTGCACAAGATTGGGAGACCATCAGTTGACTGATGTAGGCTAAACATCTGCATTTTAGTGTGTAGGACTTGAAAGGAGCTGAGTGGGAGAGGAGAAAGCTACAGAGCTGAAATATCTCCATTGGACTTTTCAATACCATGGGGCATTGTTTTCTTTGTTTTTGTTTTTTCTTCCTTTTTGTAGGATTTTTGTGGGTTTTTGTTGCGGCTGTCAGTAGTCAGGCATTAGAAGTCATTTCAGTGAACACTTTGACTAGACAATTATCTTCCATCCCGACTGTTGAACCGTCATTCAGCTGTCATATCCACAAAAGTCTGTCCTCAGCCTTGTTGTGAGCACAATAGACTGCGTTCTGAAAAGAGTATCAGAGAGTTCGCACACACACACACACACTCACGCACCCACACACACACACACACACACACACACACACGCACACACTCTCTCACACACACACACACGTACATACATAGACACATATATTTTAAGAAAGTAGACATGCTATACATGCTATACAACCAAATGTTGCTTTTCAGCCTCACTGTTTTGACATATTTTTGTGTTAGTCGAAGTCTTGTTTGTGATGTAGTTTTGTGTTGATTTCATTCTTTTCATTCACATTGTCATTTCGCCCACTGCCAACACAAAGACAATTTCAAAACTCTCTACCCCGCTCACATGCATAGACACACACACACACACACACACTCCCCATCCTCACGCCCTGTGCGGAGCATAAAAGCCCACTCCTTTGCCTCGATTGACAGATTATCGTTATGGTGTCACACTGTCATGCTGATGATGATGAAGTACAACACTGTTGTTATGACAACCACTAGTGGGTAGATATCCATATAACATCTACAAAAAGATTGAGTGGTTCCCAAAGCAGCTCCACACCTTAAAGTGAACTGACACAATTTTGTCCAAACATTACTTTGCATTTTTTCTTCCTAAAAAAAAAATCATCTACCTTACATGGGTGCTCATAAATGTTTCACAACACATCAGTGTATATAGGGCTCTGGTTCTACACTACTAAGTTAGTTATTTGTCTTCGTACTGACCTTCAGTCATGATTTGAAGATATTCTCAGGTCACTGGACATTTTCTACTGAAATGAGTGACTAGAAAAACCTGGTTGAAGTGTGATAGCTCAATGAGATTTTTGGTTGGTTTCTTGTGAACAGTTGGCTTGTGAACCCTACTGGAAAGATTTCACAAATAAGGGTTTAGTAAGCAAGTGTAAATTAGATGAGAAGTTAATTACAGACAGTGAATGCTTCTCATTGCCTTCAATTATATATGAAAAAATAAAGATATTAGAAACGTAATTTACATATTAATCATGGGGATTTATGGTAAGCCAAGGAATTTGGTGATTTTTTGTTTTCCATTACTACTACCTACTTTAGTGCCATGTCACTAGCATATGTATGTCATATAAATGTAAAAATGTATTGTATGAAGTTGATATAAAATGTATGTACAGCCTCTTGCACTGTCCATAGTTTGTCAGAACTGAAATGATCTATCAGTCAAGTTGTTTTCTGTGAGAACCTGCAATAAATGACAGGGGAATGCAATGATAATACATTGAGTATAAATGTTAATTTTTTTTTTTATCAGGATGGATAAATATTTTGTACCAATAATTTTTATTAAACTCTCTCTGTAACTCCTGATTACTTAGATTCCTATTGTCTGAGTTGTTTTTTGTTGGTATATTTTGCCAAGAGGAATGCCTTGTCTTTTACTGCAAACCAAATCTACCTTTGGGGACAAATAAAGTAACTTTGAACCTTAATGATATAGAGATTCTCTGGTATAATGTTAATACCTGGTGTGTATAGGAGAATGCAATTTTTAGCAGTTTAATACATTTTCGTGAGTCATCTAGGTGCAACATGGAAAAGTGCTCTAGTTTATTGGTGCTGTTTTTTGGTTCTCTATATAACATCTCTATGAATAGCTGTTACTCTACATTTTAGGGTGGTGCATTTAGGAGAGGAGCACCTAAGCTGGAGAACTTGGGTTCAAGCTGCCATGTCCACAGCTATCCATCCTGCTTGCTCAGCTCTCCTTGAACAAGAAACTGAATTCCCCCCAGCTCCCAGTTGTGCTGTAGCACCCCTTTGCAGGCAAAGACGAATGAGTGTTCATGGAGTAGATCAAGTAGCACGTTTAAGTTCCTACTTCTCTGACTTCTTACTATTTCTCAATGCTCATATTGACAGCTTTGCCACTATTTTGTTACAGTTTTTGTTTAAATAATAAAAAATATTAGAGTGAAAATTAGGGAAGTCTTTGTGTTGCCTTTCTATTCCATTTATCTCAGTGTCCCTGGGTCATTCAGAGTTGAAATTTTTCAAACATAAAATTGTACTAAAATGTTCAGGTGAATTTATCTTTATTCTTTTCTATCCCTCTCTGCATGGTGTTACCAGTGTGTGTAGTATTAAATCAGCCATGTTGTTGCTGGCCCATTGTCACTTTCTGTCAGAGTTCTTTCCTACCTGTCTTATACTTGCTTGATAATTGCTGGAAATGGATATTAATTGACATCCCTTGTTCCACAATAACAAAGATAATGAAATATGGATTTATGCCTGTAAAGATAGCTAGTTTTTGGAAAGCCGGGATGTGTTTAGGGCAACTTCTTGCTGAGGCATTAGTAAACGTCAGACAGGACATTATGGTCTATTAAGCTCCTATTTTAACTCTGGCATTAATGAAATATCCCAGGACTGCATGCCAAGCCTGCCATTTATTCCTCTCTCCAACTCAACAGAATAGCAATTATCAAAGATGGAAAGCACCTTCACTCCAATGTTTGTGTGAATATGACAGTGTGTGTATGTGTGGGTCTTTTTTGGTGCATACAGTATGTTTTTTTGCCCATATGATGGTGTGTGTGTGTACCTACAAGTAGCGAAAAGGCAATTCAAATGCAATTAGAATTTGCAGATTAAGGCCTTACCTGTAAAACTTGTGTATTTTTGTGTTATTTTAGAAAAAACTGTGGATGCTCTTGCGTGCCGGGCGTACATACATATACACACATCCACAGTGACAGCCTTATCAGGACGGGCAAGCGTTCTTAAGTGGTACTATCTGTGAAAAGAGGCAGCTGGAGGATTTGAGCAGAACCTTGTGTGGCAGTGTGTAACTCTTTCGGAGTAATGCTCTCTAAGCTGAGGACTAATGACTCATGAAGGATGTGGCTACTGGGATTCCTGTCTGGATGGCTACATACTACCTTATACGCATGTTTAACTGTTTTTTATTGGTGTACTAAAAATTCACAACTGCACTCTGTACTCCCTTTTAGCAAAATCTCTCCAGTACAAGATTATACTTAGTAATGCAACAGTGCATATGTACATGCATGTACAGTATGCACACACACACATTATTATTCTTTACTGTGTCTTAAGGTTTGGTATACCTACTATAGTAGTAGAAGTATTTCACTTAGACACCAGAAGGCTACCATACTGCCAGAAAGTTTACTTGTTTGTGTTTAAGTCTTGTTTTTGAATGCATTAGTTATACTTCAGTCTTCATATTCCCATGAGACACACAGGCTCATGCACAATTGCGACTATATGTACACCGTATTTATGTTATATTTTTCTTCCAGGCTACATGTTTGTGAATGCTAAGTAGAGTGTGTGGGTATGTGTGCATGTGGATTTCATAGGAAACGGTAGAGGACGCTGTCTGTTGATTTAAGCTGTGTGGTGTTTGAGAGTGGAATAGTGAATTTAAAATGTCTCTTTAATACAGGCTCACTGTCGAAAGAGAAGCACTGCCTCGCCTGTGTTGTGGCATTGCAGGCGAGAGCGTGCAATGTGCTGGAATAATGCTCTGCCTATTAAATCTCTCTCTCCTGTCTATCAGCTCCCTGAGTGTCTCATGCAAAGTTTTCTTTTTCTCCCGTGCCTCCCTCTTTCTCTTTCTCTCTCTAATCAAATATACTTTAACACTCAGTGACACAATGTTTACTACTCTTACCCTGTTGTTTGCTGTAGGCACATGAAAGCACAGTTCTTCCACCACCTGGTTATCATTCTCTTTTACAGGTGTCTTTGTTGGCGTGTTTGCACTTCCAATTTTATAAGAACTTGCCCTTCAGTCTATATGGTATGTTTACTGTATACTATTCAGAATATAGTGACCCAGGGTTGGTGCTTTCAATGCTGGCAAAATACATAAGTGATACAGCAAATCCAGAGAGAATTTGACATAATGAAGTATTTTCTGCAACATGGTATGAAGATGTAGCTTTTCTTTATTATTATTTTGCAGACATAGTAATGCTGTCCCAGAATCAGCTGTTCTTACTCATATAACAAGAATCAGAAGCAGTTGAATATGTAATAGAGCAATAGAGAAATAAAAAAGAATAAACCTGTACCAAACCCTATGTATGATAGAGGAACTATGGCCCGTATCAGGGAACTTGCTATCCCACAGTGGAAAAGCACTGGTCAGCTTTATGAGTATTTATTTTAAACTTTTTCTGTCAAGCAAAGATTTGCTTAGCATAATCCTAATTCATATTCAGGCAGTCAAACAAATTCACGAAAGGAAGTCACACAGTGCCGCCACACTTTTATAATATTCACCACTGAGAAGTAACAGGGATTAATTGCCTTTTTAAATGTCTCTCTGCTGGTCCAAACATTTGAACAATGACCTTCTGGTCACAACTCTGTGTTTCTATCCTTGAGGCTGTTGCTGCCCCAACAATGACAGTGCTTCATTAACTTAGTAGGCTACAAACCAGTAAAGTCTTTACATTTTTTATTTCAACTGACCTTTACTTACACCAGTCAAAGTCAGTCCCAACTGGAGAGTAATTGTTATGAAGTTTAAACAGTGTCCATTTGAACTGAGTCTCTTCATCCCAAATCAGGAAATTTGGGCATTGAACTTTATTAAACAAATTCTATGATGACTTATTTCACCAAAGCATTTAATTTTATTTGCATTATCTTTGTTCTAAAAATCATAATATGAAAATGAAATAAAAGGAAACATGCAGTGTGCTAATCAAGTGATACAGTTTAGAGTAAGTGGGTGGGCAACTTAAAAGATTAAGTGATGGTGTGTATTAACATTATTATCTTTAAAACCATTACAATATTCTAAAAAGTAAAATACTACATAGCCAGTTGTCAAGGAGATTTATCCATTTAACCTTTTCTCCCACATTGATGTGATTGGATGATTAGGTGATTACATTTCTGCTTAGGTAATTCGTCACTGATCTGACTTTCCCTGCATTCATGCTGGTCCCGTCTTTAGTGCTGCACTAGTTCATTACAGTGATTAGCAGCTACATAATAATTACTTTCAACTAATAAGAACTGCAGGACAAGCTGCATCCCGAGGGCAAGAAGAGCAGAAACCATGCAGACACAGTGAAAAATGTCCGACACACAAAACAATTGACTATTTATATATATAAAAATTAACATTGATAACTATGAGTATGTGATTACAAAGTGGAAAGTTTTTGTTATTTTATTCTGAAACATCTGAAACCACATATGGAATCACTTGAACTGTGACCTGATTTCAGTGACAAAGGTCATGCGATTTGGTCTTAAATGTTGCAAACATAATGTTAGTTCAACAGACCATCTTCTCCCTCCTTACACTTCACATTTAATCACATTTACTATAATTTTAATACTGAACAGTCACTGTTTCTGTGTAATGGTGAAACATAAATTAAATCTGTTTTGGCCTTCAAAAACAATGAGCCCTGTTACTCAGTAGACTCTGTAATGGTCTCAACAAGTTTTACTAATTAAATGGATA
>NW_023339650.1:8052870-8056987 GCF_004916995.1 Morone saxatilis
ATAGTTTAGTTTGCACCATGATTGTAATGTACATTTGCAGTAACTAACTCTAAACTTACACCAGAAGTGAGATGTCATTGGCTCGTAAGCGCTACAGAATCGTCCATCCGTTCAGTCCACACCAACTCCATAACCTCTGGTATGGTCGTCACACTTCAGAAGCAGCTGTCCTGGCAGCAGCACAGGTCCTGAGGTTCTGCAAGGACAGCAGCTGGCCAAAGTGTCTAACAGGCTGAATCGTATCAGAAACTCATTTTTTTGTTTTTTGTCCTTTATTCATAATGACTAAATGGCTAGGCTGTTTGCAGCCACCATATTGCCACATAGCTAAAGTATTATTCTCTTTTCCTTAAAAACCTCTCCCCTTGCCTACTACCATAGCAGAGTATTAACCACTGCATGCATTACAAGACCCTGATGCTCCAGACATAGACTACTGTGTTTAAGATCAAAACTTATTCAACCAGTCAAATCAATCTATGAAAGCTATTTAGAAAATGCCCGTCTCTGGAAGAATACTATCCCAGCCAACCAGACAAATAAACAGATAAACATATGTAAATGTATTCACTCATTCTAATGTACCTCAACAAACTTGTACACAAATGAAGGCACATAAGCACTTTAGACACAAATTGGACAATGACACCCAAGGTGCACATGCATACACACGGACAGACATGCAATTAGAAAGTCGTGTATGTGGAATACCAAACAGTCGAAATGCGACAAATGCAGACACAAGCCAAATAGCCCAGACAGCCAGTCTAATGGTGTAGATGAAGTCAGATGAAAGAGTCTATATGTATCAGATAGTCCGTCCGTGTCTGCATTGATCACACAGCAGGCAGCTCAATACTCGTCTCTAACTTTCACTTTCTGCCTGTCTCTTTCCTTCTACCTCGCTTTGTCTTTTTCTCTTTGATCAACCCCCCTTCCATCACCGATCAATTGACAGTCATCAAGAGAATCGAAAAGAAGACTTGTTTGCGTGTGTCCATGCGCATGAATGTGTGACCACATGCAGTTGTGTATGAATCTACAACATGTGAGAATAAAAAGACTGTTCCCTGAGTACACAGGGCCTAAATGGTTGGCCTGGGCTGATTCACAACTGAAAAGCCATTAGTAGTTCATATCAGTACAATATACTTAGGTAGGTGTTTGTATTACAGTAAATACTTTCCATATAAATATTAAAATACAGACATTGAATATTCAATGTTTTATTTTAGAATGACACTCTCCAGTCAATACAAATGAACAGTGAGTTCAAGGTAATAACTAAATGTTTCCTGCACACATAAGACAGAATTTGAAGGTGACAGAACCATGTCTCCATTTTTTATCTTCTGTTTAATATATTTTACTTTTCTTCATATTTTGTAAAGCAATTTAATTTACAAATGCTGCTGCTATTCTGCAACTTTCTTGTATGTTACTGTTGCTATTTTTATTATTCCTGCTGTTAACTACATTCTTCTTTTGCAGTTCGACAGATGAGCAATTTCGCTGGAATGCTCAAGGTAAAGTAAAAAAAAAAATGTCACACACACGCATGTAAAGATATTGTTGCATGAAGTCACCCCTCACACATTTTCATGACAGTTTTTTTAACTCCAAACATTACTGACACTGACAGAATCTGCAGGGTTTTATATTTGCAACACATCTTGAGTTGAAGGATTAGATGTATTGCCCCGACACCAACAAGGTCTGTGTCACCTCGTGTCTGAGTGACATACTAGGAAAATTGTGTGTCAAGGAGCATTTGAAATTTATACCAGCAGCCCAGTAATGTATGGGCAGAAGCACCAACCCACATACCTGATGGATTAAAAGATGGTTGCAAACACACACACAGAGATGCACACACACTCGCACAGAGACATAGTAACACACTCAAATACATATCAGAATGTCTAAGTAGTGCCAGGCCATGGTCAGTGTCAATCTGCATGTGTAAAGACCACAAGCATACAGAACTCTCTGTTTTTCTCGCTCGTCTGCTGCTAACATGCACACAAGTTTTCCAAATGTTCTTAGACACACGTAACATTGAATCAACTACACGTTTTGAACAACTTCATTTCCAGTCAGGCAGCTCCCAGGACAGACTTATCAGGGTTCTTTCCAGCATATAATCCAAATGTCCTACAGCTCATAACCAAGTCATAATGTATAGGGTTTTACGGACTGTGAGAGTAGATGATTGAGGTTACAACCAAGAGCAATCTCATTCATCTCTCTGCCTCCTTCCCTCTCTCTTTCTCTCTATCACTCTGTCTCTCTATGTCTCTCTCTTCTTTCCCTTTGTTTATGTCTTTCTGTATCTCTCATTCTCTTTTTTTCCTTCACAGCGGATGGACAAAAGGATATCGAGGACGAGTTGACCACAGGTTTGGAGTTGGTGGATTCCTGCATTCGATCTCTCCAGGAATCAGGAATACTTGACAGTGGAGAACGTAGGTGCACTTCATATTGCTGCCACTCAAACAAAATACAATTTCTAGAGCATAAAGGTACAAATTTAATATAAATTTAAATTTTTATGTTTATTCTCATTCGTTTTTTTGTAGATGGGAAATTAGTTGTTTTCAGAACTTTGTTAACACATGATGAATCAAAATCAAGGTCTGCTGCCTAACTCTAGCAGGCATTTTTAATTGCACAGCCACGCACTGTCACTCCTTAAACAGGGTTACTGTGGGGGAAAGAATATCCAGACAGTCTTAATAAAAGCTACACCTGTGGTTGGTTTTAAATACAGAAGAGTTATGGTGGGTATATTTTGGTAATTGTTTTTGTTTTCCTGAAAGGAAAGGAGCAAATGTACTCTTATTAGTCCCTTAAGCCATTAGGTATCTGGCCTAAGTGCAGAAATGTCCTGTGTTAATATTGAATTTTGACTTGGATTTCATTTCTACTTACAGTAAGCACGTTAGGAAGTCAAGGGAGGATGTAGTTCCAGATTAAGTATAGTATAGTTAGATAAGGGAAGTAGAGTATCTGGAAATTAGAATTCTTTCTTTACACACAAAAAGTGAGAGATTAATTCTCTCACCAAATAAGAATACAGCTTTAGTTCGACACTGTAGAGGTTAGTAGTTGATTAATAAATACAACTGACCCCAAAACCAAGCACTGGTTTAATTCATAACAAAAAAGTGTTCTTCTATGAGCAGATCAAATGTCATTGCTCTCTTGATGTGGAGACAAGATAACAGTCAGGCAGATGACACATAAACACATAAACACACAAACATACCAGGCTGCTCCAGGTTCAAGCAGCTTTTCCATCCTGTAGGCCTTGTATTCTGATAAATGATTTCAAAAAATGATTCTGAGACGCCCCCTCTGTATGAGGTCTTGCTAAATGTGCTTGGCATTTTCTTTGCAGGTCATTGGTTTTGGATCACTGCATTCCCATTTTATGTATTGTCTGCTGACCTTTTTGATAGTTGATATTGCTCTAATGGATGGCATTTTGAGAATTTGCACTGTATATGTTTACTCGCATATTATACCGCAAGTTTTACCATGTGTCATTTCTAGTACTATTAGAATGGGTTGGCCAATGTGGAGTACCTACCTAAAACACACATTTATACACCTCATGAATTGTATATGTAGTATAGCACAAAAGCTGGACAAGTTAGAGCTGGAATATTTCCCTCAAAATTGCTGTTCCTGGTCTTCTTTGATAAGAAACAAGCTGCATGTTTAAGCACATGCAGAACAGTAGGGAGACATGTCAGATAATTTGATTCTTATCTTGCTTGTAGGAAGCGCCTGAGTCCCCGTCATTCTGAGTCCAAATAGATGGCACTCTCATTGTGAGCACTCTTATTGTGGGTGCTCCATACCCAGCTGTTTTTCCCATTTTGCAAATGGGCTTCTACCAGAAGTATCACAATGTGTGGGTGCAGATAAATTCACCCTTAGCAATGTGTGTGTGTGTGTGTGTGTCTGTGTGTGTCTGTGTGTTTTCCCCCGAATGGTAGCGCTGCAAATAGCTTAGTGGTAAATACACAGAATGTCGGTGACATGTCGCTGACTTCAGTGCAAGGTGGCACAAAACAGGGAGGCTTTTTGCTTTCAGCTGATACTGTAGTTG
>NW_023339650.1:8057022-8060106 GCF_004916995.1 Morone saxatilis
TAAGGTGTCACAACAGAGCCACACAACCCTTTGAATAAGAGTTCAGAGAGTCACAAACTAAAAATGTTAATGTCATCATGAAATGAAATTTACTTCTCGAAGCAATTACTGTGGCGTTTGGTCTTTTGTGCTATCTTAAAACCAGCCTTTTAGAAAAAGGTATAACCCTTCTTTATGTGAGGTTTGTGTGTGTAAGAATTTCATAGATTGAGTAAGAACATGATGCTCATAATTTGACTGAGCTGCTGAAATATTTATATTTTCCATGTGAGAACGAAGACTCTGTAAGACTCGATAGAGACATGAAAGGGGCACTTAAAGCAGTGTTTTTCATGTCACCCTCTCACTCATAATCAAAATATAAGAGAGCACCTACATGTACACACTTGCTATTACACATGCACAAAGACATGAACTCCTAAATACACTAATTATTTCTCCAACTTGATGGCATTCCTATCCTCTGACCATCCAGAACAAACAGACTTTACGTCACATGTACGAAACAAACACATACCGTTTTTGTCACACAGCACACACAATGTAACAAACACCAGGCTGAGTGATGATGAGTTTGGGAGCTCCCACTCAGTCTGCGTAACACTGAGTGCTGTTTAATAATTCATAAAAAGTAAGGGATGGATCGAGATGAGAAAAGACAAGTCTTTTGTGAAGGCAAGAAGCAGAGGAGTTGATCTTGGTTCACAGCGCACAGACTCACAGGGAGAAAGGAATTCTGGGGGAAGAGAGAGAGAGAGAGCGAGCAACCAGATATATATAGGAGAATAATAAGGGGCTTTTGTTATTTTGGGTGAAAAAAGAAAAATGCCAGTGAGCTCTGGAGCAAACACTTTTTGTCGACTTTATAAGGACATACTCATGATGTTTAGATGGAATGAAAAAAGAGACATGCAAAACTTGGTTTCTTTACACTACATAACAGTAACTACAGATGTTATATTGTTGAAATTTGTATTAAGAGAGGGAGAGAGTATAAAAATAGCAACTTTGTTAAATATTTATACATTCAATAAAACCAAACAACATATATAAGACATACAAAAAACCTATAGCCTATAATGACATTTGAGTGGTCTGTAACAGTTCCTTTCGGTTCACATCATCACTCCACACACAGTTTAGAAGATAGTCCATCTCAAAAACTGTGTTATGATGTTCTTATTCCCAATCAATATAAGCTTCATGTGCACAGCATGGGAATCAGAGAGAGGGGATTATTATTTGATGCCACAGTAGTGACTGCTTCAGGTGGTACGAATGAAGCTGCCTCTAAACTGGGTGGTGAGGTTGCCGTGTGTGTGTGTGTGTGTGTGTGTGTGTGTGTGTGTGTGTGTGTGTGTGTGTTATACTCATCGTTGAATAAAGCCGATTTGGTTCATATACGTATGTTAATGATTTAATGGTGCTTAGGCTGTCAAAGTGCATGGAAGGTGAATTGAGTACGCCAGCCATTGTGATGTATGCAGCCATATTCCAATATCCTGCAAAGCTACTAAACATCAGCAGGAATGAAACAATGGTTAATGATTCATTCAAAAGTAGACCCTCCTTATATCGTACACAACGGGTCAAGTGAAGTTTTGCTCAAGTCGACAGAAGGTAAAAACTAACACGTTTGGGGAGGTAACAAATCAAGTTATTAGGTGTTCCATCTATTACAACTTTCTTCTTTTCAGCCCTCCTCCTCCCATCCTCTCCATCTCCCTGCTCCTCCTCCTCCTCCCATTCTCTCTGTTCCTCTGTTTCTCTTTCCCTCTGCTAATAAATTATGTATGCCATCTCCAACTCACGGAGTGCTGCACTGCTGCACTATCTGCTCTAAATTGCTGCTCTCTCTCTCTCTCTTCCCCATTTCACTCTTTGCCTCTCAATCTTTCCCCTTCACGCCCCCACTCTTTCTCACTCTTAATCTCTCTCTCCTCACACTCTCTCTCTCTATATGCACACACACACAAACTCAACCCCCACCTCCCTTCAAACCATACACCACTCCTGTCTCTATCGGTAGGACCGGCTCTTCTTTCCCAGAGTTCCTTGCAGCTCAACTCCACCCCGGAGGCTTCGCTCCAGTACTCTGCCAGCTACCATAGCAACCAGACCCTCGCCCTTAGCGACAGCATCTCTGCAGCAACTCCTCAGCGCAGCGGGCAGGTTGGAGGAGCCGTGCACAGCTACAACCAGGTAGGAAATACTGCTGTATGCTGTACACAGATGATAATGAGGATGCAAGTGTTGATGATGATGAAAGACAAGACAACTGGACAAAAACTCTAACATTGACCATTTTCGTAAACTTCAGTGTCTGCTCTTTGAAAACTTGTACAGCAGGCTGATGGCCAGAGAATTGTAATAATTGACATCAGAGGAGTTTGGCTGTGAAGGTAACTCACCTGAAGTGAGTTCTCAACTACATTGTACTCTTTTTGCTCATTGAAGGCATGCAGACATTTGAGGAACAGCATAGTGTCGAGCATTGTGTAGGCTGTCAGATTCATTGCTTCCCCGCTTTTCCATCACAAACTGAGCGAACATCGCCCTTCTTTTCCTCTACCCTCTTTTTGCTTGCACTGTTTTGCATAGTACTTCTCTAGTCTCTAGTTGATAAGTGTGTATGCACATACTGTATTTATTCAGAATCCCATTTTATTAGCCCAACTTAAGAGGTTTAGTCCAGTGACTATAACTGGCTTTTCAAGCAATCAAAAGCATTTTTCTGTATTTGGGAGAACTCGCAAGACAGGGTTAGACAAATTCCTTAAAGCAGTTTAGAAGGAGACAGGTAATCAGATGCTCATAGACCAAAATGAGGAGATGATTAAATGCACACAGAGACATCTCAGCAAGTGTCTTGTTTATAAGGACTTGAGAAATAAAGCTAGAGACAAAGTCACATATTAATCACAGCAGTGTGCTGATGAAGGAAGAAAACCCACCAAATTACTTTCCAGCCTACAGGAGCCAATTATTTCAAATTTTCATGTCCTTAACATATCAATGGTAATACACGTAACTATATACACACATGCTGACACGAACACACACAAGCACGCACACAAGCACACA
>NW_023339650.1:8060164-8060884 GCF_004916995.1 Morone saxatilis
CACACACACACACACTTTCAAACCACCCACACATCTGCTAAATCAGTGAGCAGCTGCAGTGCTTCATTAAAATATATTGCCAGTGTCTGGGGTAAATATTCCATTTGTGATAGATGGATTGAAAGTAAGAGGAAATAGTTTAGGTCAATAATTAATTATCAATAATGACAATATATTTTATATATTGTTGCAAGTACCTGCTAATGTTTTCAGTAAGGTTTCCATCTGTGTTGTGGGTGAATGGGTGTTGTTTTGTGTTGTGTTAGTTTCTCATTTGCTGTGTGCATGGGCAAATCTGTATATATATGTGTGTATATTTGTTTGCTCAGGTACCTGTCTTTTAAAAAAGAAAGGTGGAGGTGGTGATATCTGTCTCTGTAAACACATTCATTCATTTTCCCCCTACAGTCACACCAAAGCTCATTTCAGAGCTGGTTTCAGAGAAAGCTCCCATTTCTTCCCTTAATAAATAAGAAACACAAGAGGCAAGGACATAAAGATAGAAAAACAGATAGACAGGCTTATAGATGGATGGACAGATAAGGCCAAAAGAGTTTTCATTCTGTCTATATTCAGAATTTTGTAATATTTCTTCTTGTCCTCTGTTTCCCTTGTATTGCAGTGTTCCTGTCCTCTTTTTCCTTCTCTCTTCTTCCCTGTCCTCTCTGCTCACCATCTCTGTCTTTGTGAGCATGAGCGTGTATTTGTGTGTGTGTGTGT
>NW_023339650.1:8060928-8129961 GCF_004916995.1 Morone saxatilis
GTGCATGTGTGTGTATGTGTGTATCTTCCTCTCTGATGTTTTTTGGCTTGTCAGTGTAATGGGGCCAGTGTTGTCAGCAGGGGTTGTTGCTCATGAATAGCTTTATGCAAGCCAGTGCTGCTCGATAGGCAGGNNTTTAATTTTTTTTTGGGGGGGGGGTGCATTTCTTTAAAGTTTACACAAGTGACTTTCAGGGAGATTGAGAGAGAAAGTGAAAGGTCTAGCATGTTGCTACTCTTCTGTAGAGTATTTATAACCCTGAGAGGTCCTGCTTTAATAATGCATGGATACATGGCACCTCAAACATCCCAGTGTTTTACTGGAGGAGAGAAGAAGCAGCAATGCAAGATGACATAGAATGGGATTGAGTATGTGCTCTCCACCACACAACGTGTCAGGCTTTCAATCTATTAGTTACCTCAGCCAACAATTCATCTATACTTATCATTTATTTACCCATCACCCATCCAGCTGTTAATTTCTTCATTTCCCCGCTCATCAGTCTTCATCAGTCCACTTCTGTCTCACTTTGCATCTCAATGACACATATGCAGTGTTGAACACACTCAAGTAACATAAACCATTAATAAGGTTCTTAAACTCAGTTTTGTGGCCTGCATCTCATCAGCTTTGGATCTCTCAATTGGCTTCATAACCTACTAAACTAACACAGGGGACTTATATAGCAGATTTTTATGGTGCACACTGTTCTGGATAGTGGCTCACATCCTGATTAACATGTCTTTCTGGCTGTTTATAGACACTTTTAATAATCCACTCTCTAATAACCCTTTATCCATGTGCACTCAAACAAATAGATCTAATGACATTGTATAAATGAAACACTTACACATGCATTTACCATAGGTTCAATTATCACCTCAAATATTCAAACATTTTTTAAAGACTGCAACTAATTGTAGTAATCCATTGTTAGCTGTATATCCAGCTATTAGAAAGGGTTGGGTGCGTTCCCCAGGATATTTCAGTAAATTTATGGATAGTGATGCATTTAAACACATAATCCCATTTATACTATTTATTTTTCCAGTCTGAAAATGCCCACTTACAGAAACGTGAGTGAATGTATTTACATATATGGCGTTAATAACACCAGGTTTGCAATGGTGATTCAACTGCATACTTAGTGGCTCCTGTTACAGATAGTTCATTCAATAGAGATTAAGCTGGGAAGCGTGATTCATATTACCTAGAGTTTTACATGATGCTAGAGAGAGGTAGTGTTTAGTTCCTGAAATTTCTGGTCTCGGTTAACATTGGAGTCAGTGGGGCAGGTGGATGGCACTCATAGCACAAAATGTTTCAGTCTTAAATAGTTACATATTTCTACAACTTAATCCCACCCTGCATGTAATGTCACCCTCTCTAACTCATTTGGATGGGGGAAAAATATGTTAAAAAAAATTATAAGTATGAATAATACAAACAGTAATTTCGATAATGTCCTTAATAAGCTCAACATTTTGAAGTTTGATCAAAGTTTCTACTCAGAACTGTGTTAAAATAGTTAGCCAGAAATGAGAGTAGTAATAGTAATAAGAATAATGAATTATGCCTTTCTGTCATAACTTTATGACATAACTATTCGTGTTTTTTTGGAATGAGCTGAAAAAATAGACTGGATTTTAGAAGAAGAGTCATTTGTGTGTCATTAATCTGTTTGTTCTTGCTACACAGCTATTTTAGAAACTAATAAGGTGTGTACTCATAGCTGATTCTCAATGGGACCCAGGACCCTTTTTAAGCAGCTTTCTTTAAGTTTAGCCCTTTTTATCTTCATGTCCACAGATTTTGACTGTAGCAATGATTATATCAGTATATTTACCATCCCGTGTTGTTGGTTTGAGAGTAAACCTCACCCCATCTTTTATAGTTGAGCCAGGTTAAGTTACTGCTTCCGTCAGGATTTTCTTCTCATGTGTTGAGATCAGGGTGGATCTAGCAACTCAAGGTTTAATGCTACACTGTACCCTTTCAGCATCTCCGCACAAACAAGAACACAGAGGCAGAAACACACAGTGTCATGTTACTGAGTCAAGAACATGCAAGAAGATATATAGAAGCTACTGTACCATAGCTTACTTATATATTTTACCTGTTCGACCAATTTGCCACTCTTTTGGTCCTTATTGATGTCTCCCTTTCTCTATAACTCTGCCTTTTTGCTTCCATAAACTGTAAGTCAGATTTTTTAGGAAGAGATTTCTAATCCACTCAGCCAGAGATAAATCAGCTTCTGTGACCCCTCTACAAAGCAGTGCTGGAACCAATGGCCCGTTGTCTTCAGCAGACATGCTTTGACTCATCATGAAGCAGGAATATAAAACCAGAGACTGCCATTGAGAACATAATAGGAGATTGTGTGCTTGTGTGTGTTGCTATATTTATCCAGGGAATGTTTGCTGAGCAGGCATGCTTTATTTTCACACCTTTTACAAACAGCCTTCTAACGTAACTCCAGATTGTTGATGTGTGTGGGAGTGTGTTTGCATTTTGTGAGACTGATTATTGGATGATCAGATGTTTCATTCACATTGTGTGTTTGCATACATGTACATGCATAAGTGTACATGTGCAGTGTTAACACCAAACAATTTATTTTCACCTTGTTAATGAAGCTAATCTAATAATATATATATATGTTTTTGGTAACCTCTCATGATGTGTCATTGTATGAAATTGTATTAGTAAGTTTAATGCTAACAATCAGAAAGTTTGTGTATTCTAAGTTATCTGGCTGCCTGAGAGTAACTACTGTATATGCAGTGCTCCAAGGTGACTTAGTAACTGTATGCCTGCGTAATGTGGCCTTGTACAACTGCAGCCATGTCAGGCTAGTAATAATGTATTTGAATCACCTTTACAGCTATACACATCAACATAAGGCTATACGAGGCTCAGTTGAGCACAGGCATATGCTCCCCCCTACTGTCTCTGGAGACTAAGGAGAATATATTAGGATAGACCAGCATGTGGTATGTGGTAGAAGGCATCTCATGCTCTAACTTTGCCTCACACATGACTTTATCTGTAAGGAATTAATTGCACACTGCAGTCAAGGCTGCACTGTTGACTTACAGTGTATGATATTATACCATGCAAAATCAATTTGATTGATTTTACAGCAATGGGGTTTGTCTTATTCTTATCTAATTTTAATAACGGATTAAATTATTTAAAGGGTTTGCGAGATTGGAGTTTATGATGACAGGTGATAGATATTAAGACATGAATATACCATGGATTTGTAATCCTTCTGTCTACTTTGAGTAGGTGGTGTAACAAGGCTTTGTGACAAATGATTTCAGTCAGCTGAGCTCCTACGACTTCTGCTTCTATGAGTCTGTTTGAATCACCCTTCGGTTTCTTTGGGGATTTCATTACTAGCTGCTCTAGGTCCATTCAGGACTCCTCAAAGGCTTGACTGAACTCATTGTGCATAAAACTTTTTGATGGCAACTACTACTACTTTATTCTTTTTTATCCCATGTTTCTTAACTCTGTCTCTCCCTTTTCCTCCTCCCAACTTCTCCCTCACCCACTAATCACTCCCTCTATTCATCCCTTCTTCCTTGTCATGGCGCTTCTTCCCTCACTTGCTCTGTCTTTCCCTGCATCACCTCAGGTGACATCTAGTCGTGCAGCCCAGCAGCAACAATCACAATCTGGGGCAGGGTCAGGTAAGAGCTCACCTCTCCTTCTCTTCCCTACCCTTCTCCCTCTCTCTTCATGGAGATGCATTTTCCTTATAATAAATTAATTTGACATAGCATGAAGCGCTGTGGATACACAGAGATGACATTTGCAGACACTGACAGACATGCATGAGAATTGGAATAAAAACCTTGCTAGTAGAATGTTTTCAAAGCCTGCTGTATTTATAATTTTCTCGCATGTTGTTTCGCTTCTCCATTCATTTATAAACATATTACCTCCCACCTCTGGAGCCTCTATGGTTTGTGCTAAAGGATTGATGTATGGTACTACTTAAATTGGCTATATTCTACTCTATCCAGCTTTGTGTTTTCAGTCTTTTTTTTATTGACTTATGCACTGATGATCACACTCAAGATGTCCCTATACAGCATGTATTTTTACTTAGGTAAAATTCTGCTGCTTATTTGGGGTTGGTGTGGTGGGTCTAGTCTTTCCAGCATCTGGATCTCCTACCGGTTGTATTTGCCTGGAAGGCCAGAAGGCATCCTGGTCAGATGCCCGAATCACTGACTCCTTTCAGTGCAATGGAGCAGTGGTTCTACTCCAAGCTCCCTCCAGATGTCTTGTCTTATTACCCTATCACTAAGGATGAGCTCAAATTTATTTTGGCGTCTTGTACCCGCATTCATTCTGTCAGTCACGTGTTTGACTTCTTGCCGAGAATATGAACACAGTTCTCACTCTGATTATATAAGGACTGGATGTCTCATAGCCCCACTGTGCCCCTCATAAATAGGGGGGTTACAAAATATAGAAAAATAACACATATCACAATATTTAGTTTTGAGATAATGTATTGATTCTTAAAAACATCGTAAGGCTTCCACCAAGTATTCAAACTCTGGTCTTCAAACCAGCAGTCCAGCAGGAGACATGTTGTTTGGGTGAAGGAGTTCCTCAAAGAGCTTTTCCAACATCTTCACAACAACATCCCCAGTCAAGGTCAGCAGTTCTACTCCCCTGCTATCCCCAGCCTTCTCTGGGATGCATAAGATATTCTTCCGGAGGTGGGGGTTAAAGATACTGCCAAGGCTTCAGCCAGCTGTTTCCAATTCACCCGTACTACACATTTGGGTTTACCAGGTCTCTCCGGCAGCCTCCCCCAGCATCTGATCCAACTCACTAACAGCTCTGCTCCACCTTAGTGTCCAAGACAAACAGCTGCAGGTCTGATGATACGACCACAAAGTTGATCATCAAACCCATACCATGACTAGCACAAAAGTCCAATAACAACGCACCACTCAGGTTTAGATTGGGAAGGCAATTCTCCCCAATCATCTACAGCAACTTGTAGCTCTGTGGAGACAACCCTTTTTTTCTCTGGGAAGGACTCCAATACCGTTGTAAAATGTGTTTTGCTCCTAGATGTCCTACCTGTATCTGTACTCCAAATCATCGATATCAGCCTCACCAAATTCAAACTCATTCTTCTGCTTCCTGTGTTTACTGAGTTTTCTCTCCCTTCCCCTGTTTTCCAGGTATTTACTACTCCAGCTCCACCTTACCCGCCCAGCGTGTCAGTTCCCCTCTGTCTGGAGGAGGAGGAGGCTCGGGATCCGGTTCTCCCAGTAAACTCCAGCGCCTGGGGTCAGCCTCCGACGCACCGGGGTACTCTACCACTCAACGCCTGCCTTCCTCCTCTTCCTCTCCCAGCAAACAGTCTCCTGCTAATCGACTGGCCAAGTCATACAGGTTGAGAGCCACAGTGATTGTGACATTAATATTGATTTTGATGTATTGTCGTTGAAAGTGATTTATAATAGAGGATGGGTTTTTAAGGTAGATAAAGGGAATGGCATTTGAAAGAATTACTGTATTTGACATATTAGCCTCATTTAAAGGTTTTAAAGACAGTATACGAGGAAAGATAAATAAACAATGAGTGACTACAGTAGAATAGAATGGAAAGGAAAGATTGTCTTTCGAGTTAATACCCCTACAATATATACCAGCATGCAGTGAATAAAAACTCACACACTTCAGTGTCACATGCCTTTATCATGTGTGACTTCACACATGATAAAGGCATGTGACATTGTCTGTGATGTGATGTGGAATGAATCATTTTAACTCATTATTTATCATATACATAACTTTACTTTACTCATTTGTCTCCCAGCACCACAGTTGCTGTGACAACAGCAGGAGGGGGCGGGTCTCCCCTGAGGGTCGCATCTCCACCTAACTCTACAGCAGCAGGGGGAGGGGCCAGCTCATCATCGTCCCCTCTTCACCAGGTACAGTGTTACAGTCTTACAATGTTTGCACCTGTTGAAAAGAAATGCATTTTGTGTTACCAGGGATTTAAATATAAATAATATATAAATACTTTTATGTGAAACATGCATTCAAATTACATTACAAATGCTACCGATTGTACACTGTAATGTATGTACTGTAATGAATAAAACCAAGGCAACAGCAACAATACTAGAGTTAGTGCGATTATAAACTATTCTAGAACTCTGAGTAAAATCAATGTAAAAATTGCTGAACTTAATGTGCACACAGAACCAATCACCTTTCTTCAGTGAAGTAAATTGTGAGATCAAAGTATGTTGATTTTTCCTGCGACCAGTCTCTTTTCAGTATTATCCTGACCTGGATTGATAATTATTTTATTATCTCTATTATCTCCTAGTGCACATTTATTGTATGTCTATTTTTCCACAGATTTACGTTGTGTTTTTAATTACAGAGGACGTTATAGACATTAGATTTAGAAAGTGTTTACTGTGGCTATTGTGTGCAGCATAATAGTACAAAGATTATATTTAAGTACTGTATTTGTCAGTGGTAATGCCCGATATTAGTTTTTTTAACAGAGCTGTAATTGACAGTTGTACTATTCTATTTAAGTATAATATTATATAGTCATTCTATTGATTGATGCAAGGCAGCTGGGAGTTAGAGGGAGGATTATATTCTTGTCCACTTTGTCAGATCTTTAATCATGACAAAGAACAGCATCTTGCAGCTCCAGAGCAATTACAGATTGATTCATATCTATAAACTAAAATCTATACAACTCAGTTTTAGTTTAGTGTAATCTTTTCAAATAGCACCTTATCTAAACTGTAGTTTCTTAGGTACATTTGTTGGATCCAATATCTCACACTGGACCATGATAATAAGTATTTTTACCGTGGGGGTTCTCCTCTTAAATTACATTCTTAAGTGGTTTGGACATGGTTTACACATAGTGCCAATTTCAATTTATAAGCTCATTTTACAAAAAGTTTCTCAGTTGAATATAGACACCAAAGTAAATTGGCAAATTAAATTGGGAAAAAAAATACTGGCGCAAACGGAACCACAGAAATCGAAACATATCAGGCATGTCAGCTGTTAAAAATGTGGCTGCCAAAACACTGTAATCTTACAGGAAGTAATTACACCAGTGTATAGACTTCACCCTGTACATCCCCTGGGCTTATTTACAATAAAAACTTTTGTCTTTGCAGATGAGTTCAGGCATAGGGAGCTATGCCACTCTGTCTCCCAAACGTCTGGCAGCTCACCACGCTTCTGACCAGTACAAGATCTCCCACGAGCTCTACGCTACTGCTACACTGCAGAGGCCTGGCAGTCTGGCAGGTGGGAATTCACACACTCATGCAGTTTCACATGCTCATACACATAAACCCAAACATGTTAGTCCACCACAGGAAATGAGTAACCTTACTCTATCCATATCTTTCTTCTTTTGTTCAACATAGGAGGGGCTATCTATTCTGTCCACTCGCAGCTCTTGCTCACGAAAGGTGTCAGAGCACATTTGTGGCTGCCCTTTCAAAAGAAGAACAAAATGAATTTACTAGCTGTTCGGCAGTTTCATTTGTGAATTATAAGCTGTTTATGAACAGGTCTGTTGTAACTGCCAGACAGAAACCTGCTTTAAGAAGATTAAAATGATTCTGATTCTAATTGTGTCTACGAGTAAGATCTGTTTGCTGTGTCTGGGAGTTGAATGTTTTAGAATGACACTGGTCTTAGTACAGGCAGCATCAAGCTAAAAGAGACTATTTGCTCCTGCAATTGCATTGACTCTACAAAATTGAGTTGGCTGAATGTCAAACATAAAATGAAAATGTGTTGTGGAAATTGTTTATGGTCCTAGTGGCATAGTTTAAAATTTTATTTGAGGTTGGCTGTTTGTGCCTGTTGAAATTAAATACTGTAGATAGCCCACTGTTTCTAGGACTTTAAATTCTCAAGACTTGTATTGTAAGTACAACTGAGAGTAGACCTTCTTCTTTCATCTGGCTTGAGTCAAATGTATGCACTGTGCTGCCAAGCATAAGAAGTAGCTTTACTACTCTTCATGTTACTATCTCAGTTTTAATTTGAATTTTTCAGGGGTTTTTAAGATTTTGAAAATTTGCCACAGGTTGACTTTTTTTACATAAATGCAATATTTGACAAGATTAATATTGATTTAACCAGGTGTCATTGTTTTGAAGCTCTGAAGTAAGTTTAATTGGTTTAAACTTGGAGCCATACTGATGAAGAACATGACCTTCATGGCTTTACCCTGAGGACATAACACCTGGGGTTTCATCTCTTGTGGACATTTTAAATAAAGAAGAAAATAACTGAGGACTGAGCATGAGTCCCGGTGGAAAAGAGATCCTGGACTGTCACTATAATTAGCAGACCTGGGTCATATGATTATCAAAATTTGCTTTCATGAGCTTGGACTACCACACTGTGGTTGATTATATCAGAACAATTTAAAGGCAACTTATCGGCACTGGAAATTCATTTTGAAATGCTTCACTGTAATTGTCCGTCATTTTTGATACTGGCAATATTTCCAAAATCCTGCCAACCTAGAATTATTTGTAGATACTGTTAGTCAGAGTTTTGCTTATCCCCAGTGGGTGATATTCTCCTGTAAAAAGCACGGTAGAGTTCATCTGAGTAGCCTGTTTGGAGAGGTACTTAACAGCTCTACAGCACCTACTCTACAGTGGAGTTAAGCTGGGTAAAACCGAAATCACCTAAAAAAAGAATTTCCCTCTCTGTGCTTTCTGCATGAAATGGCCTGAGTGCTACAGTCCATTGTGTATAAATATCGCAATAGCATAAAACCAAGCTGAAGAAAATGAATGACGAAGATCTTTTAGCAAATAAACATAATTAAAAGTTATCAGTTACTAAAACCGAGATGTAGGCTGATATTTAGAGATTGAGCTTCATTGGCATTGACACTGACTACGGGTTGACATTGGAGCCTCAGGCACAGCAGTGATCCCTTGGATATTTTAATATATGGTCCTGTTCTATTTTTGATTCGCCTGGCCCAGAAAATTGTTGGAAGTATGGGATCAGCTTTGATATTGAGTCTTAACTTGACAGATATACCACCCATGTCGGGTAGAATTACAGTAGGTATAGGACATGGTTCATATGAAAAAGCAAACAATGTAATATCTTCTTTCATACTGTAGGTGTAGGAGATATTTAGTTTGCTTTCTTTTTAACTACACAAACAGGACCGAGCCCTTAAGGGACAGGAGTTGGTTTTTACATTTTGTTATCTTTTTTAAATATTTTACAGAATTAAACATCATGGGAGGGCATCTCTCTCTTTTTTCTCTCTGTGCATCATCACTCTATCATCTCTTCTTAAAGTTCCCTCTCCCTTTGAAAGAAAGAGGTCAGTACTTCCAGGAGTGGGCCCTTGTGAGTCAAAAAAATAAATGAATAAAGAAATAAAACCGACTCACCAAGACTTCAAAGAAGAAAGGCACGAAGGAAGAGAGGGAGCTGGGATGAGTCATGCCATTAATGGGTGTGTCCATGACTCTAATTAGCACTCCTTCATGCATATTCTGACCAACTCTCTCCTTTTCTTGCTTCTCTTCCCACTGTCTATCTGCTTCTAAATTCACCTAATTTCAGTTGAGCTCAGTGGGTGTCGTAGTGTTCAAACTTTAAGATCTCCTTTATCTCATTTTCTCTCTCCCTTATTCTGACTCTCTCTTCGTCTCTCTGTTTGTCTTCTCTGTCTGGCTACTGCTGGCTAGCAGAGTGTGACAGGAGGCAGCCTACATTTTCGTTAGCAAGGCAGGTAAACAGGCCAGTCAGTTAACCACGCTGTTGAAAGGAGGACACAGTAAAACGTTTTAGTGTCTTTGCCACAGTCATGCCCAAGACAGGCATACTGAGGCAAACCACTGCTTTATTATTTGGTACAGGAAGAGCAGGCAGGCAGGCTCTTGTCCATCCCCTTGCACCACCTTACCTTGAAAACTGGCGGTGTAGGATAATAACAGACTCCTAAACTGTATTTCTATTCACAGTGATTTGTCTCTAAAATATTCTTGGAAAGACTTTATGGGACAGTTAAGACAAGAAATAGACACGATCCTAGGCTGGAACAAATACTACAGCATTCACTTGATACTACTGAGATGGCTGAGTGCCTCACATGCATCGATTTCTGATATGATCTGAAGGGTTGTGAGATTTTGACTGTGTTAAGTTGATGGTGGATACACACCGAGGTTTGATTCAGAGTCCTAAAGCGCTGCACTCGTCCCTGTTGATCCTCTGGAAAATCCTTGGCACGCGACTTGCCATCGACTGAGAGCTAATGCGATATGATACGACGTTAACTCCACTGGACCGTCTCTCTTTCTCTCAGTCACTCGTGGCTTTCTAAGTCTGTGTGTATATATGAGTATGTGCACGTCTTTTCACTTTATCTTCACCCAAGCCCCGCTGACTTGTCTTCATATTCCCCCCCAGCTTCCTCCTTTTATTCTCTTTCCTGATTTTAATTTTGCACTCTGGGTTTTCAGGGGGAGGCCTTACATTTGTTCTGCTGTGTAATGAACAAATGCCTGCTGTCAATGTCTTGTGTCTGTGGGATTCCTGCCAAACACAGAGCAAGAGGGGGGACACTACAGTACATCTTATTATTTTATAGCTGACGACCAGCAATGTGTTCAGTGGAGATTAAAAAAATGAAATACAGAGGCATCCCTCTCTGTCTCTCGTTCTTTTTTCTCCATCTCTCTCCGTGTCTGCCTATTTCTTCCTATCTCATATGTTGCTATGCATTTCTCTCTTTATTTTTCTGTCATTTATTTTGTACTTCTGATTTGGCATATCTCTTACAAGAGAGAGACTCACCACTTCCCCTACTATTCTTATAAACATATACACACACCAGCACCCTTATCTTTCCCTTTTATAAACAGTGTACTGTCTGTCACTTGCCGCTATGTAACATCAAGTGCAGGGTGAAAATGGACAAGTCTGAAAACGTAGAAGTCATGTAGGCTTGCCTTTTGTCTTTTCCTTTCCCTTTCTTCCCTCTCATCATCATTGTTACCGACTTTCATTTCCACACCTGTTCCTTTTCTTTTCTCTTGACTCTCTTGGGTACCCATCCATCCTCTGCCACATTCACGCATTCTTATTTATTTCTTTATCCTCTCTCTCACATCCTCTGTATATCTTGTTTTATCCTCTGTGTCTAACCCATTCTACTTCCTTTCCATTTCCTGCATGAAATTGCAACCCATCTTCATTTTTCCTTACATTCTTAAAATACATGTGTTCAGTCCCTCTGTGCCACCCTTCCTTACCTCATGCACTGCACCTCTCCCTCATTTTGTCCTCTCTCTTTCATCCTCTGTCCTCTTATCTTTCTTATATCTTTTTTTTCCATCTCTCTTTTCCCCAGGCTCTCGTGGATCCTACAGTAGTCAGCACAGTCAGGAGCCCCTTCGGCCCTTGGGGTCCCCAGAGCACCACATAGATCCCATCTATGAAGAACGTGTCTACCACAACAAGGGCCCCATGAGGAGCCTTAGCCAGAGCCAAGGGCCGGATACAGGCCCCTTTCGCAACAACACCGGTAAGACCCTCCCTGAGCTTGTATTAGTTACCTTTATGCAGTTTTGCATTCTACAATGTATCCTCTTTATTTTTATTTGGCTTTTCTAATAGTCTTAAACCTAAAATGTATCTTAAAACTCCTTAGAAGACTTTGGCATACTCTTGCACCCTTGAATATTTGATGTATTAATGTATATGAGCAGTGGCACCCCCTTCCCTGCAAACACTGCAGATTATACATAAACTTAATAATGGACCTGGGATGAACTTATATGAGGAGGCAAAAGATGTGTTCATCAGGAGCTAAATTTACATCCGTTTAGTCTTATTTTCTCAATCAGTCAAACAGCACGCATTCCCCTTATGTTAATTGATGCTTGCTTACCCAGTCAGTGTTTGGTATACATACAACACTCATCAGTACAATTTTTTTTGACCCACATGAGTTGAATGTTACAGCCCTTTTCCTGTTTTGGTTAATGGTTCTTCTTTGTGCTTTGTAGTCAGTTCCACTTTCCCCATTTCAAACAACTACACCCAACCAACCCTAGGACAAATGGAGAAAATACACAAGAATAGGAAATAAGGAGTGTTGAAAAAGCCATCACTGACCCTTTTGTTATTTAGAAAGTGCATGGTGTTTCTTTTTAAAGCACGGTTGGGCACGTTTTCTATCAAACTCACACACAGTCAGACACACTCTCACCCGTTTCCTCCGTAACTCCATTGTTGCCAGCAATGTATTTTTAATAGGGCCTCATTGAGCTTATCTCAATGTGGGTTTAGGTACGCCATGTTAATCCCATTACCGTATCATACCCACATGAAAACACCCAAGTCGGTCACGCCACGTTCACAGCTCCCTCGATGTCATTAACCAGCCTAGCCTTAATAGCTATCATTAGCATTTGGGTCAGAATCATAGCAGTAAATATGCCACTCCAGACCAGCGTTTGAGTTGATCAGTTTGACTCACTTGAAAGGAGTGAGAATTGCCTTTAAGCACAGAGCATAGCTTTTGAAGCACATTTCAGAGTTAGGGGGTCATTGGGTTTGCTCTTATTCTTGTGGGATATTGCTTTGATTACTGTCGCTGAAATTCTGAACAGTGCATACAGTGATAAGATTGTCTTTGCAAGCAGGAATTAATTAAATAAGTGGGCTTTAGAAGTGTACAGAGAGGATCCACTGTTATCTATAATTTACTGTGCCTTGTATTTGTAGCTTCAATAGATGGGTATAAGAAAACTCACAAAGGAAATTTGCACTGCAGCTACAAAAATCAATAGACTGTGGATTAGGCCATGTACATTTAATTGCAACGCTTGAGGTTTACAATACGCTTCTCCTATAATACAGTATTTTAATAGATTGTCTCGTGTTGTTTGAGCTAAATTCTCCATCAGAGTATAGCAGCATGAGCCTTTTCCACCCCATACATAGTTGTAGCCGTACTGCGCTTGGCCCATGTAACTACAGTGGTAAATCAACACAACAAAGACGAATCGCACCTTGAAGTTACCGTGCCATTGTATGAAGGCTTGCTCTTAGTCACATGAACAGTATGTGCTGTGACTGGGGAGGTTGTCTAATAAGGATTCATAATGCACAGAGTGATAGCACATAGAGAACTGATAAGGGCTTTCCTGACATGGTGAACAGTAAGTCATTAATTATGTCATTGTGCCTTTTCTTGGCAATGGCAGCCTCACATTATTGGTTCATTAAGCTGGCATGGATCAATGTAATTAATGCTATAAGTCATTCCTTTGGGGGAAAGAGAAGGGAGACGTTTGTGCTGTATTTCACTCCAAAATGTGCAAAGCTGTAGTCAGTGGGTATATATACGGTGCACATTGTCAGGCTAATTCAAGGCCAATTTAAACAAGGCACTTGCAGTCAAATGAAGCTCACAGCATTCATTGAGAGCGTGGGCCACCACATTACTTAGCTGGACACTTAACTATGAAGAGGAGCTGCATGATACAACAAAAGCAATTTAAGGGACTTAATTGTACATGCACTGTTGTTTTTTTTACAGTAGCTGTTTCCTGACCCAGTTTAAAACAGAGAGACAAGAGATGAGAAACAGGGAGCGAACAGGACATGAAGAAAAAGCAAATAAAGTAGACACATAGTGGGGTCAAGGCTAATTTAATCAAATTGGTAAGTTTGTAAGACTTGGAATTGATAATTTTGTAAGAGGCAAAAAAAAACAACCAGCACGTGCTGCATCCTTGGCTCAGTTACCTACCCTCAATACACAGTCACCTGCAATTGTATTTTGAAGAGTGCGGCTCTTGGATGATGATTTACTTTATATTTTGAGGAACTTGTAACTACTACCAGTCTCCTCCACCTAGTAAGAACACCAACAAACAAACAGACCTGTAGTCGTGGGCAGTCTGCTGGCATTTTCTTGCAGTGCAGTGGACAGCAGTTTGACAACACACTTGACAATTCAGTCAGGTCCAGTTTAGAACAGCTGTCTGTCTGTCACAGCTCAGTTCACTTTATGTTCATGGTTGGCCTTGGTGTTACTGTCGATTAACATCATTGTCACCTGATATAAATACAACTGAGGAAAATCTAAAAATAAGTTGCTACTTAACATCTGCTCCACCTGTGTGACTGTGTGTGTGTCAGTATCTGGTCAAAGCTCCCTCCCACGTGCAAACACCCTTCTTCGGTTTTTCTTAGTCACGGTTATCTCACCCTCTGCATCCTCTGTTTCTATCCTATATTCCCAGCACATATCCATGCTCAGCACAATATTATTGTGTGAGTATGAGTGGGTATCTGTGTGTCTTTTCACTATGCATGTGTGTAGGCAGTGGCGTGCAGTGTTTCATTCTTGGATTAAACCAGGCCAGTGCCCCAGAGGACTGCAGGTTAATGTGGCCTATTTCAAGCGATTATTCCTGCATGGTCACAGCGTCTCTAACGGACACGTGCATACACATGCATTATGGTACAAAGAATAATCACAGCAAGAAGAAGCCTCAGGATGTGGTTAAGACACTTGTTTATTTTTCCAAAAAGACATTGTGTGTTTTTGAAATCAGCCTACAGTCTTTTTTGTTACAGTCTCCCTGTTTCTGACATCGGCCTCGCGCTCTCTATTCTCTTGAGTGACCTCTCTTTCTTTCTGCTTCCTATTATTTTCTTCATTTTTTTATATGTATTACTACCTTTTATATCCTTCTCCTTTATATTATCTATCATAGTCTCCAATAATTCAGAGGACGGTGCCCAGTGAAGTGCATCAGTGAAATCTTTTGCTTTAACTCTTTCACGTTTATTCATTCCTTCCTTCTCTTTCCCTCCTTTCCTCTGACCTTCCCTTCTTGTTTTCTCCTTTTTTTTTCCTCCCCTCCTGCCTTTGCTCTTACAGTTTTGCCTTTGTACCTTACCTCCTTATTTCACGAACGCTATCTTGGTCTGTATTAATGACTGTGACCACTGGGAATAACAGCGGCTCTGAATGGATGTGGCACTTTTTCTCTTTAATAGCCCATCATCAGACCTGCATGTAGCTCAGGTGGCGACAGCGAGAATGGGTAGATTCACTGCCACGACTATTTGTCAGGTGCATCTAGTAGCCAGGTTGAAGTATTGCTGTTGATAAGGGGTGTTATGTAGTTTAACATTGCTCCCTCCAGTATCTTTAGGGGAGACAGACACACATTCTTCTACAATCATTAATCAATAAGTCACAGTAAGTAACAAGTTCAAATTTTATCAGCCATTAACGCAACCAGATAACCAAATGACATAAAGCTGTATGAGAAAAAATATGAATTTGCATTTTGTGTCATACTTGGCAAATGTTTTACACCACATTTTCTGTCACTGCAGAAATACTACTATGGTCAGTCCTGTAATTTTGTGCTTTTGTCTTATCGCCTGCCAGCCAGACAGCTCCATGGGCAGTGCTTTATTCAGCATCCACTCCGAAAAACAAAGCAAATTATGAGCCTCATCTTGGATATTCTAAAGTTAACTTAAGCCATAGGTTTTTACCATAAGTGTATATGAAAAAAAAGCGAGATGTTCACATCTCTGCATAAATTCCTTGCATAATCTTTAAAGTTTTGGCATACCTTTTGGTCTGGTGCAGCGTGGCTTCTGCCTCATTCTTTCTTGCTTTGTTCTTCTGACTCCATTTTTTGATAAATGCAGTGATAGCTGTAGTGTTATAGGAATCACAAAAATGTGAACACACAATTAAATTCATGCAGTTTCCAGGACAAGGGATCTACTGTGTTACATAAGCACAAGGGTGTGTGTGTTATGATGTTTCTCAAACACCAAAGCAGGATTATTTTTGTTTGAAATTGCAGCTCTATAGCACTGGTCCCTTTTGCCATTGTTAAATGTGCACATATAGTACACATGCACAGTATAATCGAGAGAAAGACATATGAACAGGGTTTGCATCAAACCAGTAAACCAATATGCTTTCCCCTTTAAATCTTCTGTGTTCCTTCTGTAATGAGATCTGACACCCTAATGAGGGGGACAGAGCAGAGAGAGTGGTGAAGGAAAGAGATGAGAGGGAAAAAACAAGCCCAAGAGAGTAGGGAGGAATGGATAAAGATGAAGAGGACTTGAGAGAGGGCGCAGTTAGCACGCGTCTTCTGACCAGGAGGCAGGAAAAGTTCAGGGCACCTCTTAAATAGAAAAAGTGACAGATCCTTGAAAAGAAAGGAATAGGCTCATTTTCATTTGGCACGTGTCCTCCAGTGTCCAAATGTGGTTTATAATACTAATTATAGTCACTTGGGTTGTGTGTGTGTATGTGTGTGCATTTATGCAGCTAATGTTGATGGACATAAACTTTATTTAGCTACACATAATGTTTAAACATGATTTAAACATTATTTGTTTTAAATACATACACACATACTGTATATGCATACATGCATACACATTTTTCTTTGAGCTACATGCACACATTGTATGCTGTGTGGCTGCAGTCTATAGGAAGTAATAGTGGTAAGTGGAATTACAGTGTTTTGTACCGATCATTGCGAGATGCATGGTTGTGCAGATTTTTTTAAGACGCGACATTGGAAATTCATCAGTCTCAGCAGACCTTAATCACTAGTTCTTTATCAATTAGTGCCCGATAAAACCTTAGTGCAGGAAACTACAGCACTGCAGCATTGTTAGACCTTTTGCCTGAAGCATATCCCCAGTTACTCTAGTGTGTCACTCACCAGGCTCTGTCTGTCACCAGGTTAGATTAGGGTTTGTTTGGCCAGGATCAATTTCAGCTTGGCCCCTGATCCTGCTGGTCTTTTAATGAACCTACTGTCTTTTGAACAAGAGTTGTGAATATGCACTTACTTATAAAGTGATGTTTGCTCTACTGTGAAAACGGTCATGCTGGTTAAATGCCCAATTTATGACAGCCAGGTCACTGTTGAAAGACAGAGTCTAATTTTAATTTAATTGAGTCAGTTTTATATTTAAAACTGTGAACAAGGGAAAGGAAGGAAAGGAGACTAAGTAAAGAGGGGAGAAAGAAAGGAAGTGAAAATTGATTTATTCCTCTGCATTTTCAGATGATTTTTCTCTTCTGTAGTCTATTTTATAACAGATGAACTGAACTGTGACAGGCAATAAAACTGACCTACCGTACTAACTCTGTGGACAACAACTCAATTTATAAGTTGAATCCATGTGATTTATATTGTGGCTTAAGCTCGTACAGTATTTACAGTGAGTTTTTGCTGAAGCCTCAGAAAGCTTTAATTACTAGCTCAAAGCATCTGACTTACTCTACAGATCAGCACAAATTCTTTCCCTTGCGAAAACATATGGCACTTCCTAAATGTAGGTTTAAGTAAAGTTGGTGCTAGTCACCCTGCACCACCCTATCTCAGACATACACCAGTGGCCCCTAACTCTTCACGCATGACAAATACATGCACAGAGCATCTACAGAAACAGACACAGACATAAACACATTCTACTTGTGCCCCATGCTATCTCAGTTTACATGATTAGCATATTCTTTGTTTTATCAGCAGTAATGAATTCATAACTGTAGAAAGAAACATTCATTTGTTTTTGTCCTAGGAGATCACACAGATAAATTTGAAGTCAGCACAAAAGCAGCTTTGACTGTCTTCATCAAATGAAAAGAAAGGTTCATATCTGCTGTTTAAAGCATGTTTTATTCATTAATTGATTCAGTTTATCATTGCATACATTGCTTATTACATCTGTGTTTGCTCTTTGTCTCCATCTTGTTCCTTATCACGCCATAAATACACATAAATAACCAGCCCTCACAATGATACAATGTCATTAACATCAACAATCCCTCTGAGAAAGGCTTCCTTTCTCATAAACCTGTTTCACTGTCACTAGGTTATTCACACAGAACAAAACTCAGATGTGCTGTGTTAGTAAGTCATGTTCAAGTTAAATGGGATATCCATCCATTTGCTGACCCACTTATCTTATTCAGGGTCATGGGGGGCTGAAGCTTATTTCAGTGCACAGTGGGCGAGAGGTAACATACATACAGGAGAGGAAATTCACATTGCACCTGGGTGATAAAGAGCATCCAATTCACCAAAACTGCATGTCTTTGGACTGTGGGAGGAAAAAAGGAGCATCTGGAGGAAACCTACATAAATACAAGGGAAACAACATACAGCAAGGCCGCAGCTGTCAGATTTGAATCCTTGCTGTGAGGCAACAGTGCTAAGAATTGAGCCACCATGTTTCCCATAACTGTGGTCCCTTTGTATATTTACTATGAGCCACAAATAGTACCGTGATGCATATGATGGGTAATGTCTTTAAATTCTCAGATATGTGTCAATATGAAGAACACTAAAAAGATTATTTCCTGCAGGTTTGGGCCTTAAATTACTGTAATCAAAAAATGTCATGTACAATCCAACCTGGTGACACTGGAAATGTGATGCAGAGGCGAAGAGCTGCTGCAGATTTTCTTAGCAACAGGAACATTATGCTAATGTATAAAAACGGCAAGCCAAGGCAAGTTTACTTGCGTTACACCTATTAACAAGGCAATTCAAAGTGTTACATTAGACATAAAAAGACATTGAGACAAGATATGACAGAAACACAAGGTAATGTGAAAAAATGCATATAAACATACACGATAATTATGGTAATTAGCTGAAATGATTTTTTTTTTTCAGGGGCATTTTACAGTTATAAATCAATAAGGCTAACCTGCCAACCTCTGCAAACAATATTTATTGTATTCGATTTGTTTCTGCTATACATGACTGATTCTACTTGCCGTGCCTGTATGCCTTATATATAGAGTGCCTTTCACATGGACAGAAAAAAAACTTATCTTTTTATGACTTTCAGTATTGTCCTTGAGCAGCATGAACATTTAGCAGCAGCCACTGGCCTGGAGCCCCTGCTGAGTCTAAGTGGCATGCTTGGTGAAAGACATGGCACCTTGACTCATAGAGACAAGTGTCCTACAGCTCCCACACTGTAAAACGCTGTATACTTGATACTGGAAGTGCAAAGGAGGGCATTTGTTAGTGTGCGTGTGTGTGTGCGTCCTCCAGTGTTTCCAGCTCAGGAACATCAAGAGCTGTGTGTTGGCCAGGAGGCTTTCCCAGGGATAAACAGAGGGAGAAACTAATCCTTGCTCTCCTCCACAACCAAGCAGTGCGTGTGTTTGTGTGTGTTTGTGCACATCATCCGTGGTTGCTATGGGCAAGGTTGTGTGTGCATGCTGTTGCATGACCTTAAAGCATTAGAAAAAGATGTGTTACAGGCACACACGTTTGGTCCGTGTCAATCACTTGCATATTTAGAAATCCATGTTTGTGTGCTTGTGCGTGTCTATGCGAGTGTGTGTACGCGAGAGAGATAGAGACTGTACTGAGGGGTTTTGTGTAATCGTGCTGAGCGCTGAAGCGTGTCGAGAGAAAGGACATGTCCTCAGCTCTGATCACATAGTCTACTACAACCACAATAGAGGGAGAGAGATAGTGAGACAGAAGGGTGTTAGGGAAGAAAGGCGGAGAAAAACATGAAATGAATGGATGATGGAGAGAGGATGACACTCCAAAAAAATGGAAGCGGAGAGGGAGTGAACTATAGCAAAAGGGAGGGCAGGGATTGAAAGGGAAGGTTTCAAAAGAGATTGGGGAGAAAAAAAGATGGATGGAGGTATAGACAGAGAGGGACAGATCTAGAGGGGGAAAGAAAGAAGTAAAGAAAGGAGAAAAGGGCAAGGGAGTGATGGAGAGAAAGAGAGTGACAGAGACAGAGTAGGATTGAAAGAAATGGAGGCAGAGATGAAAGAACAAGGAGGGAGGATGGACATGGAAAGCTTGAAGGATTGGTTTGATCTTCCTCTACTTTTTTATCTTCTCCATATCTCTCTCTCTCTCCCTCTCTCCCTCCCTCCTCCTGTTTTCCTCCATCTCTTGTACATTCAGTGAGGGCTCCCTTGTCTCAGCAGCCCAGAGAAAAAGTCAGCCCAGCTCCAAGCTAGCCGGCCCCTCAGCCGGCTGGCTAATTGCAGAGGTATCACTGTGTCAAATGACTAATAGAGTTTCCCTTCCCGTCGCTAATCTGCCAGCAGGAGCACAGCCGCGATTTGTTTACTCTGCGCCGAAGCAAGGGGATACAAAGACACACCCGCCCTTTTACTTCCTCCCACACACAATTTCACGCCACCAGAGCGTTAGGTGTGAGAGGTGTTAGTGGAGCGTGCATGTGTGTGTGTGCGTCTGTTTGTACACACAGGGCACACATTTCATGATTTGTTTAATATTTCATGAAACAGCACAGTGAGTTTGCCTTGTGCTGGTCGTTAGCAAATTCATGAAAAACACACCTTCTCACTCTCGTGCACACGTATATGTGTCTTAATATACTTAAGAGGACCTATCATATTTACATTTTATCCCATAACACCAAACCTAAACCTTAACTTTCAATTGCATGCTTAACTTTAAACCGAAATGTTATCTAACAGAACCCCGACTGGTAATGTCATGGACAGGAATACAAAAGCACATACACAATGACACACATTTGTGCATAAACAGGCGCCCACACGCTGAATTTTGCCAGGCAATATTGGCCCCAAAGGTCAAGTCATCAGTCAGAACACACCATTACCAGAGCAAATGATAAATTCAGCAGCACTCCATTTACTTAAGGTGGGAGAAGAAGAGAGGCAGAGCAGACAGAAAGATTGAGTGAAGGAGAAAATGGAACGCATAAAGAGGTGCGGGGAAGCTGAATACAAAGTAACAGAATGTGAAAACAAAAGGACAAGTGAAAACAGTAATTTGTCAGGACATCTTTTGGGGATTTCTCTGTCTCTATGTTCCCTACCATCTCTCTCTATCATTGGTGAAGTCGTTCCCTTTTCTCTTTTCTTTTTCACCTTGTACCCAAAGACATTCCTACTCATTGGACACAGTACATGCTATGAAATTAAATTGACAGACCATTTTTTTGTGTGTTTTCCTTCTCTCTCCTTTTCACTGTTCTCCCACTCCCTCTTTGGCTCTGGGGTTCATCCTATTTGGGTGTCAAGTCTCTCAGTGAGTGCACACTGACACTGGTGGTGTTAGCCTAAAGCTCAGGCCACTAATGAGACGTTCAGAAGGACAGACATACTACAGACACCATTCAAAGAGTGCAGAAAAGACTGGGATTCGCTTCTGATGGGAGTAACTCTGCTTCATTACCCTTCTATACCCTCTGTTCTACGCGGCTGTATTGTCACTAACTCCATCGCCTCTTGTTTCCTCCCTCTGCCCCTGCCCTGGTTTGGCTCTTTTCTAAACTGCAGCTCCATGTCTCATCTCTCAGCTGTTTCTCTTCTTGTTCCCAGGCTCTCTTACTGTTTCTCTTTCCCTGCTTAATTCTTTGGATCTTTGTCAAATTTGGGGTATCAGGAGAAGAGCTCACACAGCCTTTAGCCTTATGGGCATTGTATGGCAAAGTCTGAAAGTTGGATTTTTCACCATCTGGCTGGCAAAGGATTTTTGTTAATCTGATTTTAGAGTTAGAAAATGAAAATATGTTAATGTAGTTACATCATTAAAAAGGTTTCTTGTGCCTCTGGTGGGCAGACTAATGGAGTTTACCAGATTTGGTGAGAAGAATTTAAATAAGAGCTTTGGAAAATGGTTGTTAAGGATTGGTTTAATCTGCCTCGTACTAAATACGGGGGGCAGATCAGACATGTGTGTGTGTGTGTGTGAGCGGGAGAGGTGAAAAAGAGAGAGATAAGAGGGTTGTGAAGGTCAAGTAAATGCCACCACTCAAGACAGTGCTAAAGAGCAAGTTTGTTGGTCACATAACGATGAGCCACTCAACCTTAGCACACACACTCACATTCACACAACTTCCATTCCTTTTCTTTAATTCAGTGTTTATGCGTGTGTAGGTTTACGTACTGTGTAAATGTGTACGTTTATATGTGTTCCAACTCATATGTGTTTTATGAGAGGCATGGAAATGCCTGTTTTCTGGCCCATGCGCATATGTTGAGTGTGTGTTCTGGTTTGTGGCGCACGTTTCCATACAGACACGTTTTAAAGGCTAATTCTCTTTGTAAGAGGAGGCGCATTGGCCTGTGTTAAGGCCCCAGTCAACCACATGGCCACATATTGATTTCTCTGTGATTTATTGTGTACTCCCAAAAGAACACATTTATGGTGTTTTGCATGTGTGTATGTGCGTGTTTCTGTGTACACATACCTTGGTCCTAATGACAGATGAGATGAACCCCCCCCACACCGTCTGTCTCAGTGTTTTTACAGCCGGAGAAACAAGCCCCCCAGACTCACATTAACACCTTGATATATCACCGACCCGCCGCTCTAACACGACGGTGAGGAAAGGTGACAGCTACCATGCCCCTGCAGGCTGCTTACCTTGCGGAGCAAATCCCCATTTAATTTCCATCTCATTCTAAACAGAGATAGCTTGATATTTTACCTTTTTTTTTCTTTTTTGTATTTTTTTGTAGTCCTTATTGCTCACCAGGCAGATGTCTCATTGTGCGGAAAAAGTTTCTGCAATCGTCCTCTTGCTACCCACAAATAGGTTTACGAGCAAAGTTTCTATTTTTCATTGCATGGGAATGGCAGGCAGATGAGTTATTTGAGTGACAAAGCTAGCATTTTTCATAAACCCTCAGTGTTGTCAGTAGTATTGGTAAAGAGGTGTTACTATGCTACTGTGATTCATGTAGGAAAATAACTATTGCTAAGTTGGTCTTAGTATTTACTAAGTAAATCTCCTTTTTTTAAATAACTATTGTATCATAATTTGTCTTCTGATTTCAGCAGTCAGTAAAATGATCTCAACTTTTATCTGCTTAACATTTAACGATTTTTCTCTTTTCTCTCTTCCATCCTTCCCTCTGTTAAACATTGGCCCTTAATTGGCCCAATATTTATCCATCCATATGGAGACATGCTTGTCTTTTTCCAACAACCTGTTCATCTCTGTCTGCATTTCTGCCTCTTCTCCTCTTCTCCTCTGGCCCCCTCCTCTGCCCTGTAGACCTGCCCCAACGTGTCCATGACCAGATCCTAAGTT
Organism: Morone saxatilis; assembly: GCF_004916995.1. Lineage (NCBI taxonomy): Eukaryota > Metazoa > Chordata > Actinopteri > Moronidae > Morone > Morone saxatilis. The sequence continues at coordinate 8,084,110 of NW_023339650.1, forward strand.
ATGTCCTCTGTCCCTACTTTCCCACCATAGCTCCCTCCTCCCCTGGTGTCGACTCCGCCCCTTTGCAGCGCACAGGAAGTCACGGCACGGGGACAGGAAATTACAGCCGTGGCGGGACCAACAACTATGCCACAGTGGGACCAGGCTACACCTCAAGCGGAGGTGGTGGCGGAGACTTGTATGGCTCAGACCCCTATGTGGCAGACCCCTACCGCACCCTGCAGTACTGCCCCTCAGTGGTGGAATCGCCCTACAGCAAGTCTGGACCAGCCCTGCCGCCAGAAGGCAGCCTACAACGTTCACCTTCCATCGACTCCATTCAGAAAGACCCCAGGTAGGATGAAAGGGCTTTGTGTGGTGTATGTGCATGAGTACAGTTGTGTACATTATGTGTTTTGTTGGACCACAATGTGATGATTAAGGCCACTTGTGACAAACAATACATGTGTTGGTGTGTGAGAGGATTTAATAAGTTTGGTAACAATGCAAAGACATAAACACATAAACTTGTATTACTGTGAGGACATTGCATTGACTTGCATTCATTCACTGACTCCACACTAGAGTTGGGACCAATCCAAACGTAATTCACTCATTGGATGTCACTGATCCACATCTCAATCCAGATTCCATAGTCTGATGCTTTGTATTACAATATTTCAGTCATAATCATAGTAAAGTCGTCCATCCTCTGAGATTCTTTGACCTGTGTGATTCCCCAATTTAACTGTGAGTGCAAATTTGCAAATTAGTGTAGTAGATTCCTACTGATGTAGGGATCTACTACACTAATTTCTCGCTAATATTGGTATCTATATATCAGTATAGAGCATGCATTAGAATAAGTTGCTGATAGCCAGCTGAAGATAGCACTCAATCACCACCACAGTCCACTGGTTTCTCTCTAAAATTGAGTGTGCTGAAAACAGCAGTGCATGAAAACCGTGGATCTGTGTTGATGGGGGCATGTTGCTTCAGGTACTGGTGTGAGGATGAAATACAATCCAGGAAGGCTGATTTGACTAAGAGATTCATAAGTTTGAAGGCTTATCAGATATAAGTAAGTAAGATAAAAAATACTGCACAGGGATTTATAACACTGTGAGGAAGGATTTTACAACTCTCACAATGTTCACGTCAACAACAATCATTTTATCTACCGTCTAGACAGTTGAGAGGTAAACAGCATGTTTACCTTTCTAAATAATGCACCAGGAATGTGCTCTTGCTTATATTTGATTGGACCACTATGTTGGTGGATGATATCACATTGCGTTGGGACCAAAGTTGAGCCAGGATCAACTTTTATGCCAGATGACTGTCTGAGCCCTCAGCCTTGGAACTCAATGAAAAAGCAAACCAAATAAATGATAAGAAAAAACAAGTAATAAAAGACAGTGTTTCTCTAGTCACTCACTGGTTGTTTTAGAAGCTCCATTTCGCCTCCCTTGGTGTCATGCTGTGTGTAAAAGAGTCCTACTGGGCTGTGATCACTTCCATCCTCTTGTCTCCACAATTAAGCAAAGCTCACTCTCCCCTCTTTATTTATATATATTTCATAGGACCCTTGATGTATAATTCCTTTAATTACAGAGTGAGAGGGACTGAGACTTGTGTGGATCAAGTCTCAGCAGCAGCTGTCAATCATAGGAGAGGGAGACAGGGACTGTGTGCAAGAGAGAAAGAATGGGTGAGAGAGACAGTGAAGGAAGTGACAGAATAAGAGCATGAGGATGGGAGGGAATTATTTAAAACAAAAGATCAACATACAATCATCTTCAAGATTCTTCAATATTGTGAAGTTGTATTAAATATCCTATAATGAGACCATGATGGTTTATTATTAATATGATCGGATTGACTGGCTCAAAATTGCTGTCTTGTTTGACACAAACACATATTATCTCTAATGTTCCCAAAAAATCATTTATAGGTTGGATTTAATTTTGCAAATGAAACAGAATTCTTCCTTTTTTTATTTCCTTTGTTCAGTTATTGACTGTAAAATAACACAGTGACTCTGAATCATGGAGGACCATTTTGGCCTTTATCTTTGTAAAAGTAAAACTTTTTTTTTTCCATTTTTATATTCACACAAGTTTGTGAAGCCTTTATTGTTTGCAGTTTGTTGTCTGTACTATATTATATACTATATTGTTTGTGTGCACAGACAATTCTTCCTGAATTCAATAAGAGCCAAAGCGGTAATATACAAGCCAGTTTCGTGACAAAGGCACATTAGACACAGCAACAATATAAACAGTTGCAACAGTAGGTGGAAATAAGTTTTTCAAAGAGATGCTGTAGAGAGAAGAAGCAAGAGGTGAACACAGGTCACCAAGATAAGGAACAGCCTCATAGATTGCTGCTTCACACACACAAACACATATAGTGCAGTCACTGAGGTTTGGCTATATGAAATCAGATGGAAGAGGAAGATCATGGTGATACATAGTGAAAAGAAGAAGAAGAAGGAAAAAATACAATCTCATTCACATCAGAGAGCATCAAATTTGAATGCTCATTGAGGGATAATCCTTCAATTGTATTAATCTATTTAAATAAGTGTGATCAAATTTAGTTTTAATGCTATTTTGCTTCTTTGCTGCCTATTCATTACTGTGCAATATGGAAGACAGCTTTTAAATTGTTGCTACTTTTGCTGTTTAATCTGCTTGAACAAAGGCAGTGGAAACTAATAAAGCTAATTGCACCAGTTTAGTCAAAATGAGACACTGTTTACTGCATATAACTTCTATGCAGTTTTATCTACCTTTTTATTTGTTTGTGTTTCATGAAAACAGAGTCATGGCAGTCTCAGTCACAGTCTAATATTGAGGACATGTGGGGCATAGCTGCTATTCACATCACACCCATGTGAGACACTGATTTTCAAAACATTTTTATAATAGTCTCTTTCTTGATGAAAGACTGATAGAAGCTCTGGAAACACAGCTGATCAACACACCCTTTTGTCATTTATTTCCATCTAGAACTGACAAATACTGGGTGGGGAGTAAACTAGCTGCATGTTATTTACAAAAAAAGCAACTATAGCCACAACAGGCTCAATTTCAGATTTTTCCTATAACTTTGTTAACCTTTAAAATTGAGGCTCTGTAGATAATGTAGAAGCTGGTTTAGGAAATAAATTTTGTCTACAAACACGCTCAGATACATACACAAACTATTATCTTTACTGTTCTTGCAAGAAAGTGTTTTATTATTGGCCCACTGGAGTCATTAACACACTTTGTCGTTTGGACAAGTACACATAAGAGATAACTTTGTTTCCCTTACTGCTTTAAGCTTCATATACTGCACGTACACAGAAGCAGAAAGACATCTTGTTTTTCCTCCTGTTACACTTTATTTTAGACAAAACTCAATGCCCCCTCAATGTTGAATGCCCCCTGCAGAGTTCAATAAAACCTTATTTTATTAAAAATTACAAAGATATTCATGACTATTTCAAAATTCAGACTTTCCTAGCTGGAGCCTGATGGTGTGAAAATGCTTTGGTGGTGGTTTTGATGGTGTGTTGTTTACTTTTATTAATGTTAATTAAGTTATTTAGTTATTTAGAACCAATTTTTTATAGTTACACATACTGTATCTCTGTAAATATGACCACATTCTCTGCCTGCAACTAAAAGACAATTTACACAGACACCTAAAAGTACTTATAGTACGTATCAGTCAATATCAGAACTTCCACCCAAAATTACCTTTTATGACATATGATACATTTATATATGTACAAACACATGTACTTATAAACAGTTTATAACTGTTGCTAAATCCAGGCATGTTAAGCAATTATTAATTATAGTTTTGTCATTTGTAATTAGTATAATGAAAGACATTAAAGGACCAGTTTGTAGGATTCACTGGCGTCTCGCGGTGAAGTTGCAGATTGCAACCATTTAAATACAGTTGAGCCTTCCAGAAACATGCCGGTTCAACAAGGCAACATCCATAGAAGAGGATCAGCTCCCTTTGTAGATAAAAACAGCTCATACCAAAAGTAATGAAAACACAACGATTCTTATTTTCAGGTAATTATACACTAATGAAAACTATATTATATTCCATGTTTGCCAATAGATCCCCCTAAATGTTTGACTCTGGACATATAAGAGTTAAAATATTTGCTGTACATAAACATTTTGTAAGTGTTGTGAATGTAAGTATTTACTTTCACTGAATACAACAAAAATGTCTTAAAATAGGTTACACTTTGAAAGTATTCTTGCAGCTAAATGTAAATAGCATATAAATGACATGATTATACCCTAAGCAGGATGCAATGGCACATTTCTGTTGGTCTGGCATTAGTGTCATTTGAACTTCATCAATAGCCTGTCATTGTCCTATCAAGTTCCTGTTGTTTTCTTTTACTCTTCCCATTTATATTATATTGTTTATAGTTTTAAAAAGTGGTCTTTATTTCAACTGTGAGTTCTATTAAAATGTCTTTCACTTCTTACATTTTAATTTCTATATCATTCTATATATGCTTGATATCATGTCATACATTTCTCTTTGCCATGAGGTTAAATGGTCTCCTACTCAAACTTCTTACTCTTGCTGTAATTGGATCTAGCTGAGCTAACATGAAGTGCTAAATGAGTTAGCAGCAATTACAGACAAGGAACACTCTGAGTGAGGGCAGGGGTCGTGTCTGTGTGTGTGTGACTGTCTGTCTAAGTGTGTAGTGTGTGTTTAGGAGAAAACTATGTATTTTTCACCATGTTCTATTCCTAACTTGTGTACGTGTATTATGTGTACGTGTATGTGTGTGTGTGTGTGTGTGTGTGTGTGTAACACAGTTAGGGACCATTACTGTTGCACAGGAGTGAGCGCAATAGAGCAGAGGTGAGGACAGCAACACAAAGAGAAAACTCAATAACCGCTAATGGGTGGGAGTGAAAAGAGGAGAGGAGGAAGAGAGGGAGATAAGGGGAGGGACGAGGGATGGAAGGAGGGAGATTAAGCTAAAGGGAGGAGGGGGCAGATGAACACAGCAGAAAAGAAGGGGGAAAGGGAAGAAAGGAGGAACATGCAGAGAAGAGGGTGGAAAATAAGGGGAGGATGGGGATTTGGTAGAGAGAGGAAAAATGGAGGGTGGTAGATAGATGAAGATCAAGATGGAGGGAGGTGAATAAATAGAAAAACGATGGAGCAGAAGTGAGGAGAGGGAAAGAGCACAATGTATATAAGTGTTACCCTTCATTGTTTTGTTTGTGTGTTTTCCTTTAAGCTCTCCCCATGAAAAGAGATTCTCACCCCCACTGAGTTTCCTTCTTACAGTAAATTGAATATTAAAAACAATGTAGGGAGCAAGATGGAGAGGAAAATATTGAGCACAGACCTGCAGAACCAGTAAGAGTAGGGTGGGTAAGAAGGGAAGACAAAAACCAATAATGAAGGAAATGAAAAAGGAACAAATAAAAGGGATTGGGAGAATCTTAAGTGAGGGAAGAAAGCACAGAGAGACATTTGTTTGGGGAATAAGGGAGACATACCTTGAGGGATCGAAGAAAGAATAGGAATGGAGAAAGTGAACGATGCAAAGCATAGTAGGAGTTTATAAGGACAGAGGGGATGTAGAGATGAAGATTAGCTCATGGAGTTAGGGGCCAAGGACGTGGGGGCCAAGGGTTATAGTGTTACAAAGCTTGGAAGGTTATGAAAGAAGAAAGAAAAAAACATCATGAAGGAGGACTTTCAGTAAGTGAGGAGAATTCACAGTAATATGGGGATTAACAGGAAGAAAAAAAGAAAAAAAACAGTTGTAATATTGTGATCAAAAATGAGACTGCAGTATTGTTTCAACTGTGGGGGTGTGCTTGACTTATCTCATCAAACACTCAAACAGCCTGAAACGTAGACACAGCACTTCAAGATAACTCAAGCTCCCCTCATTTACATTTTCTCCACAAATCCAAAATGTGTTCATCCAGCAATAGTAGTTGTAGTGTTAGTGATGTTTGATGTTACAATTCTTTTGTTAGGATTGAGTGAAGATTGTTTCTGATTTAAGTCAGGAACAGAGTTAAAGCTACATCACTGTAACAATAGATGTAAAATATACATTGTATAGGTATAAGTAAACGGAATACCCCCCTGTGCCCCCATTATTTTCTTGATACAATAGAGCTGCTGACATGGAATTGCTATTTACAGTACCTTGATATGATGTGATCTGGTGTGACATGTCATTGTCACCGCTCGCTATTTACTGACAGTGTTTGTTGGCTCACAGCCTGAACACATCGCTCTATTTATGGAAAATCTGCAATGGTCAGCGGTGACCCTGTGCAAGTTTGTGGGGGTGTGTCTGTGAATGGGGTGTATGTGTTTGTGTGTCCAAGGCTGTGTCAAAGACAGGAGGATGGAGACAGTTTGTGTGTGTGTTTCTCTGTGTGTGTGTGTGTGTATTTGCAAGCATGTGTGTGTGTGTGCCTTCATGATAGCATAGGGCTGATGCAATGCATCCCCATATGTCACACAGTCTAAAGGACAATGACATGTCATCTTCTGTGTGTGTGTGTGTGTGTGCATGCGTGAAAATTATTATGCCGTGATTACTCTTGTTGTCAGTTGGGCACTTGTGTCAATGTTTATTTATGTACATGTGTGTGTGACAGAGAAACAGAACATGTGTATTCCCTTCTTGCAACCGTTGTTTGTTTGCCTAAGTGCATTATGTGTTTGATGCATATGGTTTATGTATAACTCTTCAGACGGCATACCTGCTTTAGATGGAAATTGAGCCACTGGCAGTCTATGTGTGGAAGGACTTGTCTATAGGATTATATTTAGACAGGGGATCCCGTACTCAGTTAACCATACAGTGCACCTGGGGATTTTTATTGTGTAAACTAGAATGGTGTTTACTTGGTGTAGTCTTCTGCTCTGCTGTGCAGAAACTGGGCAATATTCTGAATTGAATGCAGCATTCTCCATTTTCAGTAATTATTTTTTCTGGACAGTACTTAACTGTTCTGCTTGCTTGGTAACCAACACTACCATTATCTTGCATTATCTAGGCACTTTTTTGCTGGATTACTCCCTCCAAATGTTGTCACCACTTACACATATGACACAACAATAGCTTATATTGAAATATTGTGATTGATGGAATTTAGTAGGAATGAGTGTGTGTGTTTGTTTCAGTGTTAAATTAGCTTGAAAGTGACACAAAATAGAGAAAGTGAGACGGTATTGGAATATTTCAGCACCATGGATAGAGGCACAAAGTGTGAGCCTATTGCAATATTTGCTCTGAGCCACTCAGAAAGGATGCTTACATGACAACTTAGTAGCTTCTTCACAGTGGGCACTCAAATGTCTTGCCTTGAATATACTATTTAATAATTTATTTTTTTATGATGCTTGTATGTGATTCGCCAGTTAATGAAACAGATAGGGAAGTATATAAAGGATACATTAGGGAAGAGAATAAAACGGTTTTGTCTATTTTATATCGGGTCTCTGCCTTTAGAGTGATAACTGTGATTCTTAGAAAGGGAACTCACTATGAACAACTGCTTAACTGACAGACGGAAAGGGGGAAGAACAGGAATGGACAGAGTCAGAGTCAGTCCTTTTTGTCCTTTGTGATTAATCTGTGTTCTACATCAGACAGAAAAGGGGACGAAGAGAGAGAAAGAAAAGAGAAAGATTAAAGAATGGGTTAGTTACTGGGTGATTCAGGGAGAGAGACCAAGGGAGACAGGACAGTTAGGGTGTGAGAGGCACAGTCACAGGGTGAGTGAGGGATTTAAAGAAAGAGAAAGAAAGGAAGAGAGAGAGAGAGAGAGAGAGAGAGAGACAGATAGGAGGACACACTCTATTGGCTCTCAGCACGGCCCAGGGGTAATTTCCTCTCCACATGAGAAATGCATGCTGGGATATGGAATTACCTCCAAGGGAGGGTAATGATGCATTGCCAGAACCTTGGCCCTGAGGCACAGCTGTGTGTATGTGTGTGTGTGTGTGCGTGTGTGTGCATGCATCTGTGCCCTGGCCATCATCCCTGCCTGTTCTGGGTAAATTGCCCATTGTAGTTATTTTCCTTTTCTGAGGTGGCCTATCTGTTTGTGCATGTGTGTGTGTGTGTGACCTTGGGATGATAACAATCCTGTGTGTCTGTCTTTTCTGCTACGGTGTGCTTCACCCTAAATCTGAGGCCTGGGAGATAGAGTGATAGACCAAAAAGAGACAGACAGACAGATATATGGGAATTAGACTGCTGGCCATTTAAAGACACATTTATACACACATTAAAAGTTAGTGTTTGGCTTAAAAGTTAGTGCTTGGAAAGAACTGGTGCAGAGATCATACATACACAATATATCAGATACATTTCATTAGTTTAATAAGGGTAATATGAAATTTGACTCTGGCAGTGAGAAATCAGAATAGAAAGCTTGGACTTACGTAATTGCTGTGTTCACTGTTTCAGTGGTTGAAGGACATGTTCTCATTGTGCGTGTGTGTTTGTGTGCGCTCTAATGTGTGCAGTTGGTAATGAACCTGTCATGTTCCTTTGATCCAATCATTGCATTATTGTTTTTTATGGTAATTACTGTCACTAATATTTCTTCGATTGACATCCCTCAAACCTTTCATACACATACACACGAACGAGCACACACACGCAAATACACTTATTCAGCACTACAAACTAATCTATAGGGTAGGAAAAAGGGGGAATATATGACGTTTCAGCTGCTTCATACTCAACAAAAGTATGGCAATAGATGCTTCTCAACTCTCCTCTTCCTCCAGTACCCCACTGCTGCTCTGTCTCCTGACACTGGCGGCATTTGGGAGGGATTATGTGAAAATGTCACAGCAGCAGAATTACTGTATATCTTCTCTCCTCCCCACGCCTCACTTCACCTCGTCTCTCCTCGCCTCTCCTCTAGCTCATACTTTAGACCAACACAGCCTAACTATAACCTGCACTGGTGGAAACTAAGCACAGTTATGACCATAGATATCAGACTGTTAGACCGCTGATCTTTATCTTAATATGTATTAAAATGAATCTAAAAACACTCAAATTCATTTTTAACCTACTTGGAAAGATTTGAAGCAAGGCAAATTGTTCCTACTGTGATGGTTTTTTTTTTGTAAAATAAGTGGTATTATTTATTATAATTATTTGCACTGTGGAGTACCTTAACATCTCCATTATAGCTAAGGCAGAATACAAATCTTGTTGACTTGTGTGCTTGAATATTTTTTGCAACAGCTCTTTTTATCAAACTTTTGGCTTCAGACCAAATATGTTTCTCAGAGCTCTGTTTGTATGTTATGATGAGTCTATATTCCAGTTGAGACAAATTTTCTCTATATGGATCTCTAGGTACCGCTCAGTGTGAGTGTAGACCACATCTAACATGAATGCTGACAGTTACATGTGTAGCACATTGCTATCAATACAATTACCCTCATGAGACAGCGCTACAGAGATTTTATTTTCCCTTGGACTTCAGAAGAGTCTCACATGAGCTCAGCACTATCGACTTTACACTCAGAGAAATGTATCTTGTCCTTAATTACCTCTTTTATTAACATCCACCACAGACATTAATGTCAAGCAGTTGTACATCTTGCATGCGACTGCTATCTTTGAACATGGCTCAGTCTTCCATGGGGCTGCAGATGTTAAGGTCAGTGAGTTGTATATCTCCTGTGCAGTAGAGGGATCTTGACCTTTCAGCTGAGTTGCTTGCAGGAAATCAAGCGTTGAGTGCTTGTTATTGGACCCAGCGGGACTCATTAATGACCACAGGACTAAAATAAAACAGTACAAGAGGCTAGATAAAGAAAGCAGCTAGATACATGAAAATATGGAAACATGTAGATTAAATATAAAGGTAACTTCTACAAAGGAAAACTCTTTAATGTAAGGAAAGGCACAAGTTTGTGGTGGTTGTTCTCATTTCACATTATAGTTGCGATCATTTCTTGTCATAGGCGATCATGTTTAGCCATGCTGCTGTGTCAGTTTCCACCAGCTGCAGCACTTGCCTATTACAATCATCTCATAATCGATTTCTTTGGAAGTGTGCTTACTAAAATAAAACTCTTACATGCCCACTCACAAACACATATACCCAGAGAAAGTTGTTCTAAATCAAAGTTTCTATTTGGCACGCTTATTAAAGTATACAAGTTTGATGCAGGCGAGAGGATTTTACAGAAACATGTTTTAATAAGAATGCTGTTTGTTCTAGTTTAAGCATGGAATGCTTACTTTTTATCAGTCACATAGTGTAGTTTTGACCCTTTTGCCTCCTTGTAAGTTACTGCTCTCCATTTGCCTCCATGAGATTTCACTTACTTCTTGGCTGAGAACAAACAATAACATTTTGACACATGTAAAAGTTAAATTATCCAAGCGAGGCCCTTTAAAAAAGCTGGTCCTGTCAATATTGTAGTAGAAGGGAGAGGGACAAAACACATATTGTAAGAAAAGCTCCATAAGCTGTATTCAGACTTGCAAGATCACAGGATAATTAAACTAAATACGGTTTAGCTGTTTTGGGCAGCGCTATGGGCTTGTGACAGGAGGGTCATTGCTTTGATCCCCAGACTGTCAGGATAAATCTGGATAGGGAAGTGAAACATCAGCACTTGAACCTCCCTCCTCACCACCAACTGTAGTGTCCATGAGCAAGGCGCATAACCTCTCGACTTTTCCAGTGGAGCTCCTCGGTATCCACCAGATCAGACTGTGTGAGTGTGGATTAGGGCGTTCCTAGAAAAGCATTCATGTCCACTGAATCCCCCTCGGTTATCATCAAGAAGCCCCACAGTAGTTATTTACTATGTGGAGAAACACTGCTATCTACCATGCGAAAATAGGTGTTTGGCTGTCTCATTATTCATTTCATTATTTATTTTTACCCCGGGAAACTCTCCGGTTTTGATCATAGACCCCCTGCCTGTGATCTGCAGAGTCAATCCAAATTTTTTCATTGAGTCATAACAAAATAACTCCGATGCTTCCTAGGGGTGCTGACTCAATTTAGAAACACTTCTCCATCATGCATCCATCCATCCTTCCATCTGTCTGTCTCTCTCCTCCTCCGCTCTCTCTCTCTCCCTCTTCATCTCGCCATCACACTTATGCAGGTAGAGAAGCTGCAGTGATGATGGGTTATGAGGTGTAGGCATTCATCCAGCACCCGCAGTGTTTTCTCCCTCACTCTCAGTCTAAACACTCAGTTGTCCTACACTCCTCCCTGTTGTCCTTTTTTTCTCTTAAAGCATCTATCCTTCTCCTCTTTTTTAATCCTTCCACTCTCTCCCTCAGTTTCCCTCTCTCTTTCTAGCTCTCTCCCCCTTTTTCCCTGCAGGGTATGAAGTGATTCCTTAGGCTGTAACCGCCATGCTGATGATAGTCCTGCATATATGTTTGCATCTGAGTGTGCACTTCTGTCTGCACTTAGGGCAGCCTTTATTGATATTATGAAGTGAAAGCACATGCCAGACAGATGCTTCATTCTCACCGTGACTCAAGAGAAACACTAATCTTGGTAGAATGATGGCAGGAAGAGAAAGAGTGAGAGAGCATGGTGAATAGATGCAGGGCAAGCCTTTGCATGAGTCATCGGACAAGGTTGTTGGTGTTGTCTTACCCCTTTTAGTGAAGGTGTGTGTGTGTGTGTGTGTTTGTTGAGTACATGTGTGGGCTTCTGCGGGCATTGGCACAAACTGCAATAAGTAACATGTGCATTCATGTGTGATCGTGTTTGCTTTTCCCCTGTGTACTTTATGTACCCTTTGTGTATTTTCCTGAATCACTTCACTGATTTTGCAGTCTTGAAATGTCATTTGTCAATGCCAAGACCTAAATCTTGTGAAATGTGGAACTCATATTTACGTTAGGATTGATCAATATTATGGGCAAATGTGTATGCCAGTTTTGTTCCATGTTGCATTTAATATTGTGAGAATGAAATATAATTTTAAGGAACAGAGGTATTGATGGAGACAGTTGCTATGAATTGCATAGTATTTGATATTTGACTAAATATACAGTCAATTTTAAAAGCACAATCAGTAAAAATGCATTGGGCAAATTATTTTTTGCAATTTCAGCTACACATCTCTATTGTTTTATGTCTACCACAGAACAGAGCAGGCATTGCTCAAACTAGTTTATAATTTCACCCCTATTCCATCACGGACTTTACTTTCATGCCAGCAATCATTTTGCAGGGATGGGTGAACATGTGTAAAATAAAAGTTTTCTTACCAAATTATACCACTTCAGAAAATGCAGTCATCTGTGTCATTGAAAGGTTGCTCAGTGAATATCTGGCAGCAAACAAACCTAAACCTCAGATCATCCTGATTAAAAAGGTGGAAAATTAACCATCATAGCTGTCACCTAGATTCCCCCAAGGAAGGAGCCGGTGTTTCTGTAGTTGTGTTCATATTCCTTTGAAATTGTTCATTTTCCTTTATGTTTAGTGGACCCAGTATGAGTATAACCTACATGACCCCAGCCATGTTGGAGCTCCAGCATGTGATGTTTCTATTGCACAGCTCTGTTCCTTGTTCCTGTTTTTCCTCCATCCCCATCTTATTTGAAGAGGATGACTGCTTTAAGTCTCACTTAATCCGCCTTTGAAGGTTGTGTGTGTGTTTGTGTGTTTTGTGAGGTTTGTGTAGGTGTTTATGTGAGAAAGAGAGAGAGAGAGAGTGCTTGTATGATGCACATTCTTAACATGAGAAATGCCAAAATGTTTAAATGCAGCTGGGAGTTTTTGGGAGATGCATTCCTTCACTGTATGTAATCATCATCAATATCACAATCACAACAATTTCAGTCTAATTAAGTAATCCTTATTATCATCATCACATCCACCTTCTCTACCACACCATCTGCTTTCGGTCCTTGCTGCAGTGTCCATGGGTTCAGGTCCGACCTGTGGCCCTTTGTCGTCCCTTCTCTCTCCCTCCCTTTCTTGTCTATCTTGAGCGATCCTTTCCAATAAAAAGGCAAAAAAGCCCCCAAAATCTGGAGGCCCTCAGTATCATACAGTGTCATACAATTGAAAATACTGCACAGAGCGTACATCACTCCCTATAGACTCCCTCTCAGGCTTCTGCTGGCATGGTTGTGGGGAGGTGGGCATCTTTGTACACTCTCTAGGACGTAATTGGAGATACACTTTAAAATATCTTAAACATGGATATAGCTCTATGCCTGACAACATGCTTGCATTGGCATAAATAAGTGTTTGGAGGAAACTTGTTGAACCTTATAATAATTGGTTTGACTTGTCTGTGCAGTTCAAGGCATGTCCTTATATTGTCATATTGTCTGTCTTCTGTCTGTCAAGGGAAAAAAAGGTGCAGCATTTTTAACATTATCAATGTCATGATCATGTTCGTCATTGTCTACATTATTCATTATATATCATGTTGTCTTATTCATATTTTATCACTACCATCTTCTTACCTTTTGTGTCATCATCTCCATAGTCAGCATCGTTATCAGCATGTTCGTTGTATTGTCTTGCACAGCTTTTAGAAAATGAAGTACTGCTACTACTTCTCTGTGTTGTATTATTGCCACAGTGTGAACTAATGAGAATAGCAGGTGCATGAGCTAATCACTGGTTTATTAGTTTTCCTTCCCTCTTGCGTCATCTTGCTGATTACACTATCTTTCTCTCTCTCTCTCACCCCACCACACACCCAACACCACACACACACACACAAACAAGTTGCACACAGGCAGAAGTGCCCACACACAAACTCACACAGTGCCCAAGGAGAGTTTAGTCACCTCAAGGTGAAATGTAAGCTAAGTTCAAAATTACTCTGTAATGCCTGGGCAGAGGCAAATCAAGATGAATTATGGAGCCATTTGGGGTTTGATATATAAGAGCTCCACAGCTGCCTGTTCTCTAAAGGAATTGTTTAGAAAGTAGAGGCAGGTCTGGAAAAACTTCTGCAACAACAGACTTTGCACTAGGCAGTTTAACAAGTTTATAGTGATTATTTCGAGGTATGGCTGCAAAAGGGCAAATGCTGCTCCTGGCTTCTTAGATTGCACACATGGTTTGATTCCTGCGTAGGCCCACCGACCAAAGGTCCAGGGGACGGAGGCACTGTTGTTAATTTTTCCAAAGAGCCAAAGGGTTCAGTCAAAAGTCCTTTTGTCAAACTGAATTATTTCCGTTCATATTCACTTTAGTGATGACCCAACAAAGTATGGCCTTCAAAGGGACTGAGCCAATGTATTTACATGCACTAAAGTAACTGGGTTATTTTCTGCATTAACCTGGTTTCTCAAACGTCATGTTAATGAGAAACCCAGTTTCCATTATAGGGGTGAGGGATTAAAGAAACCTCATAAAAAAAAGAGCTAGATTATCTAATGGAGAAACTTAGTTTCATTGTTTTTTTTAAAGTAAAAGAAAAGTGCGTGACAAAGTTCTTGCTATCAGTGGGAGGCATTTTGGGCATCTGTGCCCAGTGGCCAATTGTCATGATTCATCATGATCCACCCACAATCACAGACAAATACACTGTCAAACACTTAGTGGTGCAATCTCCATGTGGCCCCTACAACACACCGATAAAAATAGAATGACCTTGCACTTACAAACATTCAAACATAAAGCAGGTAGACAGCAGAAGAGTTTCAACTCAGCCCAGTTACTGTTACTGAACTCCAAATGGAACCTGTCAGTGAAAGTTTTCAATGGAATAACTCTCTCAGTCACTCACACACACACACACACACACACACACACCATGTGAAAACTGTCTTGTTAATGGCAAGATCAGAGCAATCATAGTTCAGACGTTTGACGTCTGCTAGTGTGTGTGTGTTCACTATATGTGTGTGATCGGGTACAGTATATGCCCATTACACACTGGAAATGTCAGTCTCCCTCTCTACAGCTTTCTGTTGCCACTTCATCTTTTATCCATCCATTGCTTTTATTTAGCGCTGTGCAGCTTTTCACCTTGGCCTCCACTTACCCTGCTCTCTGGTGTTTTAGTTCTGGTTTAACTTCCCATATAACCTTCTCTTTGACATGGTAGAGAGTATACTCAAAAAGAAAGACATACAGAAAAAAGGGCAAAAAAAGAAAAATAAATGAAGTGGGTAAGGGGAAACGAAAAAAAAATAAAAGCAATGTGTGTGACAAAAATGTTTTTGTTCATGCTTAAGTGAATTTACCCTGACTGTGTGTGGGCAGTTTGAGGGATTCACATGTGTCTACAGGTGTGTGTGTGTGTGTGTTTGTGTAAGAGAGAAATGGGGGGGGGGGGGTGTCTGTGTGGTACGAGTTGTCTGCAAGTCATCTATTTTGTTTAGATGTCAGGGCAGGTTCTGACCTTCTATAGTAAATGTTTGGTCTGTAGATGTGAATTGACCAGTGGATGAATGGATTACACACGGCATAGACACACACACACACACGCACACAGATCTGTAAACCGTGCTAATATCCAGCCTGACCTTATCAGTGTGATATTCACATGGCAGAATCATTTGGGATTATTTGTGGTTGCTTGATGCACACAAACACATAAACTGACAGTGTTTGGCACCTTCATTAGAGATGATGCATAAAGGTGCACATGTTGGCCATGCACGCAGACACACACGCACACACACACACACACACACACACGCATAAGATAGCATCCTCATTAGCATCGTCACGGTAAAAATAGCTCACCTTTCTTCATTCAGAGGCCAGAGTATACGAGTTGACATGATTGCATCTCAGCTTGCAAATCAAGAGACAATGGGGCAGTAATTTTTCAGCAAGCTCTCCTTCATCCACCAGTTTAATCTTCTGCCTGCACTATGATTGGCTGAGTGTAGTGGATGGGTATTTGATTGGTCAATTTGTTCACTTGTGTTGTATCATTTCTGAAGTTAGAGTGGTTCTTGTCACTGTTATCAGCCGTCATTGCTGCGCATTCTGCTGATGGTGGTGCAAAGATGTCAGTTCTCTCATCAGTCTGTGCGAAAAACCCAGCCCAGTCAGCTTAAAATTGTAAAATTGTAAATTGCTACAAAAATATACTTTTTACTCCCACCTGATCTTTAATCAGCTTTACTGGTGCTATTCAAACCTTTGAGGGAGCAAATTAGTACTATTAATACAACTTCTTACTATTAATACTGTATATCAGCCCACATCCATCTCTCCTGCAGGACCATTTTTACTCTTTTTTTCATGAGTGGAGCATAAGCTAGAGTTTCCTGTTGAGGCCCACTTATTCTCTACTTTTCCTTGATGAGTGGATTTGAATGATTGTAATGAACCATTATCATCAGCCAACATCTCCCCTGTGTTAAACTCTATCAAAAATGAACAGACCTCCTTGTAGTGATATACAGTAAACTATAGTTTTCTACCTACATCTGACACAGTAGAGTACACAAGTCATTCCCAGTATCAGCTTGATAAAGTTAACTTGAAACTGCATTATTTTACACTCTATCTCTTACTGGAACCAAATAGTTTTTTCGATTGGATAGATGTTCTTAGCAAACTAGATTGTGCCTTATTGTTGCTTTGGATACAGTAGAATACACAGCTCAATCTTAATGAGAGTCTTGTATGATACATTGTAATGGTCTAGGTCACCTCAGCTTCTATTGGCCCGTCTAATGAATGTTTGACTGAGTGTATGTTTCACTAGCCTATTGTTTGGCTGTGTAAACATCCAGTAATTGCACTGTGTAACAGGGGAATAGCGCCACCGGGCTGAAAATTACCGATCAGCAAATGTGGGATAATAGCTGTGTATATCTGTGTGTATTTTTGCCTTTTTGTAGATAGGAGAGTGTATGTTTGTGTGTCTTCAATGCATATGCAATATGCACGGGTGCACTCGTGTGTACGGGTGTGTGCTTTATTGAATGTTTATGTGCATTTGAGCTTGCGTGCCTTTGCTTAACTGCAGAGTGTGTATATATTCAATATGCTGTGTGCATGTGTGCACACCCTTCTCTGGGTATGTATATAAATGAGCACCTGTCTGTCAGCTTAATGCCCTATTCGATTAGGCCTCGATTCTGTGTGTTCAGCTAATTGCAAGGACTAGTGCCGGCGTTTGTGTTTTCCTTACCCTGGCAAATCGCTCCATGGCGCTGCACACTAATGTTTCCCTTCACCAGCCCCACCCATGCCAGCCTCATGTACACACACACATACACACACCCACCCACTCTAAATTGACATTTTCTACATTTTAATTTTCAAGTAGACACACTTATCTAGAGCAAATTAGCTAAAGGGCAACACGTAGAAAAAGCTAGCCTTCATAAACTGCTGTAAATTGGTGTATTTGGGCAGTAAAGTGATACAATGAAAGAACAGAGCAAATCTAAAGGAACACTCAAAGATAAAAAAACACCATATCCCCTTCCTACTGTATGTGAATTATCCTTTGGATTAGATACTTTTTTGCATAATCACTCCTCCTACTAACTCAGGACTTGTGCAAGCATTGCAGATGAAGTGCACTTTCTCCACTTGAAAATCATACAATTAAGAAAAAAAATTCACCGGTTTAAGAACTAGAAAGGCTTATTTTTTGACCTTATCAAAGACATTTTGGGATATTTTTATGATGCTCAGTGAAGAACCATAATTATTTTACCAATCAGCTAGAATAGCTTGTCATTAATAATTGTAACCTTCCTTTGTCCTCACATTGATGAGTGCAAAGAACAGGTTTTCTTAACTTCTACCTATTTATTTAGGTTTTTTACATAAAATGGGCAATGTGCTGTGATGATGATAATCAAAACATATGCAGTCTATATCTGTAATGATACATACTAAAACAATTTAATAATATTGTAAAATCAACAATTGCTCAAGTTCTCTTTGGGCTTGCTTGTGACATACAGTACATTTCATCATCAGCTCTTTCCCCACCATCATCTCTCCTCAATCCCATTCATGTTAGTCACTCTCATTCAACACCTTTCATTCTTCTCACTCTGTCCTTTGTTCACTTTTATTCAACCTCCTGAGCCTCCTATTCCCAGCTGGAAGATGCCACAGAGAAAGTGTATTGATTTTTCTCTCCGTCTGTGTGGTTGCTGCATGGGCTTTGGGTGGAAAAACTCCAGACTCATCTTAAGAAAGAGAGAGAGGCAGAGATAGAGGGGGGCTGCAGGGAAGGCATGGTGGTATGTGCAGACAAAATGAGGTAAAGAAGTAGAAGAAACCACATGTGGCCTCTCATACTGAAGTGATGAAGAGACTACTCTTCCTCTGTCCATTCCATTCATCATTTATCTCCTTTGCACTCTCTGCAGCACATTTTGTTGGTCTTATTCATGGCTTCTCAGTTTCTTCTCTCCTCTGATTTACCTTCCGTGTGGACTTAATATTTCCAGCTCACTTTCTATATCCATCGAGAGAGGTGATCTGTGATTACCAGAGTCCAATTTCCATTTGCCCATCAGTAACTGGGGAGCAGTAGGTAAGGAGGAGGAGAAGGAAGGTAAAAGAAGACTAGGTGTTTTCATTGCAGGTGACTCACCACAGTTTTTTTGTTTTTTGTTCAATGTTTATTTCTGGATGGGTTTCATCCCAGGCTCCATCCACCCATCTCTATCTATCCATTTGTCTGCCCAGCTATTACGAGCATCACCCTCTCTCTTCCCCCACCCTTCATTGATCCCATTTACTGTGGCAGGGATTTGTGTTTGGTTCTTCCAGCTGCAACAGAGCACCACATTGAGACATTTTTTTGCAGAAGGGAAGACCATGTGCAGAACATGCAACATTGCTAAAGGCCGTAAGAGCCAAAACAACATAGAAAATCCACAATATCTCTTTGGAATAAGTTAAAGCTAGTATCCATAATGATCTCATATTGATATATCAATAATACTATAAATGACTAATATGGGATGCACAAAATCTACACATTTTCCATTTACTGACGAAGTTGACCGTATTCACCTACTTGTCAGGTCTCAGCTGAATCCCAACGCTTGGGCTGTATGTGCCAAAAAGAAAAAAAAAGAAAAAAAAAACGTAGCTTTCAAGCATTTGTCAGAGTTGGCTATTTTCCTGGATAGCATCTTAATTAAGTTGCGCTTTTAATTAAAGAGACCCGGAACTGCACTTTGAGTCAATGTTTGTGCAACTTCACCTGCATCTTATTCTGACTGCTGTTTATTGGCAGAATTGCTGGGGTCTCTTCTTTGTATTGACTTTACCTTCACTAATGCACTCTACCTGAGGATGCATACAGGAACATTTGCACACACACATGCATAAACGTGTGAACGGATACACAGAGGAACTGATGTGTGAAATCAGCAGCACTGGTTGGGTGTGCTGTATGAAGATGTACAATATTAACTTACATCTACTGTAGTCTTTCTCTCTTTCCCTTAGATTATTGACATCCGTAGACAGAAAATGTTTAAAAAAAAAAAAAAAAAAGAGGGCCATCAGTGAGAATGAAAAGGCAAGATGATTAGAGGGAAAGAGAGAATGCACATAGCAAGAGATAAAGACAAAGAGGAAAAAGGTGAGTGTGGACTACTGGAATGATTTAATAGCCAATATTTGAAAAGTGTGCCATTTCCTCCTCTGTCAAAGTCAAACTCTTATTCAGCTCCTCCAGAGTAACAGGAGAAATTTGATCACCAAGGCAGTAAATTACCTAAATTGCATTTTCTCTCTTTCTACTGTTCTTCCTGCTTTTTTCTCTCTATTCTCTCACTCTCTCCCTGCCACATTGTCTCTCTCTCTCTCTCTCTCTCTCTCTCCCCTCCATCCCAACATCGTGATGAAGATTGATGTGCAGGTCCTAATTAGCATCTGCTTTAGTATGCACACTGCCAGTCTATCCATTCCTAACCCTCCAATCAGTTAACAGACATGACAAGCCTTGTCCAATCAGATTAAGGCCAGCGGGACAGGCTTCCTGTGTGGAGCTGTCACTCCAGATGCATTGTGGGCTAGGAGACCATAATCATGTAACCTAGAGTTTTCAAATTGTGTGTACAATCATGCACTATATGAGGTTGTGAAGACAGAGTATGATATCATATAAATACAACACTATAAATGTGATTATTGTGATGTGATATCTTATTGATTAAAACCACCTAAGTTGTCAGTCCTGGTAAATGTGTTTTACTAAAATGTCACAGTGTTATTTTTAGAGATTGTAGATTCACTGATTGAATCTCACTGAAAAGACACTAAATAGTATCAAGAATTATGTCTGATATAATTAAAACATTAAGGATTGTAAGCTTAAATGTTGTTGTTTTTTACTTTTTAAGTCAAAGGTCAGGGTCAGCTACCTAATTGCTTCTTTGGGGTTGCTGCTCGAGGGCACATCATCAAAATGGATGCTTCATCAAGAGTAACAAAACCCAAAACCTGAATCTGTGTAAAGTCTGACAAAAAAATATGAACTGTATGTCTGGGGACGTATAAATTCATGACTACGTCCATGGCTTTTTCACTTAACTGCCTTTCTATGCAGTTTGACTTCATGAACATGGGACACTAAATTTCATAACCCAGTGGCACACACTTTTTTGCTTTGTCGTTATTTATCACATTCTCCATTACATTATTCATCCTTCCACACTTTGCCTCTGCCATTTCATCCATTTGAGTTCAGGGATACAGGGAACATGACAATGAATGATGCAACAGGGGGAAGATGTATTGCTGTCACTCATGTCTCTCCCTACACCTTCAGCCTTCCTCTACCAGGCAAAGGAATTGTAATTATTCACAGAAACAATCAACCAATCAGTGTGAACAGCATTGTTAAACACAGAGCATCACTATTGTGTGTGTCTGATTGTGTGTGACTTTCAGTATTTCTTCAGATTTGATGAGCTTTCTTTTCTCACTGTGTGCATACATGTATCCATGTGTGTACTGTATATCAGTGGTCATGAGACCTGAATATTAAAAGAGGGAGATACGTAGAGAAATTTTATGAAAAGAAAGAAATCCTTTGATAATCCTTGCATTTTCATGTGTTGTACTTCCTCTCGAATTGTCCCCCCCTCCCGTGCAAGTGTGTGTGTGTGCCTGCATCAAAGCCCTCCATCACACAGCAGTCTTTTGTTAAGTCCAAGTTATATCACTCTGTCTATGCCTCCACCCTCCCTTCCCCACCAACCCCCCCTTTATTCTTCGTATGTCAGACTACACTCCTGCCATACCTAGTGTTTCCACTAAAAGTATTTTGCTGCATCACGCCTCCGCTTGCCTCAAGAAATGGCAAAGTAACCCATCTAACCAGAACACAGTGTGCAGCAACGGTGCCACCTAATTTATTCTCATACCCACTGGTATGGCGTATCAGGAACATGTAGCTCAGGTTTAAAAAAGGCAAGTCAACAAATTGTTCTGTGCAGGATTTATTACCACACAAGGAATAAAATAATAAAATAACATAAAGAATATGGCACACAAACTGCAGCATATTGTGTTGCAGATTCCTCAAAAGCTGTGTGGGTATTTAGTGTGAACCCTGCAGTTTTGTTGGCACTGCCTCTTTGATCAGTTCTCCTTTTCGCGGGCTGTATCCCTTTCTGTGTGCATCCCGCTGTTTGACGTCGTTGGCTTGTCGCCTAGCGGTGCATCTACCAGGGCTGTGGCTCTCATTAGCACATGGTGTTGACATGACTGGCATCTCATCTGAGGGTTGTTTTCCTCTTTCTCTATCCCTTTTTTATTTTTCCATTTCCTACCAGCTTCCCATGCCCATTGTGCCTGCAGTTGCCTTCGTACACTCTGCTTCCCCCCCCCCCCCATTCTCATTCTCCCTCTGTGTTTCACTCTGTCTCACTCTGTCTCTCTCCCTACCAGGGGTTTTTAATTAATGGCGAGCCATGATGCTTATCTTATCAGCAGATCACTTTGCTTTCTATTAACTACACTGAAAGAGCTGGGAGGCTGCAGGCGATTGATGACACACACGCACATGCTCAAACACACACATATACACGGTCATCCACATTAGCACATCATTAGATACATTCATACGTACACTGAAGTACAGACACAGATTAATATGAAAGCAGTTGCAAGTGCATGTGCGCGCACACACACACACTCTGACAGACACAAACTCACACAGGAACAAACAGGCACAGAGGCAATTGTGTCCACATAAACACACATCATGATCCTATCTTAATCTTGCCACACACTCACACACATAAACAAACAAACTGCCCTGATGGTATCTGGCTGTGTGATTTAAGGAGTGTTGTTTGAGGGTCTCTCCTCCTAAATCCCCTAAATGCCTTGGGAATCCCTCCCTCTTCCTCCCTCTCTCTATCTCTCCTCTACCTCCCTCCTTCAGTCCTGCTTTATGGCTGAATGAACACTTATCATTCGGCAGATAAAGAGCCGTCCATGCTGGAGTTTGCTTTATCTGTGAGAGCCATGTTTACTCCCCGTGAACGCTCTGCTTTTCACAGATGTTTCATAGACCGCATTCGCTTGATCCGACCGAGATGAGAGCACGTGTCGAGGCTTCATTTTCTGCTGCAAAAACTTTAGACACACACACACAATCCTCTACCCCATCAATTTTAACTCTCCAGGCAGGTCAATTGTACCATATTTACCACATTTTCATGTTTGGGGAGGGTGAGCTAGCAGGCAAAATAAATCAACGTTTTTCACGATAGCTTGATGGGGATTACAGTGGGCCACATTTTGGCACAGAACAGTGAGCATGAAGGCAGAAACAACAAAATCAATCCTCAAACACCACAATCGATGGGAGCCGCAAAATTTCAACATAGGTTTTCTTCAGATCTCATTGAGAGTTGACAGTTTATTTGAAAGGAGTGAGAGAAAGAGAGACAGAGGAAGTTACAGAGGAACAGTTTACAGAGTAGTTATTGTAGAAAATATTACAGTAGATTGTGGAGATACACACATGCACGCGTGTGCATGCACACAATCGCCCACACTTTCTTGCACACTCATAATTTCCTCATTTGGGGAACTGTAGAAAAAACAATTATCAGCAGGCGATAATACAATAAAGGAGACCATTTCCTGGGTATTACCAGGGGACAAAACATTTATTTCACTTTGTCCAGTGTGCTCATAGGAGTGTAAACTCCTGTTAGAAAGTATAGAACATAACTCACACCACTCACACTGCAGACAGCATGCAGGCAGTAGTAATGCTGTGTTGTGCAAGTTTCTTAAAATTCATCTTATCTTTATAGTTTTTTTTTTTTGTTGTTGTTTTTTGGCACTGCACTTTGCATTTCACATAAAATCACATGCCAGTCAAACTATGCAGACAATACTATAATGTGTTTTTTTTTTCCTTGGATCTCCATGGAGCTTTTATAAGTGAAACTTTTTGTCTTCAGTGGCGGCATCTTGAATGACACCCTGGGCGAGATCCCCTACCTATTTTTGTTAGCCATTTCACACAATTCATGAAACCAAAATGTGCAATGATACTATAGGCTGTTTTATTATATTATGAATGAAATGTGCATTATTTGGAAGAAAGTGTTACTGACTTACAGTGGATTCCCAGTTTCCCCCCTTGTCCGTTGCATTAGGGAGACCCAGAGGTGAACTGTCCCCCCCCCCCACACCTTCTCAGCAAGCAGGGGCGCTTGCAGCTGTAGGGGGCGCCAATTTGCCAATTCCCCACACAGTGATATGATAGAACAGATAGATAATAGAAAACCGCTTCGCGGCGCAGAGGATTTGTGTTCGTGCTCATGGTGCTCGTGCCACCCCCCATGTGTCATGAAAAAATGCTGCCCTGGGCGGCTGCCCGCTACGCCGATGCCCAAAACCGCTACTGTTTGTCTTTGTCAGACATGGCGGCTACCATTTTGATTGTGATTGAAACACAGATGTAAAGCTTTTATGAACTCTCTATGTCAAATCATCTGTCCACGATGAGTTGAAAGACTGTCAAAGAACCACTGTGTTGTCCTTCAAGGAAAACCCAACTCCTCTTGAATCATTTGCATGCAGTACATGTGGAACTGGATTTTAGTTTTATTAGTGTTTATTTATAAGTGTTCATAGGTGCCTGCTTAACCTGCTGGCCTTAATGTCACATACTGTCATTTCCTGGGCCTGTGATGGGTGGAAATTATAATGTTTTGGCAAATTGGGCATTTATCGCGTGATTTGCATTGTGTTGTCCCTCTGTGTTGCTCAACTTGTAAAGCTCTTTCCCATAAGAAAACAGAACAAAGTGGATTTTGACGTTTAAATCTCTGCTATTCGTATGTCTTTCTCAGTGTATATTGTGTAACAGCGTAAGTGATTGTCTGAATATGTGTATCTCTGGGTATGCTGGGAAGAGTCTGATTTTATTGGACTACTTTCAGGTAATATCCTGTTTTCTAGCCAGATGCTTTGTTCAAGTACTGCAGGAATCAAAGTGTCTCTGTTTGTCTGTCTCTCTGCAGAGAGTTTGGGTGGAGAGATCCGGAGCTGCCAGAGGTGATCCAGATGTTACAGCACCAGTTCCCATCGGTGCAGTCCAATGCTGCAGCCTACCTACAGCATCTCTGCTTCGGAGACAACAAGATCAAAGCCGAGGTTTGTATCTATGTGGGTGTGTGTGCATGCGTGTTTTCAGTGTTTTGAGTATTTGATTAAAATCAGGACTGTAGACAAGGAAATGATTGTAGCTTGGATGATGAAAGCCATAAAAAAGGTGTGTAAGAGGAATCCCTTCTTCAACACATTCTTATGAGCTCTGGCTGTTTTGCATTTTCCTGCAGTCGCTTTCAAGAAATAGTGTATTAACTAACCAGTTCCACACTGATGTTCTGCATGATAAGGCTTGCTGTAGTCCCTGAGTGGTTCCTTCTACTGAGTTGTATATATAGTGCCAGTAAAGTTCAATTAGTCCCAGAGTTGGAACTCTCTAATAAACCCTTTGAATAAGGCTAGCGGTTCTCTAAAACAATGGCAGTGGCATATGCAGATGCACTCACATCCAAACCCACAGATACACAAAGTCTTTTCTTTTTCTCTCTCTTCAAATGCTTCTCAACACACATCCCTCCCCACCCTATAATACTTTCAGAATCAATTTACCAGTACATGCAGGCGAGGGCATTGACATTTTTTTTTCTTTAAGAAATTAATTTTAGCGGAGTCAGTCAATAGCTGCTACTGCAATCTCATTTAAAAGTGACACACACATTGCTAAAATGGCCATTCACACACAATTACAAAGGAACACAAACTGAAAAAAACACAACAGAAAAATTAATATTAACTATCTGCAAATGCAGGCAATTAAACAATGTAAACATGAAGACACAGCTAATTTTCATTCACACCGACCCACTTACTCACCCACACAAAGACACACATATACAGATTCAAAAATGCAATCACACTTGCATACAAAAACATCACACTTCATTCCACTCCCACTCTCTCATCCACACAGCTCCGATAGAAACCTAAGTGTTCATGTCTTTTGTAATGGGTTTAATTATTGCCTGAATAGAGGTGTCCAACAATGGAGAAAATAGCAACAGTGTATTGACAGTGGATGCTTTGGCCTGCCTTCATCAGTCTGTTTGATTGTCTTGCTCAGGGCCCAAGGCACCGCTAAACACTATTTACACAAATTCAATCTGGAAGAGATATCAACTGTCCAAAATTGACGCTTCGCATCACATCAAATAAAAGCAAGCATTCACATGCATTATATCTACATGCACACACGGCCGCATGTGCATTCAGTGACAAAATGTAACACGTGCATTGTGATGCAACAAGACACACATAGAAATGTGTCCTCAACCGTGTTTCTTAAATAGTTTTTAATGAAAACTTGATGATCACAAAGCCAGATATGGGTTATTAGTTTAGTTTCTTCTGTTAGAATGAAGCAATATATTGTGTATCCGTGGCTTTTATATTGATAGGAGTAATGAATTTTGTTATGATAAATAAGAATATTATTTATTTTTAAGCCATGTTTCCCATGGAACAAAGCAATAAACCCCTGATACCAATTTATATTATCCATTATAATAGTGCTTCTCTTCAGTTTTGCATTTACATTGTTCTATTCACACTTGAGAGTGAAAACATTTTTTCTGCTTCCTCCGTTTTATTTCTGAAGTGCTTTAAAACTCAATAGCACCTTTTATCGTGTTACATTTGATCACCCTAAGAGGCCGTCTGTGTATGTACTGTAAAGCCGCCACATTAATGATGGAGCACATCTCGGAACATCTTGACTCTCATTGACGTCTTTTTCTCAGATCTTCTTTATATCTGGCAGTATTCATTAAATTTCAATCAAAGGAAATTTTAAAGAAAGTTTCAGAACAAAATAAACATTTCATGGCCTTCATGAGAGAGTCTGTGAATAGAAGTTGGTTTTACTATTGATGTTTCCTCAACCTGCGTGCTTAATGTAATAAAAATTCCCCTTTTGTTCAGTCAACCTCTTACGTATCTTGGTGGATCTTCATGGTTGTGACACAGCTTTATTATTTTCTGTTCAAGAAGAGTAAATGTCTGTACGACTGTCTTTGTTCTGTCACAAAGAATACAAAACATTTGTAGGGTCATTAAATTGGTACAAATACAACATTAATCACATAAAAATGTTAGACTTTGACTGCCTATGCTACTAATGGGCAAATAAATGATGGTTCTGAGAGGAATAGATAAAAACCTACAGACCTTCCATACCCTTTTCCTTTATTCAATGACCTGCTCTTTGGCTGCAATTTATAAGGAGAAGTGGGACTTCAGTTGATGGAGTTCTGTGATAATTCACTAATAATTAACTCTTCTCCCCATCCACCCATTGACTTCTCAGTCCTGACTGTCGCTGTTAGCAATAATTTAATATAGATAGCCCTTCCATTGATTAAGACTACCAAGATTACAAAAACTAAGAACAAATTCACTTGTTTGATTGATTCTTTTTAGATCAATGTTCTTTTGATTGTTTACTTCATATAAATTGTGCATCCAATTATAGTTAACATAGCTCCTCTGGCAAGTTCACAGTATCTTTCATCAGTGTTGCCTATTGACTCCCATGATGGGTTTGTCAGGAGGCTATGTTTAACTTTGCTTGACACAGGCACCTTTCCAATCAGCTGAGCGTGAAGACCAAAACCAGGGAAGGGTATAGATATGGTTCAAAACTGTCATTTTTATGATTAGAAATATTATTAATTTTATAGTCATACATATGGTTGTTTTTATGATTAGAAATATGGAATATTTTTTGTAAAGGAATTCAAATTGAGTGATTACGTTTGGGTGCAGAGCACAGTATTAATTTTTAATAAAGTGCCAGGATTTTGATTTAGATTCTAATATCTCACATCTAAGGTACCTTATATTTCGTAGTGTCATAATTAAAAAAATTTGAACACAGTGTTAAATGCATGACACACTGGCTTTGTCACATACACAAGCGATGTCACGAAGCCTTCTAGCGATTTCACATATCCCATTATAAAAGTAGTACTTAGTGACAGAGTTCTGCTGTGTATGAATGTGTGTGTGATTATGTCCATATCTGTAAACTTGCCTGTTTTAAAAATAACCTTTGACAGCAGTGATTGAATATGCATTTCACTGGCAAATAACGTGACAACTTTATTACCCAGGGATTCATAACAAAGCAAATGTCACAAAAGATTATGTAAGTAAGTGACAGTTTTTGTATTTTTTTTTTCTTTTCCTAAACCTTGGCAGACCTTACAGATGATGTTTCCTTAAAGGACAAGGAGGTCCTCTGTGCCTGGAAATGTTCTTTCTTTTCTTTTAGGGGTCACATGTCGTAGTTTTGTCCTGCAGCACCACTGCTCCTTCTTGTTTTAGATTCACAGCTGTGTCCTGAGTTGTTCAGAAAATGCCATTTAAACATTTGACAGCTACTTTCACAAAATAATAATTCCCACAAAATCAAATCAAATAATGGTAATTTTGAAAGTGTGGCAGGTAATTTAAGTCACTACTTGACAGTACTGAAACACGCCCTATATTTTTGGGATATTGAATAGTCACTTCAAGATTTTTCATTCTTCTATTTGTATATCTTCAAGCAACAGGCTGTGATTTCCAGTTATTTTAGAGCTTCTTAGAGGCTTACTTAAAGCATTCTCATCCAATAGAAGAAACTTATTAGTTTAAAAAAATAAAAAATAACAGTAACACATCAGTAAATACCAATATCAGATATTCAACAAATATATAATATTATATATACTTAAACAAGAATTATTGTATGTTATTGGTTCTTGAATTTGAATAAAAGTAGATTTTCAAGATATCACACTTTACATTATGAATGTAGATGGTAGCTATTTGCTATAAGCACTGATCTAAAGACTTTTCTCAGCCAGACAGACACAGATGGCCGGGGACACACTGAGCAGCTAAATACAGCCACAACATGGCTGCTATTTGTTGCTAAAGAGATACTCTGCAGGGCCGGGGTTGGGGAGGTGGAGTGAAGGGCAAAAAAAGAAAAAAGTAGAATATTGCTTTCTGTTATCTGTCTATCTTATCACGTAACAAGAATGCAGTCTGTGGTTTTGGAAAGTGTGGAGAAAGATGATTAAGCAGCAATTTGTCTCTGGATGGCAGACGCGTGTGCACGCTTTACTTGTTTCATCACAGGTGTGTGTGCACTTGGTTATGTGGGAGTGCATGTGTGTTTGGACGAGGTGTGTCTCTGTGTGTGTGTGTTTTGTGCCTTATTCTGTGCTTATTTTTTAGAATTGTGTTTGTTGTGTATGTTTTTGTGCCAACACTTTGGCAATAATTGTTTCTAACATGCATGCCATTAAAATACATATTAAATTGAAATTGAAATTGACATTGAGAGAGAGAGAGAGAGAGAGAGAGAGAGAGAGAGAGTCTGTATCTGTGTGGCAAGGCAGATGGAGGTCTGGCCTCAGCTCAGATTACAGTTGACCACAGAGGCAGCATGGCAAATTTATCTTCAGCATCATTTATAGCTGCTCTAGACTCATACACACATATGGCACCCACAGACACACACACATACTTGGATGCAAACAGTTACCCATACGTTGCACACACACACAGTAAAAGCCCACTGACATGTCAGCTCATGCATCCATGCATCCCCTTTAGGTACACCAGCACACACACACTGTGTCGGACTAAAGTTCAGTCACATCAGTAATTCATTTTGGGTAGCAGCCTTGTCGATATCCATTTATCCAACAGACCAGTTGAAGGGAGGGGAACGTGCCCCCTGACTCTGTGTCATTCCTCCCCCTCCGCCCTCCCCACTCACTCTCTCTCTTACACCTATCCATTTTGTTTATCTCACACCTCATATATCACTGTATGCCACTCCTACTTTATTTTGACATCGATTACCTTAATTTCCTCTCCTCCCACCTTTTTATAATTTAAAACGTTTTCTTTTTACAGCAGACCTGCTTGAATATACAGCAGCGTATAAATTCAGGGATCTAATGTACGGGTACTGGATCAGATTACATTGCAGTTAGAGCTATGGTATATTTTCACTGTTTTACACTTTCTTGTAAGCAATGAGGTGAAGTCAGTATGATAATAAAAATCTGGTTTTAGATTTTTAGACCGTGAACTGTGCAAACTGCAAGCCGTGATTATCTTTTAAACAGACATCAGCATGAAAGATAAGAAAGACAGAGCGAATGATCCATAGCAAATACTGTAATAATATTACATGCTTCTGCACAGTGAAAACCATATGTACAATGTTCCACTCTGATCATGGTGTAATGTTTGCTGTGATGGTTGAAGCAATAGCTTTTTTTTAAATTCCAGTCTTTAGCAGGTACATATCACCTCTGGCATCAATATTCTGAGAACTTCCATCAATGACGACAAATTAAAAATACTTTCATAAGACTGACATATTTCAGGAGGAGAAAACCCTCTTCAATCAATGATGTTTTTTTTGCACTGAAAGGTCCAATGACATTGAGGAGGACCTATTGGCAGAAATGGAATATTTATAACTATGTTTTCTATCACCTGAAAATAAGAATTGTTAGGTTTTTCTTACCTTAGTATGAGCCTTTTATATCTGTGGAGGTTGTGATTTTGTAATGCCATGTTTCTACAGTAGCCCAAAATGGACAAACCAAACACTGGCTCTAGATAGGACCGTGTGCTTTTCTGCGTATTTCGTGGCCACCGTAGTGTCTCCTTCCTGCTTGGAAGGGGAGGGTGAAGCAAGAGAGTTACAATCTGCAACTACACGGCTAGATGGCACTAAATTCTAATGGGTCCTTTATGCAAAGCTGTTTATAATTCCTTCCTTCTGGGTTTTTCCTACCCACCAGGTAACCTTTAGAGAATGTGTCTGGTTTGTTTTCTTTGGTCCAGTGGTCTGAGTGCTGAGAGTCTGTGGATGTAAGTTACAAATTCATAATTTTTCTCTGAAACGTTTCTTGTCACTCTCCAGAAACTGGTGTCAAAAAGCTAGAATAACCCTTCAAAGTGGGTCTACATCTGTATTAACGGTCATATGTTAGTATCAAAAGGGGACCACCCACTCAATGACACATACACACTCACACATTGGGATTATTAGGCACTTTCCCTGTCCCCTGCTTTTAAGAGTAATGGTCTGTGTTTTCTCTGTTGCCTTACTCTTCAAACAACAGAGTAGAGCCACTAGTGCATTTGTCAAGTTGGGAATCTCATTGCTGCAGAATTAGCTGTGCCCCTGCCTCAGAACAATATTAGGTAGACGTAGGTTATTAATGCCATTCTTGGCCCAGTTTCGAATGCTCCAGAGGGGAATGTTAGCCTTGGGCCAAGAACTCAATTAGCCAAAGGTTGAAAGGCTCTAAAATGCAGTTAGCCCTAGGCTAAGTGTCAGGGAAAAAACAAAAGTCCTTGCGTATGTGTATGCCTGCCTGAGTGTGTGTGTGCTTAAAAAAGGTTGAAAGGTGTGACACATCTTCACTTACTTGCAAGCAGTAAACTGTATTCAGTGTGCTTTGGCTTCACATGCCACCATCCCAGGTATGTGTCACCCATGTATCCTAGTGCCAGCTTTCACGCCAGCAGCACCTCTGATTCCCACAATCGCAGCTGTCACCACTGCTAACTGTTACCACGGCAATGCTGTCGCTATGGGTTACCAATAGCCGTGGCCGCCACGGAACAGCGGGAGACAAAGACAAATCAATCTGCGCTTCTAATCTTCTTTACATGGAATAGAGGAATAGGTGCAGAGATATTGGCAAGCCTTGTAGGTAGCTCAGAGGCAGTACAAAGTAATAGCACTATGGCTTTTATGGAATAACAGATTAACTGTGACACAAGCATAAAGAGGAGATGGGAGAAGAGCAGAGATCAGTGCGAGAGAAGGGAAGGGGAGGAGAGGAGCAGAGGTGAGGACTGGGGGGCATAGGAGGGGCAGCAAATCAGGTTGAGGAAATTGTGTGGCCAATGGAGCAAGGTTAGTTTGCCATTCATTGCATCCCTTAATCCATTTTAATTGAATAGATAAGCAAAGTCATTTTGCTCGATAAACTCCTGCTGTGTCATCAAACACCTCCATCCTCTCTGCCCTCCATCACTTTCTTATGCTTTCTTTCTCTCCTTTCACCCTAATTCACTCTCTCCACACATAT
Organism: Morone saxatilis; assembly: GCF_004916995.1. Lineage (NCBI taxonomy): Eukaryota > Metazoa > Chordata > Actinopteri > Moronidae > Morone > Morone saxatilis. Next base: position 8,115,797 of record NW_023339650.1, read on the forward strand.
TTGTCATTTGTATATTGTCACTATGAAGAAATCAAACTTAAATAGCCCTTGTAGACATTATGACATGTTTTCTTTTTTTTCTTTTCTTGCTTTACTTATGCCAGATGTGTGAGGTTTCCACAGGAGACAAAATAATGAGTGCCAGACATAATCACAAGAAAAGGTCTGGAAGTCTATTTATTGCACTTTACTTTCTAACTTGTCTGTATGGTAAACTCCACCTATCTGGTGCTTAATGAAACAAACAGTCAGAATTAGTGCCAGCACTTAATGTCCCAGGTCTGGGGGAGAACATGCAGAAAAATAAAAGAGGGTTTCAAGGAGCATGATTATGCAGTTAACTGTGAAAAACTTTTTTCGAGTTATCTGGCTGAGTAACTCTGCCTGTTACAGTACTCCAGAGATTAAATAAAAGCAGAAGCGTGAAAAACAGGCGCTCTCTCTCTCTCTTTTTCTCATGCGCGCACACACACACACATACACACACACACACACACACACACAAACTAGTTGCTCTATCTATGTTACAACTAGTCTCCTGGTGATCACAGCAGCCGGTTTCTTGTGATTAGTACTACACCCCTGTTGACTGGACTAAACAAGGGTTGCTTTAAGCTCTTTGGCCCCCTAAGGCCTATGAAGATCCCTGCAGTGGAGAAGCGATGTGTGAGGGTTTAAAAAGCAGCAATATGGAGAGAAAGCAATGTGTTGCACCATAGGGGGAAGGAATTGTGTGTAACACCATAGGGGGATGGCATAATGTGTAACACCAGAGTGCCCTCATTGCTATCCCTACTGGGCTAACAGGCCTGACTGCCTTGTCTTCTCACAGAATCAGGATATAATCATAAATCTAGACTTATTGGTTTGTTTGTTTCACATGTCTGTGTGTATTTATATCAGGGATGTGCATCTCTATCACTGAGGCTGATGTGATACAAATCTTGATGGAATCATCCAATACATATGAAGCAACTACCAGTGTCATACGAGTCACTGTTATTGCGATGCAGTGTGATTCGACATGATTTGATTCAACACAATGCAATTCAACGAGATACTACGAGATACGAGATGCTATGCAATTCAATATGGTACAGATAGTTTCATTTGATTTCTTTGGTCCCTCTTAAGCAGCTTGAGAAACAATTTATGAAACAGAAATGTTAATGATAAAAGGGTTAAAATGGTGTAAAAGTTGTGTTTTAGATATATATGACTTGTGGGCTATTTTAAAAAATACAAGCATTATTTTTAACTCACAATTGCTTTAGATTTTTATATTTATATTATATAACTGCATATTTCACAGCATATTATGGATGTTTAATTGTAATGTCTTGATCTTGGCCTAAAACTGTAATTTACAACTATAAATAATAAAACATTTAATATTTGCATTTAATTAAAAGATGCAGAGGGTAGGGAACACAAATTCCTATTTGGTTTCTGATATTACTTCTCATCATTTTAAGTTTATATTATATATTTTCCATTTCCATCATAAACACATCCACACCATAATAATTCATGGTGGGTATAAAATATACAATATATACAATATATATACAATAATGTTGTATAAAGCAATTCAACCAGTTGTCTGTTTGAAGAAACAGTTGTGCCTCGCACCAATTTCCCTTTTCAGATAGCAGAAAGCGTCAGCAGTAATGGGTTAGTCCAGTGTACATTTTATGTAGGGAAATGTGAACCACACAACCACAAAAGACAAATGCAGGCAGGATGAGAGACAGGCAGACATGCATATGAGAGGCACAAACGTATTGTAGTTTTGTTATATTATAAGCAAAGCTGGAGTCACAGCTCTTTTCCTTCTCTCATCAGTGTAATTAAGTGTCATTTTGTGAAAGCATAGTCATTAGCAGTGTCAGAGTATGTTTAATTAGTACACATTGGGTTATTAATCTGATTGGCAGGACTGACATATACTGTAGGCCACACACACACTCCCAGACTGTACACACATACCAAAGTAAATACCTGCATTTACAAATAAACTGTTGACCACCAACATTTTTCTGCCGGCTGATGTTAATTTCAGTCTAAGCATAGCAGAATAATAGAGACATTGTGCACAATTTTGCATCTATCTGAGTCTACAAAGACTTATTTAATAAAAAATGTTTTTTTGTTGTTATTGTTTCTTTGTTACATAGATTCATTCAGTTTCTTTCACCTTCAGATCCGCAGACAAGGAGGCATCCAGCTGCTGGTTGACCTACTGGACCACAGAATGAGTGAGGTTCACCGTAGCGCCTGCGGAGCCCTGAGGAACCTGGTGTACGGCAAGGCCAACGATGAGAACAAAGTGGCCCTGAAGAACTGCGGGGGGATTCCTGCCTTGGTCCGCCTGCTGAGGAAGACGGGAGATGTGGAAATCAGAGAGCTGGTCACAGGTAGAGTATCTGCACCTCTGTGTATATAGCTGCAGCCATTTTCAAGTATGATTCTGCTCCTGTGGCCTCAGGAGAGGTTATAATGGTGTGTGTGTGTGAGTGGATAGAATTTGATATGTGGAGATGCGAGTATCACACCTACACCAAAACTGGGTAATTTAATGTACCATTGCAAAACCTACCAATACAATACAAACATTGCAAGAATATTTCAGACAGAGCAAGAGAAATAAAAATAACTTTCTGTCTTGGTTTTTAGTTTACTGCTGTTTGTTCATTTTATTTGTTTCTATACCTATTATTTTGGGAATTTAGTAATCGACTGTGTGACTGATTACTCTTAAGACTGTTTTGGATGTTCTAGTCAGTAAATCCAAAACATTTAATACTGTGGTACCCAGCTATGACTCATACATACTAACACACAAAGACAGGAGGGACACGATGCATGCATTCCTAGAAACAAACACACACTTTTACATACACATAACCACAGTGTATTCAAGTCTCATTTGGCTTGACAGCGGCAGTAGTCTTAGCTGATTGATTTTATTTCATGGAGAATTTATACATTTAACTTTGACTGAAAGAATATTCTTTAGAAAAGGTTACTATTCACGCTGCAGAAACCAAGGCTGTTTCGTCTTGAGTTTCTTCGGATGCCAACAATATTTGATATTCAGAGTTCTCCTCAATGGACTGATAGAAGAATAAGAATGCAGAGGGAGCAGCAAAGCAGAGAGCTTTTTTAGTTAAAACATCGTTTCTCATGTTTTGCTATGTGTGCGCTCAACTTTTTTATCAAATGGTTAAGTTGTAATGCAAATAAGTTTGTCTTGTGTGTTTTCTGCAGGGGCGCATGCATACGATCACAGAAACGTGTGTCCACCTAACATTCGTGTCAAGTCCAGCGAGTGTGATGTTTTACAACCATTGGTCAATCTTGTTTTCACCTTGAGGGCATGAGCAGTACAAGTTAGCCAGTGCACTGGAGACAGACACGTACAACAGTACACACACCCACACAGACAAACTTAGAAATGCACATGCATACACACTCAGATGTACAGCACTTATTGTGGAGTTGCACTCAAATATCTGTGTAGGCAAAAGATGTATGGATTATATTTTAACACCCACCTAAGCACACAGACTTTACATGAGCTGATATAATCTGATTTTAGTTGCTCCTGAAATAGTTTGCAATAGGCCTCCCACAAGAATTTAATATTCTTCTAGAGGCCCTTTAGTACTGCAGCAAACACGAACGCATGCACTTCGTCCCTCTCTGCTTAACACAGATGCTCACACTCACACACATACACCACCCCAAGCATATGTAATCTCAATGTGCAGCCACAGTTAGTTTCCAGCATGACACTGGTTCTACAGCCTCAGGACAAGTGTGTGCCGATGTGTGTGTGAATTATGTTTGTGTATCTATCTTAGGATTTAGTCTGTAAAAGTTAAACTCTGTGATACTAATGAAATTCAGCAAGTAGTAATCAGACAAAGACAAAGACACACATGTGGCACACAGATTTGGCTACAATTTATATTAATCGGGTGAGCTGTGACCAGCCAATCCTTGCCTCTCTTCTTCTCATTTCTCCTCCACCCATTTTCTCGTGTCACTCCCTCTCCTCTTGACACTCTTCTTCTCTCTCCATTATCCATATACATGCTGGCCTTCTATGTGGTTCAGAGTCTTGCGTCGCATTGAGGTGGGCCGTGTGTATCTGCACTTGTATCACCAATGTTTCTCTCTCTTTGCTCAGACAAAAGCCCTCTTTCTTGCACCAGGTAAGCCATGAGATAAGAGAGACATGCTCACACTCATACAAGAGGACATCCCCAAAGATAATAGTACAATCGCACACTCATTCACTCATACACACACAGACTCAAAGGGACACACAAAACTACACATAACACACGAGCACATGCACACACACCGAATACTGAGATAAAGTCAATGGGGGCCCCCTCATGTTCAATTTGACCTCTGACCCCATTGTTCTTCAGCAGGGAACAAAACTCATCTTCAAGCACACGCACGCACACGCACGCTCCAACATCCATCCCTAGACACGTACCCATAGGTCACTTGCTCTCCGGGGAGAAACAGGACCTGGTAGATCACAATAATGACATCCAGCAAGCCAGCGAGGAGTTTTGTGTCTCCTTTTACAGACCCCTTGCATACTGATAACAACCCACCAAAGAATGGTGGACAGAAAAGACACAGGATGTTGGAGAAGAAGGAAGGAAGGAAGGAAGGACGTTGTTATATTTATCCGACCTCTTCACTTTTAGTGACACCGCTGTCACAGGTTGGATGGAGGCAGGAAATACAACTTGAGAGGAACAATTAGAGACATGCAGGTGGATGGAGGAGGAAGAAATGTTGAGCAGAAACAGGAAAGATGGAAGGAAGCAAGCTGTTACTTCTTTTCCTCAGACATGCTATTGATATTAAATTTGGGGAACACAATTGGAAGAAAAGGAGTGAAGAAGATGGGGAGAATGAAGAACAAATGGTAACAGTGCTTAGTAGGAAGGATAAAAAAGAAGGCAAGGACAGGGAAAAATTTGTTAAGGGAAAAACAATAAGGAAGGAGGGAGGAATGGTAGTAACATCCAACAAGGGTTTTTTTTTATGTTTGTGCAGACTCATGCTTCTCTATAAAACAAGTTTTGTTTTTATTCCAGATAAAGAAGCGAGAATGTGCACCAATCAAAATTCACAGAAAGAGAATTTATTGTTGACACTAAGCCTTACATGTCAGTGATGACAGTCGCCAGACTTCGCCTATAGGGAGATTCTGGCACCTTGAAGAACATCACTACAGTGCTGCAGAGGCTAAGAGATTAAAAACATAGCTTGGAGATGGAGTGTGTGTGTATTTGTGTGTGGTCTGTAAGCAGATTAACAAATGAATTAAATGCACCGCAAGTCATACTGCATCATATTTTGAGCTCTGACTTTTATAAATAGTCATCTTGCACAAACACACCACACACTGTGAAATTCTATCTTCCCTTTGCCTGACTCTTCCTGTCTTTGCCCCTGTCTGTCTGGCTCTCACTGCTGCTGGCTGAGTGAATCAGTCTCATGCATAACTCTACCCTGTTGTCTGTTTACTCTGGTACTTAGCATTGAACTCTACATTTCAACTGCTTTCATGCCACTGCAACCATATTTTGAAGTCTATCTTCATTTGCCTTGCGGAACACCCTGCTGGAGCTGTAATTCGCCACTTGAAACTGTTGCGTAATTACTCGGTAATTCAATTAGGAATGTGTTTCAAGTGTTGTTTTTTTCTTGTTTGTTTGTTTCTTTTTTTAACAAATAGAGACAATGAGTGCAGTGTATTACATGTCTTTTTTATGCTGCATTAGCCATTGACACAGTTTTCCTTAAGTGTGTCCAAAAATTTTGCACAGTGATACAATGCTTGTTCATTGTCTTGGCATGGATTATAGAAGCAGTAACTACACATTCAAGGGATCATTGGTTGAGATTCTTGCACTGGCTGGAGAAATGAAGACAAAGTAATTGTGAACAGGACTGAGCCACTAAATGCTTTGGACCGTAGTTGTGATGGGCAGCTACCAGATGAGTCTGCGTGAATGTGTCTGCACTCCTTCCTCAGGCCAGTGCTGCAAATACCATAACAGTGTAAAAGTTGTTAATTAGTATTACAAAAACAAATCCTTGTTAGCTCCTCTGCACTGACATGTAGCACGAAAGCAGTGGATATATTGCTCTGCCAAATTACATTTGTCTCAAAGCTTGACCTTCATTACTAATTGGTTGCTAAATGATTTGAAAGCAAGCAAATGGCAGTTTGTGACCACCAGGGGTTCATCAGGGGACACTAGACACAATTCTCAATTGCTGGACTCAAAAAATGTGGTTGTGCTAAAGTCATAACAAATCAGCCTCCTCATTACTGCGCTTGTGTTGTCAGCTTTGTCAAAGTATTTCCTTATTCTCTGTGATAAAAGAATCTGTTTAGGTCTGAGGGGATGAGACAAGCACTATGTTCTCATTGTGTTTTTTTTGATGACCGGAAAAACCTTCCTTCTACAATTTGGCCTATCTCCCTGTCGGTTCTGAAGCTTTATTGGCTTCATGGGTCTCAGTGTAAGGTAGATAGGATGAAGTCAAGGCTTCCGGGCCTGTCAGTAAAAGTCTGGTTGATGCAGAGGCTTTGTGTGTCAATAGAAGATGCTATCCTTACTCGTAGGCTCACCTTGAGGCAGTGGACCATGGGATGACCCTGCTGCAGCTGTTGCTACCTGCTCTGAAATGGTTGTTGAGCTGAGAAATTACTGCAGAAGAAAGTCACATGTTCAAAATGTATGCATTTGTGCAAATATATTTATTTCAATGATTTGAAAACTGAAGACAAATGTACATATTTTGTCTGATGTCTTGAAGTGCTGATTAATATTACATGCATTGCTTCTGTTTACCATATGCAAATAGAAAAGTGATACAGAAGTGACCAGCACTATTCTGCTTCTTCAAGCTAATGATGTTGGCAACAAATCAACAGTCAAATAATATTGCCTTTACTGGAAAATTCTTTACTGTGGTTTCTGTTCCTTTAAGGCACAAATCACTGTTCTCCAAATCTCCATGTCCCCACTACTGTTATAGTACTTGATAAAGCCACTTTAATTTAAGTCAAAGCTTATCACCTTCTTTTAAGAAGGCTTCAGGACAGAGCTCCATCAAAGTCATTACGGGGGTTCCCGTGGGGACTCGGGTACCTTCACCAGGATGACTTTTTTGCTGCTTCTATGATGTTATGAAATTGTTAGTGTCCTGCAGAAATTTCTCTGATGCATTTTCACTGTGGGAAGCACAGGCAGTGACAATTTACCCCACAATGCAGAACTTTACCTAGTGCTGACAAATGTTTTCGACAAAACCTACACGATGTGAAGTTGTTTGACCCCAGGGTCGAGTCAGCAATTGTTAACCTGCTGCTACCTATAATACTATCCAAAATCAATATTTCTTGTTTGATTTTTCAATCACAGATTTGTGTAGACACATTAGCTATGTAATTTGTCATCTTTTGCTTTACTCATCACCAGGTTCTGACCCCGTGGCTAACTAATTCACATCGAGTCACACAGATGAAGGCTGTTTAATAAAACATTGCCACTTGAGGCCTAACAGGCCTCACTCTCCCCTTACAAGTCATACTCTCATTTATTCATGAATTCATGCAATCATCTCCACATTTCCCCAAACCACCCAGCTCCTAGGAAACTGTCCGTCAAGCGTCTTAGGGGAACTAGTCAGAGGAGGGTGAGAAAGAGATAAAGATAAGGAGAGAGAATGGAAGAAAACACAGACACGTACACACACAGGCACACACACAAAGGCTGTAGTATGATGTCATTGTCTGTTGGTCACCTGATGTTATATCCATAAGGACACTGGGCTTAGCGAAGCATTACAGATCTATGTTTCTAGAGCAGGTGTGTGTGTGTGTGTGTCAGCCTTGAATTTGGCCAATGTTAGACAGTGGCAGACACAATGTCCTTGCCCCAGAAAACACTGAGGAGTCTATTCCTTTGTGTTTTCCCTCCTTCTGATCAATCTCTGTCTGTATCTCTGTCTGCAGAAAAAAAAAAGAATATCATAACCCCACCCTCTCACATACTTAGTGTGTGTTGTGCGCACATGTGTCTTTATTTGCGTGTGTGCCGGCTCATAGGTGAGAGAATCCAAGCAGCAGACAGGTTTTTCGTCAGCTCATCACAGACAACACTGTTTTAACGTGATTGCAATCACGCTCTGAAAACACTCACCACTTGAGAAATAGACCACCACAGGAAGAAAGAGAAAAACCAGAGAGAGAGACAGAAAGAGATGTATGAAAACACTGAGGTTTATAAGTGAAGTGTTTTGCCCAACACGTGTGTCTTCACCCTTGCTGAAGGTGTCACCCCCTGAGTGTGTGTGTGTGTGTGTTTGTTTTTAACTTGGTATGAAAAGAGCCCATGATAGAGGAGAGAGATTGAGAAGAAAGAGGGAGACTCAAGATGTTGAAACAAGAGGCTGATTAGTAAAATTGAAGGCAAATGTTGCTACTCTCCCACACAGACGCAAACACACATACACACACATATTCACACATACAGCCGGAGTGTGAGCGCTTGATTGCTGCCAAACAACATACAAGGTCATCGCCTTATTATCACCCTCCTCTTCTTGTCCTCTCAAGATCTCTCTCTCATACACACACACATACACACACACATTATCGTCTTCTTTAACTTTCTATCTCACCTCCTTTTTTTCTCTTTTCAACTTTTTCTCACATTTTTTTATCTATTTGTCTCTACTTGCACTTGTTTTATACTTGGTTTATTCTGTTACATTTGGATCTCCTCTCTCTGACTCCATTTGGCATTCTCTTTTACTGTTTTTCTCACAATAATATTTTGTTCCTTTAGTTTCCACATAGGATTTACCTATTACTTTAATTTTTAACAACTGTAATTAGAAATTAACTTTTCTTCTCCTTAATTGCTATGGGTTTTTTTTTTTGTCAATGGCTTTCATTCCAATCGTTTTGTGTACCTCCCTCTACATCGGCTATTCTTAAATATTATTCTGTATTTTCTTGGCCTGATTTTCCTCCCGCCTTTGTCTGTCATTTGCAGATTGTCATGATGACTGACACTAGCGCAGTACACTGTAAGGCATCAAGACCAGCGTTGCTGTTAGCGACGCAAAACTGGCTGCTAGTCAACACCCAGTGCCTTCATGGCAGTTTGTGTACAGTCTTTCAGTGAAGTGAGGCTTAATTCAAATCTCTTACTGGTGACACAACATGTCCTGACCCCTTTTCTCTCCATCTTTTTAGTAGAATACCTTTCCTTTCGGTTCATATGTGCCGGAGATAAATTGAGCAAATTCTGTCAAATTAATTTCAGTGTACGCTTCTGGATTTCTATAGTTTTTTGTTATGTTTTTCAGTCTTTTTTTACCCCAGGCAGGTCAGGCAGGTCAGGAGGTCAGAATTAGCTACTGAGCAACCTCCCTAGAGCTTTTAGGAATTCAGGCTCTTGCTTAGCTTCAGTATTGCTGTCGTTTCAGATGACAGACAGTATCTATAATCACTACCGTGCAACTCCCTGCCGCCCTTATGTTTCATTTACATTCACAAGCCCTGAGCAAAAATTGGATTGCCCATATTGTGTTGCGGAATGAACAGGACATCTTTTAGCTGCCTGACAGCCTCTATGAACACGGTCCATTGCGCACAGAGCACAGAGTGTCTTCAGTTGTGCCCATATTTTATTTGTGTGGTAACTGCTCAAATGAATGACATCTGTCATCTGGGACCTGTGACATCTGAAGCCTGATACTGAAATACATGAGAGATGGTGACCTTCAACACCACAGCTCTTTATAGTTTGTCATATTAAAAAAGTGTTGCATGTCTTCTCTGTTGTCTCAATCTGTTCCTGCCTCTCTAAACCATCACTCAGCTCCTCCAGCTCTCCTCCCCTCTCATTAGTTTTCTATTTCTGTGTCTTTCATCTCTGTCGCCCTCTGTTTCACACATGTTTGTCTTATTGTTTGTTACTATATCTGCTTTTTTCTATCTGTTGCTCTTTGGGTAGGGATGACCAGTGCAATCAGCAGGGACTAATTAACATATTTGAATCTGAGAATACTGATGGAGCCTGTGTGTGCGTGTGGCTGTGTGAGTTTGTGTGTCACAGCTGACCAACAAGGCTAGTGCTGTCACCAGTCTGCGAAGAGGCATCTGGTATTCCATCTGACAAAAAGAAAGAATGTGTGTGTGTGTGTGTGTGTGTGTGTGTGTTTACCCATACTGTATGTAATTAAGTGTTACAGTAGTATGCATGTGAGTCTGTGTGTGTGTGCAATATGTGTGCCCTTGGAGGTGATTGGAAGTATCCTTGTATACATTCAAACTTGTACAAAAAGTTTTTCGGCCAACTTGTGGATGTGTGCACATTGTTTGACTGTATATCTCTGCATATGCTTAGAGTGTATTTGTGTATGTGTGTGTGTGTATGCATTTGTGTTCTCCACCACACAGTGTGTGATAAATGATGCACTGGTTGGGCAGTTGGCGTTCTGCCTGGACCAACAAACTAATTAATTTCCTCAGATATCACAAGTATCAGGTAGATTGTAGAGTCGGATTCCCGAATAAAAGAGTGGGTGGCATTCTCAAAATTGATTTTAGTCAATTTCTTCCAGCATTGCCAGTCCTGAAATACCTCCACACTTCATTTGTGATATTCGAGTGCAGTGGAAAGTTCTGTCTGAGATCAGTATTATTATGCAGTAGGTTAAAAACAAAGTTTTGGGTTGTTTTAAACCAATCAGAAGGCCCCGCTTCAACTGCACTGACCTCACAAAACACAACGAGATGTATTTCCTGTGACATTACTGAGAGGTTAATGGAGCTTTTTGCTTTAAAATTCCATGAAATATGCGTCTATGAATGATATGCGGAAAGTTGACAGAGGGAATGAAGTGGTGGAAAAGAGGGCTGTCCTCACTTAGCCATGCTCTGAGAACACAAATTTGACAGGAACATTAATAGAAAGAAAAAGGCATAATATATATTATTATAATTGTGTATTTTTAATTATTGCAATAAATAACACATGCAATTAAATTTGCCATTAATTACATCATTACTTTATGTTTGCCCTGTAATATTCTTTATTGTTATTTACAAAAGAATGCAAACATTTTTAAGTTATTTCTTCGGCGTGTGTGTGCAGGCGTGCTGTGGAACCTGTCATCATGTGATGCTCTGAAGATGCCAATCATCCAGGACGCTCTGGCCGTTCTGACCAACAGCGTCATCATACCCCACTCTACCTGGGACTCCTCCCCCAATCACCATGACGACCGCAAGCTCCACCTCCATACCTCCCAGGTGCTGCGCAATGCTACTGGCTGTCTCAGGTAAAAGCAGCACACAAACACATACCCTGAAGAACACACACACACGCCCCTGACAGAATTGCTCACTATAGGCAGAGGATTTTCTTCCCCTCTCTCTTTCCTAATTCAACTCTCATGTAATACAGTAACATGCACTTATATAAATACTGTGTGTTTCCGCTTTCTTTCTTATCCTTCAGCAAAACAGTATATAGATCAAATTGTCATGTTATTGATTTATTGTTGAAATACAGTAGTGGCATGCATTATTCAACATGGTATAATTAAGCCCCACAGTATATGTGAGCTCTGTGTGTATGTATGTGTGTGTGTGTGTGTGTGCAAAAGTATGATTTATATAATAATACCTGCTGAGATTTACCATAATGAGACAATTGCATGGTGTGTGGGAATGAGTCTCTTTTGAATCTTTACTCCTGTGTGATTATAGATGTATAAATTCACACAACTATAAACAATGTACAGTTGTTCCTCTCTCTCCCTCTCACCCATTCACTCTATCTCTCTCACACTAACTTGTACTGGTAACCATAGCAACAACTTCTTTAATTGTCAAAGTCTTTTGTGTGTCAAGTTATTTTTTGGTGCAGTGTGCTGATAAATTATAAGTTCCTCAGTTGTTCATCACCCACTGAGATTTGATGCAATACACATAAAAATAAGTTGATAAAGAAAGTCAATCAAATCTGATGTTATTCATATGCTGACTTTAATAAGGTTTGTTCATTTTCTTGGCTTTTTTGTGTAGGCTCTACACATTACCTCTATGATCAGACAAACAACACTCCAGTCAGCTTTTGTTAATTCCAGGAAACATTTTGATTATTTTAAGTGTAGTTTGACTTTGGTTTGATCTTCAAATTAGTAATGATGCTAAAATTTAACGTTTGTACATAGCAAAATCCCCTGCACAAACATACTATAGTTGTGATTTTTTATATCTGGCTGTGTTATGTTTGGCATCTATGCCATTAGCACAGAAAATGAGCTCTGGTCCTTGATCCCATAAACAACATTTGTTCATCTATGTCCACACACTCTCACACCAACTCCTCAGAGGGCTGAGACGGTTTAGAAAAAAAAAACTCCATGTCCACTTGGCCGTCTCCCTTTGAGCTGTATACTCAATCAACCACCAGCAGCCTCTGGATTAAACCCCACCACGCTCGCTTTGCAGTGCTTCTGTCAAGCTGTTTCGAATGGTTATCTCCAGCTATTGAATGTCTCTCAAAAGCATTTCAAAGCCATTTTGAAGATGTTACAAACAGGTTTTGTCTGTTTTCACATAATTTTGTGTATAAGGTGCACTACTGTGTGCATGTGCATGTGCTTGTGCGTATGCAATCTACACACCAAAGCAAAGTCTGCAGTTGCTCCAGTCATTGTTCCATTTGTGATCACTTTAAATATGAATACTAGCTTTCATAATTGTGGTCTTTCAAAATATCCAAAATGGTAATTGCAGATATTGACTTACTGGATATTTGCATACTTCTAGTCATGAATGCTTTTCACTTAGACTTCTTTGACCACTGGCTGATGAGTCAAATAGACAATGATCCAACCCTAACCCTTTCATATGTGTCAATTGTTATTAATCTCAATGTGTAAAAATATCTTAAGCATAACATCACCATAGTTCTTGTACATTTCTGTATGTTTGCTGCACTAATATTGTATTCCACCTCAGAGGGTCTACCAAAGTACTCCACTTTGATTTGTATTCTAAATCTGAACTACAACTTGCCATGCTGAATGTATTGCTTGTATGCAGTTAGAGGCAGCATAGTATAAATAAGCATTTGGAGGGTAAAATCCACTGTAGTTTTTTTGTTATAAACCTCTCTGGTGTTTGTTGTCAGCACTCTAATGAAACAGCACAGGAACTGCCACAGGGGACTGTGGTACAGGACAAGATGATTATACACAATAACTCAATATCACAAACACCTGTAAAAATCTAATTCAATGCAATAATAGCTTTGCATTTGCCGTAAATATTACATTTGGGCAACTTATAATGTTATATTTTTTGTTAGGATGAGTCAGAGTTGTACAGTGCTGATATAACTCTTTTAGGCTGTTTTGCATTATTGCATTTTCATTTGGGTTGCACTATATTTTGTCCAGCTGTATGTGGAAGGGGACAACAACACTTTACACTTTTAGGGGTTTGAGAGGATGGTCCAATAGGTAATTAATACTGAAATATCTTCATTTAGAGACAGTCATTATTAAATGCATAGGAAAAATTATGGGCGTATATAACTGTACTTGCAAGGGTACAAAGCATAAGTAGGATTAGGAGTTTTTCATTTGTGTAATACCTGTGTAATGAAATTGATTCATATTTGTGTTTATACAAAGTTGCTACATCACTAGATGTGCGTTAGAGATAATGTGTTTTGTACCTTAAGATACAATTTGTACAAATTTAAAATTAAGTTGAAATTGAATGGAATTTTATTTGGATGTTTTTGCTATTTAGGCCAAATGAGTTGATAAGGTTCTTCATTTCATATCACACATGTTAAAGTAATAACAACAATACCAATAATAAGTTATGTTTAATATGGTATTCACATGTTGTGGTGTTTCTTTTAGTTGTTTGTTTATCCCAAAGCATATTGCCTTAAACCTTTCAGACAAAGTTATCAGTTTTTGCCAGTAATGTCTGTAGACTTTAAACTTTTATGTCAAGTTTATTATTTCCTAACTCACTAAGGTGTTTATAGGAGTTAAGTGTGTGTGTGTGTGTG
>NW_023339650.1:8130022-8131297 GCF_004916995.1 Morone saxatilis
TGTGTGTGTGTGTGTAGATGCAGGGGAAGACAAATGATGCTGTCAGTGCACTGCTCCACACTGTGAAGTTACAGATCGAATTGTAAAAGCTGGTAAAGGAAAAGGAGGACAGGAGAGTAGTGGAGGAGAAGGCCAAAAGTTGGAAAGATTAGAACAGAGAGAATGTAGAAGTGGTGAACAATGAGAAGGAGAGCCTAACAGGATCTCAAAGAGGGAAGCTGAGACACAGAGAGTAATGAAGGTGTTTTTGCTGCTCTCCAGGGTTGTTTTCTATCTCACTATCTGTTCTGGGGGGTTAAAGTGACACAAGGCCACAATGTTCAGGCCCCAGTGTACCTCAGCTCAATTTCAGACCTCTCACCTCTCTCATTATCCCTTCACTGTGTGTGCTTCTGTGTCTCTATAATGCATGAGAGTGTGTACAGTTCTGTATGTCTGTTTGTTTGTGTGTGTTTGTTTGAGGGTGTCCGTACTGTATGTGAGCTTGTATACAAGTGTATGCACGTATCTGACTGTATGTGTGTGAATCAAGCTCAGAAATCACACTTGGCATGGGGGAGTTGCATATGATAATAGGAATGAACTGGTGTCAGGGCATCAGGTGTTTCAATTATGGGTGTGTGCTAGTGTGTGTGTGTCTGTGTGTGTAATTATTCATTATAGTTTGTGTGCTCGTGTGTACATATATTAAACGAGGCCCAGCAGCTAAGGATGCTGATGGACCCATATGTTGTCTAATCGGGTGGTGGGCATTAAAGGCCCCACCCTATTCATACATATGCACACACACAGCACACACACACACACACACACACACACACACACACACACACACACACACACACAGTGTTGCCTGGCCAGACACAGATCTCCTGTGGAGGGGTTTCCATATCCTCCATTCAGAGGCTGTTTACCTCCCTGCAGGTTATTGGTTTACAGCCAAGCCAGAAAAAACCTACTGCCTCCACGTTGTACACACTCTGCGTGTGTGTGTGTATTTCTGTACTTATCAGGATCACACACTCATAAACACTTTCAATTTGTTTCCTTTCAGACACCCACAGATGTGGGAGAGCAGTAACAGGAGTTATTAGATGAATCAAGAATAAGGAGTGTGTGGTCACGAATGACTTTGTTTCCATATTTATTTCATTGAAATTAATTGGTTTGTACGCATGTGTGTGCCATCTGGTGATGACCCTCTGCTGACACCCAACCACCACACCCCGACCCCCCAACAAACACACACACCTACAGAGACACACACACACACAC
>NW_023339650.1:8131397-8136912 GCF_004916995.1 Morone saxatilis
TTACTGTGATCATATACACTTTGATGCTTTGTGTATTTTTTGCATTACCATTACACCACTACACCAGTAATTACAGTGACAACATTGATGCTAACATAATTTCGGTTGCAATAGTGGACACTTTAAAATTCAAATTGATTGAAAACTGCATAGATAACAAGTTAGCCATGTCTTTGGTGAAAAGACACTAGGCATATACAAATCAGAGCATTGCAATATTCAAATAGTATTTTTGTTTTTGGTCGAATTGACAATATTAATCAGTCAATCAAAGCAGATAGTTTGTAGCCCACAGATTTAATGATAAAAATGTTTGACAGGATGCTAGACTGGATAATAACTGGAAAAGTTAGGTAGGATATGACATGTTAGTCCCTAAGCAAGGCACATAACTTGTATGTAATTTCAGTAAAGTAAAAAGAAAAGCTAATCTGTCCCCAGTGCATTGGCTTTAAAGATAATATGCCTTTATTTATGTCTGTATTAGACAGTGTCAGTAGAGAGAAGACAGGAAATGAGAGAGGGAGAGAGATGCAACAAAGGCCAAATCTGGGACATTGCAGTTCATGACCAGCATCTCAACCCCTAAGTCAAGGGGTTGCCCCTAATGAAAGAGTCTTTTACTATAAGAATGTAAATGGTTACCAGTCCTAAATTTTCTAAAAAGTTCTTACATAACCCAGTTTCTGTAAGTTAACCAAGACCATGTGAGATCTGAACAGTGTGAGCTGACAAGGTGTTTTGTCTTCTCTACCTCTGCAACATCTTTAATTGCAGTGCCCTATACATGCACTGAATTCAGTCAGCTTTTTTTTTTAAGTTTCTTCATTCCCTTATTTTTTGTTGTCACATGTTTAAAAAAAGATCTTTGTGTCTTTCTGTACTTGTAATCATGCTAGCCTAGAGCGCTCCAATAAACATTTTAATTTGTTTTTAATTTGTGAAAGAGCGCTCATACCACAACACTTCCATGCTTCTCTCCATGTGTCCTACCAAAATTTCCAATAAGAATAAGCCAAATGTTAATTATCATGCTTCAGGAAGACATAAATTATTAATATATAATTAATATTACCATTTAATGGAAAACTGTACTATTAGGACTAGTACCCAATGTATTCTGAACAAAACATTCTAAGGGTAAAGTCAGGGAATGACTTGCTCTTTAGTCCTGGCACCAATGGCACTCTCCTGTTACTTAACTGCAGTTAAAATAACAATGTTAAATTCTGAATGGGATGTTTAATCAAGTTCTGTGTCTTTTTGCTCAGTAGGTAATTATTTAACGATGCAGGCTAATGACTTAGACTGAATTAATGAGGAGTGACATCAGATAGGATGAAGTGTAAGCGTGTAATGGACTCGTTAAATAGTCAAGATTACGAGTTAAATTTAAGGACATTCACAGACACACACACACGCTCACATAAACACACATAGAAGTAATTGAAAACCAGCAAAGCTCACATGCCCTCTTTCGGCAAAGTGTTTTTTGGAGTTGATGCACACACACATTGCTTTAAAATGTCACCTTCTCCACTCATCCTTCATCTTCTTATGAAATATGCCATCTGATCTGTTCTCCTCCCTCTCTCACTCTATCTGTCTCTCTCTCTCTTTGTCTTTCTCTGTCTGTCTGAGCGATAACCATATGCGCAGATTATGTTACCAGGCCCCATGAATCCCTTTTGTGAGATTGAAAAAGCTGACTCAAACAAACAAGCTAGCATTATCTAAATATTCTGCGACGCAACACAGCAAGATGTGCAAATGCCTGAGGACACATTACACCCAGGGAAAAAAGTTATCAGGCTATTTTCTGCATAAGAAATCCTGGCCTCACTGTGTTAGTCAGTAACTAGCACAGAAGGAAAGGCGTGTTGCAGAAAGGCACAATATTTAATGCTTCATTACAGAACCACTAGACTAACAAGCACATGTGCACAGGCAGCAAGCACACACACTGATCCAGACGCAAACACAATCAAATTATTTCATGCATGAACACAAAACACACACATGGCAATGTTCATCTCCAGTCCATGGGGCAGCTGTGTACAGGCTTTTCCAGGGCAGTGTGTCCAGATGGACACCAGCTATTAAGCAGTGCAAAACAGGCAGCCAGTATATTTGTGGACATGACATAGTACAGCATCAGAATCATTTTAATTTCTAGGTATTTAAACTATTGCACCGGAATTTGCATGGCATGTCAGTAAACCACTATGTGATACTAACAAGCTCTGGAAAGACAGAGACCATGGAATGTATTGAGAGTACATAAACATCTCCTATACACTATATAGTTCGTAATATCTTGGTGCATGGAAGCGCACAGAATTGCTCTCTATTTAACAAACATTATTGGATTCCATTGTGAGATGACCTCACTCATTATTGTTTAGCAAGACCATGGATGAAACCAAGAAACTCTTCCTACACCTGATTGGATTAATACATCATTCACAGGTCTGCGACTTTTCAATCTGAAAAAATATGTGGCTGTTGTGCAAATGTCAAATTTATATCAAAAGGTTATTCTAACTCGTTGTGTTTTAAATACAGTTTGGGCAGGAAATGGGACATGCAATTGCATAATTATGCAACTACAAGACCTGGCCTTAAAACCAATTCTTCAGCACAATGTCCAGACTTAAAGTAGTAATAGCCCAATCTTAGAAAAGCTGAGCCTGCATGTTCTGTTCCAGCTGTGCAAAGCTATATTTAGAAAGGATTCAGTCCCCACAGTGTCTGTCTTGACCCACGGAAAGCTCTCAAATTAAGGCTCTGTCTGTGTGATAGGTGTCAGGGGAGAAGATTTACAATAGAGTAACAGGAGCATGCTAAATGTCAGTCACAGAGCCTTCAAGTCTCATTTTTTTCACATTTTTAGTTAAGAACTGTTAATTATTGTCCAATCCACTGTGTATACAGTGGAGGGGAGGGCATTTCAGTTTTCAAGCGCTCTGCCTTGACAATGTATGACATGTATGCAGGCAAACATTCCCATTTCGTGAAAGTTCTCTTAGTTAAACTTTTATGTTGCACAGCCAGGTGGCTTCACCTCCACCCATGATAAGGCATCAGATAAAAAATCTTCTTAGTAGAAGTCAGCATATTCAAGGCTGAGCATTAAAGAAATAAATAACCCACCCTCTCTCACCCACCCACCTCCTGTCGTTGGTGCTTAAACATTAGTCAAGGTGAAGTGTTTTCACTGTTCTGTTGTTTTATATCGACTCAACAGAGAATTGTGTCTCTGCTAAGCGGGTTTTCCATCGTGTGCTTGTTTGCCCATTAGCATTCAAAGCGGGTGAAAATGACTTGACCTTCTCTTGGAAGCGGAGAGCCGTGAACGTGAAGTTTTAATTGAGTTCTTGTGTCTTCTTCTCTCTCTCTCTTTTCTTTCTTTCTCATCAGTACAATAAATGATTGACCTCATAGACTGGTGAAACGTCTGTGATCTCTGTATTATGCCGCCGTGATGGATGAACTTATTCATTTATACCAATGCATTGTCTCTTCGTTCATACCTCTATTGTCTGTTTCATACACTTTTTTGACATTATATCTTTAAAGAAATATGTTTAAACTCATGTTACCAAACTTCAATAATTGGTTTGTTAATTCTTTTGATTTCTTGTTCTCTGTTTTGCCAATTGTCTGCACCCATATCCTCTTATCAAAGGCAGTATAATGGAAGTTCAACGCAGTATTGCTCCTAAATAAAGTTGAATGTGAAACAACTAATAAATCAAATAAATCAATAAATACCGAGAAATCATTAAAGCCGTCGTTGTATATTCACACAGTATTGTAGCTTAAGGCCACAATGAAATTATATTTGCAAACTTTGCTTACTCTGTTATTGCCTTATTTTACTCCCTAGTTCCCTAGTCCCTTTTCAAGACTCACCCACAAATTGGAGCTTTGTGGTTTGATAATGTTATTGTTAAAATACAGCTGCTGTACAAGCCACATAAAATTAGCCCCTGTGTCAATAATATCAGGATATTTATGTTTAAAACTACTGGGTAAAGTGTTACTTTCTGCCATTTAGTAAGCTAACAAATATGGTAAACACAATGGCGGATTGGTTCCTTTAGTGAGATATTGAGCCTTTCTCAGTAAAAAGAAGCACAGAAATGAATACTGAGACCGCTAGGTAGTTATGAAATCACAAACAGCTGTTCCCGCTCATGCTCGTTTACAATTGTAGCCTCCAATATGACCACCAGAGGATGTACTCCAGTAAAAAAACCTCCAAACATCCACACAGTCACCCACTTAAGTGTACCTGCCTCCCCTGAGCAATGCATTCCCTTTCTCCAACTACCACTGCTAATTAATTGTGACAGTATCATGTGTTTTTAGAGGACGTTACTGTCTTCCATTGTCACTATGAACTGAAATGACAATAAATTATTTTGCAGATTGTGACTATGCTGTGGAAATGCACTGAGTGGTTGTGACAATAAGTTTTTCCGAGTTCGTGGATACATTTGTCTCTTGGGTATTTAGACCCACACTTACTACACTATGGCTCTAACATTGATTTCCCTAAAGGCTGTCTACAGCATGATACACACTCTATACTCGCTTTATATTTCAGTGAAGGCTATTTATGAGCAGAAGATTAACTGAGGAACTTAATGAAGCTGTCTTTGTAAAATGAACTTATTTTATCTTCACAGCACCATACAGTAGCCTATATACTGTATGTCATCATAATCTCTTCTCCTAGTTTGTTGTTAATCAATTTCAAATCTTATTACCTATTTCTCAATTTTGTATGCTTTTCATGACCTTAAATTGTGTAATTTGTGAAGTCACATCAACTTTCAGCTGCATCTGTTCATTCTTTGAATTGAGTGTTGATATAATGCACCATTTACGTCTTCTTATACTTAAAGTTGTGAAGCATTTTGGATGCTTTATATATAGTAATTCATTATGCATGTTCATACATTTATTTATATATATGTACTGGAGTAAAAGTTTGTTCCAAGAGGAATTTATAAGGAGAATACAATATTCAGCCTAGCTTATGCTACGCACCTCAGTTTCATATTTATTTTATTGACACAGGGAAATGAGTCAGTGTCTGGTACTGAGTGTCTCCGTATCTAACACAGCTCCATGTTGAAACCCAAACAAATCCAACCCAACACCACCCACCTGTACCTCCAGTTCAATTAAAATTGTATTCATTATTTCTCTGCATCATATTGGCAAAGCTGCTAATAATAAATGTAACAATACTGTCAAATTATCTAAGCAGCGTTGGTGTGTGTGTTGGCTGTGAAGTTCAGGCAACGACTGTCTGACTAAAGCTGCTTTTTTTCCACTTCCTCTTTTTTTGGACACAAGTCAAGTGCTTTAGATTGAAGCGAGCCTTCGGGGCACAGATTGAGATGTATCCAGAATTTTAATGTTCCCTTTTCAATTGTTTAGTTTAGGGAGAGCTGCCAGGTTTCCCCGGTATCTGTATCTCACTCACTCCCTCTCTCTCTCT
>NW_023339650.1:8136954-8154767 GCF_004916995.1 Morone saxatilis
CTCTCTCTCTCTCTCTTTGCCTCTGTCTTTTCACACCTCTCGTTACCAGCTTCCTTTTTTCTTTCATCTGTCTTCCTGTCTTATCTTCCCTCTTCCCCAACTCTCTTTCTCCATTTGTTTTCCTCTGTCTGTTTGGCAAACACAGACACATACACACATACTCTGACCAGTATTCTTTGTGTGTGTGTGTGTGTTGCAGGAATGTAAGCTCCGCAGGTGAGGAGGCGAGGCGAAGGATGAGGGAGTGTGACGGCCTGACAGATGCTCTGCTTTACGTCATCCAGACCTCTCTGGGCAGCAACGAGATCGACAGCAAGGTGTGTGTGTGTGTGTGTGTGTTTCCATCTCCATCCGTTGTGCTTCGTAAGTAAAATCACACTAGGCAAGAGTATCATACAGTAATTGTGTGTTTTCAAACTAAATCATGAAGTTGGGCTGCAAGAGAGCAACGTTCAGTCTCTGGTAGACACAGACGAACTGGTCTTCTCGTTGCACAGGAGGTGAGAAGAAAGAAAAACAACAATGGGCGAACCTCCTTTCACAGCCACGAGGAAGAATAATTTTAGTTTTCAAGGAGCATGCAGTTCATCAACATGTTTTATTTAGGCCAAATTAAAGCTCTTAAATTCAAAGGGTTGCAGCACTTCTTTCTGCCAATGTAGCTCTGCCAGTAGTCAAAGTTGAGTGAGTTTATGCGCAGAACGTTTTTCTACGTAAGGACATGATCATGTTTTGTGTTCATGCCACAATATGTGTGGGCCAGTCAATACTACATAAACAGTGTCATGGATGGCTAACTTCTCAAGGTCTCCTTGTCTCCCAGCTTCTCTAAATGGCCATCCTTAATCACTGTTTAACAGCCCGCCCCTCTTCACCGTCTGACTGCAGTCACCAGAGGAGTGCTGCTGTCGCCACAGTAACAGTGACTGATTGGCAGGTGAACCAGCAAGTGGTCGCTGTTGAAAATAGTGATGCACATTAGCCACATGCTCATTTTATTTTCTGTCTGCCTTTTCTTGTTCTTTTTGGCACACCTGCTTTGCCCAGACTATCTCCTCCTTACACTGTCTACTCATCTGCCTGTTTAGGTTGTTTGTCATTAGGAATACGAGAAAATAGATTTCAAGGAGTCAATAACATGTAATTCATATCTTGTAGCTCCACTTAACCAATACTTTGTGCAGATTATTTTTTAAGAATGTATTAACACCAGTCTATAAACTAAAAAGCATAGATTATTAACAAAGACAAGCTGAGGAAGTAACATTATTCACATGTCAAAATTCTTGTATAATCAGTTCTGTCATCACTGCTCTCCATTGGACCAAAAAAGGTGCCAGTACCCTAATTGAGCTCAAACCTAACCCTATAATCACAACATAACTCTAACTCTGTGCTGTTTTTCTTTACGTTAAGCCAGAACAGACACAGTAACGCAGTTGTTTAGTGTCCAAAAACTGAACTTGCTTGATGGGCTTTGGGGGAATGTAAAAAAACCTAGTAGTTGTTTTTAGGCAATTATTTTACAACTTTTATTGTATACCCCTTGGGAAATACCTGCGTTCGCAATGGTGGGTACGGCCATGCTTGCCAGAGGTGGCATTATTCAATAAGAAGTAAGGGTACTCATGTGGACAAAATTCAGAAGTGCTTAAGTTCTGGTGAGTACCAGACCATTTCAGGTAGGTGCTCTCAAAAAAATATCCACTCACCATCCCTCTCAGGATTCCTCAAGACTTTTGATCACCAAGACAGTTTCAGCTCTCGCCTCTTCGCCTTTCATGTTCACAAATCCAAACAGAAATGCACAAGATCAGATTCATTATATGAGATGTATAATTATGTTTTATAGTCAATTGTCCCATTAAACACTGTCTACAGATTACCGCTATTATGCTGCAAGGAATTGCACGGATGTGAGGAAGTTTCAGAGACATTTAAATAGGTTTCACAGTATGTACTGGCACGCAGAGCCAATTAACTTAACTGACACAGTAATTTAATAGACTAAGCACATCATTATACATACACCAATATAGTGCTGACATTTCATAGATTTCATGATGTTGATGTTTAACAGCTTGCATTAAATGTGATTGCCACTGCAGGGAAAAGTTTACTGCAAGTCCATTAATGTATGTAGTTATGGACGAGCAGATTCTTAAAGCCCGGTGTGGCAAGAAGCGCAAGGTCATGCAGACAAAACCTTTCAACTACAGAAATGGTCTTTTTATTATTTTTATTATTGTTTTGTAGATTCTTCTGTTGTATGGCTGCTGTTCGGTAACTGACCCCGGCCATTGACCACCCTGGAGACTCTAAGCATCACGTAATTGTTTAAAAACCAAAGTCAAGAGTCTCTTTCTTCCCTTAACCATGCAGCCGGAAAGAACAGGGCACTGAGTAAATGTGAAATAACAGATCGAAATATTAAATGTCAAGGTAAATTGTAAATAAATCGTAATTTCTCCTTCATTCTATAATAGCATGTGAATAGAATTTCAGACATGACTGCAGCCCACTGAAGTGAGACATTGTATTGTTTGTTGCATCTCTTGAGGCTGTTCAATTACACTCCTTGGTTGTTTTTTGCGTAAACCAACGGTCAGACAGAGAGAAGATGGATGATTTGTCTTTTTTTTTTGTCGTTAATTTCCACTCCGTTGACTCAATGGCTCCCCTTTCTCACTGATACTAAACATACACATGCACGTGCAGGTACACACACTGCAACAGAATACACTGTAAGGATTAGTTTGCTAGCATCTATGCACACACACTCGGTGTGCGGGATTCGCCTCTAAACTTGGTGTTTAATGGGGTGTGATACAATATATTGGGCTTGTCATTTTTCCTCATTTACCTGAGTTTCTTCTAATCTCATTTCAAAGTCAGAGCTAACAAAATCCAGAAGCATATTACCTATGAGATTATCTTTCTTCTTTCCTGTCTCTCTCTCTGTGTCTCTCACTCTCTCCGTCTGTCTGGCTCATGGGTGGGGGCGGAAGGGCGATAGAATAAAAGTGTGAGAGTGGGCGGTTTTTATTAGCATGCTTTGACTTTGAGTTTGCACTGTGTTTTCAAACGATATGTTTCTTTAAATGGCATCAAACACAAATCTCCCACCTCAACTTTCTCACTTTATTCATTTATATCTCCTCTTTCTTCTCCCCACCCTGTCTTCTTCACTACCTCACTTCATCTCTCATGATATCTAGACGGTAGAGAACTGCGTTTGCATCCTGAGGAACCTGTCGTACCGTTTGGCTGCCGAGACGTCCCACGGCCAGCAGGGGGGGTTGGAGGAGCTGGACGGCCTGCTGTGTGACGCCAACGGCCGTGACGGAGAGAGCTCTGGATGCTGGGGCAAGAAGAAGAAGAAAAAGAAGGGAGCTGATCAGGTAAGGACAAATAATGTAGGATGGAGGAGATGATGAGGACAAGGAAATCATCAATAGAAGGATGGAATGGATGCTGTGGATGAAAAATATGGTGGTGATGATGGTGGTGGAGAGTGCTGTCCAACACACTGATCTTCCATTGGAGTATAACTGAGTTGAGATTAGGTGACTGCAAAGCCCATAGCATATGAATTACATCACTTTCATACTCAAAATATTCAGTGACTCTTTGTGCCCTGTGCGTAAGCATCTTCATTCATTATGTTTCTCTACTTATTTACTCTGCTTTTAACTTAAATTTGTCCCCCATCTGTATATGTACACCTGGGTGCAAAAAGTAGACAGCTTTCATAATGAAGTAGGAACAGTGTGTGAGTGGTTGAGGGAGCCATGCCTTCAACAGGGACATGTGGTAAATAATGGAAAACAGGGATGACAGATCACAGAGTATTCTGCAAGCTGACTTGAAAAGCATTGGCTTCTTTTATAATGTATTGGCTCATAAGACCCTTTTTGCTTTTTAACACATTTAATACATTTGAAACTTTTTAACCCTAACTTTTTTATCATGAAAAGCTTCATCATCTCCCTCGTCCCTGCTGTCTACTCTTTTATGCTTTTCACAGGCTGTTAAAGTAGAGGTGGACACAGCCCGTACTTGCATCATTAACACCGAACCCGACTTAACCAGACTGATATTTGAGACCCAAATCAAATCTGAGATGCATTATTTTGTTCATTATTGGCCATTGGCTCTCCAGGCTAATGCAATCTTGCACATTGGGATGGTTACACTTTCACTCATCCCATTGGGCATTGTGCATCTACTTGACCATTTGCACTGATAACCAAACCTGAAAGTCCAAAGCAAAAGGACCAACCCTTTGTCAGAACCTGTCTTATTCTAGATTGCATTTACTGTTTACGTGTTCATATTTGGTACACATTCAGGGATAGACAGTAAGATAGGCAGAGCTGGATACAGACAGGACCAAGTAGGTTACTAAAGGTATATACCAAGTAGGTACACTAGAGGTATACACTTTGCCCTTTTCATTATGAAATGAGAGTTAGGGGAGGTTAGTGAGACAGGCACAGAGTGACTGAAAGAGGGGGGTAGGAGCCAGGAGACTAGGTCAGTGAGAGAGAAAGAGAAGAGAGCGAGAGGGAGGGGACCAGGCAAGAGGGAGAGGACGAGAGAGAGACAGATAGGGAGACTGAGTGAGAGAGAGAGACACAGGCAGTTAGACTGTAATGTAGTCCCCTTAATCATTTATTAGGTTCAGACAGCAAGGCCAAGGAGCAGCACGCTGGCCTGAACTGGACCTAAACACTCCTAATGGACTACTGGAACACACACACACACAGGTCTTTTGCTATCAGAAAGAGTCTACAAATTTCTGCTTCATTTCAAGATGTCCATCCGCTTAGTGAAAATTGTTGAAGCAAACAATACAACTTCGGAAAAAACCACAGTGACATGTTAATAAAATTACATTGTCTATAAATCTGAAACATTTCACACTACATTTTGTAGAGCATGGCATTGACACTTGGTATGCAGCTGTTTGACCAAAAAGCTTGAATGTAAATATATATTACTTCACTGGCATTGTCAAACAGGACATCATCATCTATAACAGATAATGTAGAGCTTAAGCTGCAGTAAATGTTGCAGCTTTAGTGTTTTACAATTCTTAACTAAAATGATATATTAGTTTAAAAGATTTCACATTCAAAATTCCTGTTTTAAACAATATAATTTGAAGGCTGAATATGAAACTGTCACTTATACTGTAGCAGATACATTTCAAAATGTTTTATATAATTATTCTTCCAGATAAAGAAAAAAAATAACATTATGCATACATATTTAGTATGTAGGAAGTCTCTTGGCAACATAAAGTACTCTATTATAAAAAAGTTGATGCCTCTTGTAGTGCCTCTGCATACTTCAAAATATAAGAAGCCTTTGATTTTATGATTAGAGAATCTATGTATAGATAAAAACATGCAGACACACACACATACACACAATTCACAGTACCTCTCTCAAGACACACACTAGCCTAGTTTACCTTGAGACAAGGGGAGGAGGGGAAGCAGTAGAGCGAAACCGAGAAGGTCGATAGGGAGAGGAAAAACTGAGAACTAGAGAGAGAACGATGGAAATAGAATAAGAAAATAGGGAGAGGGGCGAGGCAAGCAAGAGAAAGAAAGGAAGACAGAAATCAAGAGAGAGATGAAGATGAAGAATCAACAGGAGAGAGAAGGGGGACAAGATATTATGAGCAACAGAAAAAAGAAATAGCAATATAGGAGGAGAGAGAGAAAGAGAGAGAGTTGTGGGTTCATGCCTACGTGAAAAAGGTGTGGGCATGTCACTCAACAAAGAGGTTCACACATCAAGGGACTCTATTGTAGTGGAGGAGAGGAGGAGGGTGGGGGTAAATGGGAAGAGAGGTGTCGAGCTTTAGGCTTATTTCTTGAAGCAAATGTGGGAGTGAAACATTCTGTCATAGTGCCTCTTTTCACATGCGTCTCTTTTCTCTCTATCTTTTGCCCTTTCCCACCTCTCCCCTCCATCACCATTCTCTCCTACTTAACAGGTTGACAGAAGGCGATTTACACGGTGACTTTTTAATATGTCAGGGTGTACTCGAGCGAGATGTAGTTTGCTTTCAGATGTGCATGCAGTCATTCTGACATAACGCAGATACACGAGAATATACAGAATACTCATGCACAGATATTCTGAATATTGCAGGTATGGAATCATTTCAGTTCCCAAACGGAAACGGGAAGAATAGGGAAACTAATTAACGGTGTTCTCTGCTGGGTGTGTTTAGTGTAACTTAACACCCGCTGAACTTGTTTGAGCTCGCCTCCAGTGGTTTAACTTCTAACCATGCTGCAATGATGTACAGATGTACTACCGGACCTTTCAGCCAGAAAAGCCAGTGAACCACTGCTTCTCACTTTGCTGTTAAATATACATTAACATAAAAAATGTGTCCCATTGTTTCTCCTCTTTCACAGTGGGATGGTGTTGGCCCCTTTCCAGACACGGCAGAGCCCCCCAAAGGGGTTCAGATGCTGTGGCACCCCACAATCGTCAAGCCCTACCTCACCCTGCTATCTGAATGCTCTAATCCCGACACCCTGGAGGGAGCAGCTGGGGCTCTGCAGAACCTGGCCGCTGGCAGCTGGAAGGTAACAGCTGGGTTTCAACTTTTTTCCTTCCTATTTCTTCAATTGAAGCTTCTTTGTCACAACGTACAAGGTAATACATTTTGTCATCAAGGTGACCGAAAAGAAAGTTTTTGTTCGCTCATGCCACACACACATAGAACATAGCTGATAAATAAGTTTGGATACATAAAATAAATATAAATAAAGCACTAAATTAATAAATACAATTTACTTCACATAAAAAGAAACATTGTCCATCAATTTTGACTGCGTTTGAGCACCGAGCATATTTGGTGTAAACACAGAGTCTGCCTCCCCACGTCCTGTGGTCTGTCTGCTTGGAACACCGGCTGGTTGAGTGCTGATCCGAGGTGATGATGGAGCAGGTCTCTGTAAATATATTGGCAAAACAGTCTCTGATTTCCCATTCCTGGACATTAGCCAGGAGCAGCTTTAAGTCCAAGCTGGGCCAAGAAGTAACAACATTTGAAGGAGTTCAAATCTTCTGAATCCAGTCTATTTCAAAAATGTAGGCTTGGGCCTTTAAAATCAAATCAGACATGATAAATACCACATAAATATAGTGTAGGATCCCAGGAGTATAATCACACATTCAGACACTGGTGTTTTGAGAGTATATGACTGGTGATCTATAATTGAAGCTTAGGCTGCTCTTGCTCTCTTTATACGCATTTCATTGTCCATTAGTGTGAAAGTTTGTCCTAACTCAGCCCTGCAGTGAATTCAGGGACACACAGTGTACGAAAATATGTATTCAGATAAAACACTATTCACTTTGTAGGTAAGAAAAAGAACTGTGTGCGCTGGTTTAAGTAATGTGGTAATGATAGATTCCTACTGAGGGATGCTCATTTAAATAGTAAATTGGAATCAGAATGGCCTTGCTGAGTAAAAACATGTATTTTCATAGCAGACAAATATCCATTGAAATGTTAACAAGGGGTTAATATCAATAAGCATTGCTAAGACAGGTTGGGTGTGTGCAAACAACTTTCTTTTTTTTAACCCTGATCATCTGGTTAAAGTTCAACTCAGTTTAATTAAAATTCAAGCGGCTGATTTGGTTGCAGTAAATGCCACAGCACAGAAAATAAATACCTCAAAGACACAATCAGATGGAATAATGTTCTATTTACTCGCTACACCATCCTGCTGGCTTTGAAATACTGCATTTTGAACAGAATCCCATTTTACAACCATTTTATGTGTTCTATACTATATAATATTGTTCAGTAGCAATGCAATAACTGTAATAATGTAAAGGCTCCAAGCCTGAACACACCAGGGACTAGAGCTGGGGCTCAGCAGCAGCTGACTGATGGAAGCAGCTAGATGGTAATAATGTATGAGTCATACAGCCATATTGGAGAGCGTTGGTGAGGGCAGCTTTTGCCTTCAGGGAGGTGCATATAAGGGTAACAGGCAGAAAGTGTGAGGGCGTAATCTTGGAATGACCTTGGAATCATAGAACTGCATCTGACAATATTCATTGTAAATCTGTGACTGTTGATGGAATTAAAAAAATGCTCAGTCAAATGGTTACCTTTGCTGCATGTGAAACTTGAACAAAAGAAGAAGTTGCCGACGGGAAGCACAATGTGGTTGAGAGGAATGTCTCCTGTGAATGTGTGTGGGAGGTGTGTATCTGATTTTGGTTTTGTGAGTATTTCCATTAGTGGTGGAATGGACATAGAAACAGAGCAGGAAGGAGACAGAAGAGGAGGAAGAAAGACAAGGGAGAAGGAGGAAATGATGGGGGCAGGTGGTCTTCAGGAAATCACATTTTCTATTTTGGATCCTTATTGCATGTGTGTGTGTGTGTGTGTGCTTATCTGTGTCTCCTCTAAAGCAAGCTCCCTCTCCTGACTTTGAGAATAGTGCTGCTAACAGTTTCCAAAGAAGGTGTTGGCATACTGCTGACGCATTCTTCGCTTTGTTCACTAAGCTCTTGGTTAAGGCAACCATATTTTGTCCATTTTGGTTTCTTAGAAAAACAATTTTGTGGTTTAACCTTAACATACCCTGGAAAGGTAAATTATTTTTTGACATTCTTTTAGGTTTCCACTTCACTTATATTTATTCTTGGGTGCGGTTAGCACAGCCCCAGTCTTCTCTAGTTGACCCACAAGGCGGCACCACTTGAGCCATTTAGGGTTGAGTGGTCCATTTAACATACCTTGATAGTTGTTGAGGGAGAATAGAGTGGTCTCCAAGCTCAAAACCCTTCTTTCTGGTTCATATAATTCTCCCTCTTACAGTATATCACTTGTGAGTCAGTGTAATGCCTCAGTCGCTCTCATGTTGCCCCTGAATGTAACATTTCCCACTCAACCTCGCTCATTGTGCTCTGTCTGTCTGTTTTCCTTTTTTCCTATTACAACCACTTTATTTGCAGTCTGTCTCTGGTATTGTCAGCATAGTGACAATAAGACAGTGAAAGTGTGATAGTAAGGTAAACAAAACGTGCCTATCTACATAAGTAAATTTTTTTATTCTAAATCTTAACTGTTTGCTGCAAATTGTCACAAAACTCCTCATCAACTCATTTCAAATCCTGTGTGTAGGACCGTAACTGTATATTTCCCCCACTGTGGCCAGTTTTTGCTTTTTAACTCTACCCGTTGCTCTGTCCCTGCCAGTGGTCAGTGTACATCCGGGCTGCTGTGCGTAAGGAGAAAGGCCTTCCCATCCTGGTGGAGTTACTGAGGATAGACAACGACAAGGTGGTGTGTGCCGTGGCCACCGCTCTCAGAAACATGGCCCTGGACATCAGGAACAAGGAGCTCATCGGTGAGTACTGATAAAAGAAAAAACTTCTCCACCTGAAATAATTGCATGAATCGCTGGCATTTTTAATCTCTATCAGGTCGCATGAATTCCAGTTGCAGTCTTTGTTGTTTGTTTGTGAAGAGCTACCTGAAGCCCATTTTCATCTCTAATTAAATTATCTCGTAACTGTTCTACTGTGGTCTGTTCCTGTCACATTGTTCTCATTTAGAGTACGCAAGTCAAGAGCTTGTGTTCAAGTGATGTAACACAAGGGTAAAGAGCTTGTAGTCAGTTGCGCCAATCAGACATAATTTAACACTAACTTTGCCTTTTAGTATTGAATTGCCTTTTTTTATAGATTTTTTTTCTTTAACAGGTGAGCTACTGGGGTGCCCAATTAAATTGCCTTTTGACCCATTTAGTCATGTTATCGGTTGAGACCATGAATTTGTAATTACATACTAGGACCAAGTCAATATAATGAGTTGTAAGTTTAAGTGAGGCTTTACATTTGCTCATGTGATCTAAAAATAATAGTGCTCTACAGCTATCTTACCACACCATGATAATATTTTAATTACCTAAGGCCAAGGTGTGTTGTGAGAAAATTAGGCTAATAAGGACAGACAGCGCAGGGGGGTTAAAGGGAAATAAACTGGTAGTTAATATGTGTTTAAGATAGAAAGGCTGCAGAAGGAGGGAGAGTGGGAGAGATACAGCAGTTAGGATGCTGCAGCAGAGGAGATCATCAAATCAAAGGCTTGCATTGGGATTTGAACTGTGGTAATGAGTGAGCCTCAGTGAGGCTTACTGACTGGCAGCAACACCATATTTAGGACTAGGGATCACTAGTTAACATGACACATTAAGACTCTGTAATATTGTTTGTGTGTGTGTGAGTGTGTTTGTGTGTGATAGAGATGCATACTCTTTGCATAAACACACACCACGCACGTACTGACATGGTGGTATGTTTGTGTGTGTACAGTGTGTGCACGTGTGGAATCACCAGTCTCTGTCTCTGGTATCTTTGATTATCTCGGCTTCCTGGTGGGCTCAGTGGTTTCTATAGCAACCCTGCTACCCTCAGTCTCACGCGAGGGGCTTCTGGAGCCTCTGTGGGTTTTGCCGCCGCGTTGTAAGAATGACTGCCGCCGGCAAGGCTCAACACACCCATGCTGTGATGGTCTGACTGTCGCACAGCAGCAAATTACAGGATAACAAAGACACTTATCAGTCTAATTTGAATGTTTTTTATTTGCTTGTTTGTTTCCTTTCTTCAGTGTACATGCAGGTGTAGCCACAAGTTGAATATAATTAATTTCATTTTTTTTTCCTTGAAAGATTGGCAAGGATATTTGCCAATTTCTCTTCACTTTCAGTTGTCCAATAATAGCAGCGATACCAGATAGAGCAATTATAAAAAACCTTCATATGACATGTCATCATAATTGAGCTTATGAGGATTTGTGTTCTTGATAATAGAGATTTAAAATGTATGTCATAAAATGTGGCTAAACTCAAAAAACTACCCACGTAAGAATACGTTGGGTTAGGTTATACATCCAAAATATATTAGATAAAGAAATATGGAAGCAGATATCATTTAAATACACATATCCATATTACTCCACTTACTCTATATTAACTAGCACAGAATTAGTACTGCAGTGTATTACTGTACTGTTTCCCCTGCCACTAACCAGATAGAGTTTACTAATGCATAATGTATAATATTGTTGGTTTTAATTGAATATTGTAGTATTCCAAGGTCATATTGAAGTCTGTCTTTGTCAAAATAAATGTTTCATTTAAATAAGATCAAAGTAAAAAAACATCCCACATACTGACACTATTTAATCAATTCCTCCATTTGACCTTTTACAATGAGAGTAGTATATGTTTTGCTCTGGGAATTATTAAATGTTCTCTAACTGATGGAAATATTGGAGCTAATTGGTCAATTTTTACTTTTAGTCTTTTAGCCATTAGCTTCCGCAGCAGAGAAAGATAAAGAGGAGAGTTATGGAAAGCGAAGTAGACACTGTAATGAAAGTGTGCTCATAGGGAGAAAGGCAAAACACACAGGCTGATTAAATAATGTAATTACTTGCAAATTCACAGGGAAAATCAATTCAAATTTGTTTGGCATTTTCATTTGAATATGCGCTTGACTTATTTAGTTGCAGGATAACATGGTTTAAATCCTGCATGTGATTATCTCTCCCAGAGTTATTTCTGAGACTTTAGAGACAGACAATAAGACAGACTGATGGAAGAAAATTAAGCCATGACTGGGACCATAAGTGAGGCGTTGGCAGATTGGTTTTAAAATAGATACACCTTGGCAAGAGAACAGAGACTGAGAGAGGTTGTTGTGGTTTTAACAGTCATGTAGTTAACATTATAACTTAAAGTAAACAGCCCCATCCCTTTGCTTGCTTAAAGATTTCCTCCAGACACGTATTACGATATATATACAAATAGTCTGCTTGGAATAATAATGTGTTTGGTTTTTCTTCTGCAAAAAAAGTATAATTTCCTGGAACCTTAAAAAGGCATCTATAAATGCATTTGTATCAGTGGAATAAATGATCACTTCAAAACCAGCTCACAAATCAACTTTGGTTCCAACTGAGATGGCCAAATGGCAAATGATACAGAAAGAGACAGTCAGAGTTAATGACACACAGTGACACAGAAGGACAGAATGTCTCAGAGATGCAGAGAGAAAATAGAGAAGAAAAGTGAGAGGGATCACTCAGGGTTGAGTCTTTGCTCTTGGCGAGGTGTGAGTTGATGCGTGTCGACAGAAAAGAGGTAGAGGCCAGGCAGTCCTAAGAGACAAGCTCCATTTGGCCCATGTTCGCAAGCTTTATTCAACACAGCGACTCTAACCTCTGAGTCAAACACCTTTTTCTTTACACCATGCACTTCTGCAAAACAACAGTTTAACCCGAAGCGACAAAGTGATTTCAAAGAGCAGTTTGCGGGTCTTTGTCAGATCAAAGTTCCGCCTAATTATAATATCATTTTGCATGGCTAATCTAGAGCAAGTCGCCTATTTCTGAAAAGCAAAAAAAACAAATCTTCGTCTCTTAAAACTCATGCGATAGTGTGTCATAAGCTGTTAGTGCCGGTAAGTTTGGCAGCATCACCGTGGGGGAATGGTAGTTTGCATGAGAGCTCGGCAGAGTGAGCGGAGATGAAAATCATCTTTCGCACACAATAACCTCGGAGTGTCAAATCTTCTGGAAAGAGCTGTGTGATTGCATGGCAGCAAGAAAAGCAAGAGAGGCACAAGGCTGGAGAAGGATTGAGGAAAGGAGCAGAGAGAGGCCAAGTCAGGCTAGGGAAACTGAATAGGGGTGCAGGATGAAACAGAGGATAAAAAGAAGAAGAGAGAGCAGTGGCAGCTAAAGACCCAAGCGCATATGTATGCTTATATTCCAATCCCTCTGTAATGTGATTTAGTGGCATATTGATGTCGCTGAGAATCATTCTTCTCATCTGTCAATGTTTTTGTCTCTCCCCTGATTTCACCTCCTTCATAGTTTTTGATTTGCATAATGTACTGTACGCCTGTGTAGCAATAAATGAGTCCCATTCACTGCTACGCCGTCTGTCAGCGCAATTCTTCCCCATTTACTTACAGATGGTAATTTGACACACATGAATTGGGAACAGCACTTGAATGCCAAAAAGGCGCTGTATTTTTTCAAATACAAAAACCATTTACTAAAGGTTCCCATAAACACATGCTGTGCTTGCAACTAAATCCAAACCAAAGTTAGTGTTTAATGAAAAAGTGATTAATGCAACAATCTGTATTAATTTAAGACATTTAATGAATTAATTTACAGTTTTTTTGAAGGAAGTGACTGGCTCCAACGGCTAATTGGATTGGATTCTGCAGTAAGGGTTTAATTTAAATTCCAAACATGAATTCCTAATATGAAGTGTATAAGTAATACAAAGTTGGATGTTACACTTTTTGAGTCACACTTTTCAACCAAATTAGTTGTACTTGATAATAATTAATTCTATATTATTGCATTTGATTATATATCACTCTACAAATCAATGAGAGTTTTTCGCATTGTTTAACAGTCATATTTATGATGCACGCATACATTCAAGAAGGATCACAGATAATACTTTAGCTCGATGCAGAGGCAGTATAAAAACATATCAAGAAAATCTAACCAGTCAGCTTCTAAGTACCAGATTTACTGGCTACCTTCCTCTTTTTTGGACTACAGTATTTGACCTCCAACATCAAACAAAGCTGCCCGTGGTTTACTTGAAAGTGGATCTAGTCCACCTCTTTCATGTGAATCAAGGGGCTCTTGTTTTGGTGCCCTCCCAAGTTTGGTCAAGATGTTCTCTTGTGTGATAGGTGCAGGAGCTCCTCAGTACGGTTTGAATCACATGAAATGGAAATTCTTTTGGAATACTGATAACACACTGATTGCTTACTGGTTGCAGAAGACACCCTATGCTTATGCCTAAGTCTTTTTTGAAGTAGTGACACAATCAAATCAAAATCACTCCTTCTGAAATTATGAATATTTTTTTTGTGAAAGTCAAAGGCAAAATGTGAACACCTCAAAGGACCATGAGCAACAGCACTGCTTGTGCATAAAATATTTAACAATGATGTAGTGTATTCCTGCTAGGGGTCACAACTCAAAATATTTTATTAATATATGTGAAGAAAACTAACCGAAAATTGCTATTTTTAAAGTTTGTATTATTATTTAAGATCTAAACTTTAAAGACCTGAACACAAGCTATATTCATAGAGGATTCACTCTCTGCTAAACTCAGCATTTGAGAAGTAGGCAGTAAAAACAACCAACGAAGTAATAGAACAATGGCCAAGCCTTCTTCTCAGGGAGAAGATAACACAGAATTTGTCAAAAAATAAGCCGATTAAATATGTAGGATTGTTAAAAAATAAAAATTACATAGACAGACAGAGAATTGTATAAAAAGGTACCAAAGATGATCAGGAAAACTCATCTGTGATAATAATAATTATCACAGGAAATAATCCAAATTCATCCGAATCGCCCGTTTTACACAAACATTTCTGTTGTACAATTAGGTACTGTTTTTCTTATGCATTGAATATAATATGAAATATCCATAAAATATGTCACTTAGTCAGGGTTACTCAATGGTAGAAAGGTTGAGAACCACTCATGTATTCTTACAGTTACAGAAAATGACTAGTCCACTTCCACCTTCTCTATATTTTATCCTTTCCTCTTTTCTTTCACCCCTCCCACTCTCCTCCCCTCATTTTCTCTTCACAGTGTTGTGCCCACCTATTTGTCTACAACATGAATATTATACCCCTTTTTTTCTCCATCTCATTCTTCTTATTTCTTTTTCTTCCTTCCTTCCTTCCTCCTTCTCCTCCTCTCATCAGTTTATCCCGCCCACGCCTCCCTCTCCGTCTCCTTTCCGTGTTGGTTCCAGACATGAGCTCATAACGCCTTACCTTCCCTCTCTCGCAGTCTCTAGCTCTTTGTGTCTCGCATTGATGACATCAGTGCTGGGGAGTGTTACTGTGGAAACCAAAGTAGTGCGCCACAGGGATGTCACTAATTGCATGATTGCAAATGTGTGTGTCTGTGTAAGAGTGCGTGTTTGTTCGAGGTCAGGCACTGTTATATGCAGATACAAATAAGGTGGAGGAAAATTACCGGTTTCAAGCGTTTGATCCGAACATTTTATCCTCACACACACACACATACTTAGACCAAATAGTTTTATATCACTTAGTCTGGTCTGTCTTTTCCTCCCCAATGCAGACTTTTACATATTTTGCCATCCCTGCAGTCAACAAATTGCTCTGTTGTGAGCATAAACCACTTCGGAAGGCTAGCGGGCCGTGTCCACTGACTCACACTAAGTTGACACACACACTTCGCTGTCCCTGTTGCAGTGGTACTTCACGAAATTTCGGTGTCACCTTTGGGATAAATCTCTTGTGTGTGAGGGGCTGGCATGTCTTTTATCAGCGCACTTTGTTCTCTCTGGCATTCTCCATCCTCTGCTCCACTGTGCCAGACTGGGAGCGCGACAGAGAGACAGAGAACAATAAAGAGATATAGCGAGAGGCAAAAAAAAGGGCTGTCACACGATGATGAGATTCTTGTGGTCTTACTGCTATCCCTCCAGGATCTGACTCGCATTCAGGTGATCTTGCACAGATTCATTTTATTTAGGTCTTTTTTTTGTCCTCTTAAGGTGCTAAATGCCATATTTAATGTTGTGCCCTCATGGTTTTATTCCAGAAAATGTCTCCATTTCTAAGAACCTAAGCTGCACAGTGTAACTTTATCTAACCATCACAACGGGAATCCTTTATTCTCAGTCACTGTGAGTGTGTGCATGAAAACAGTGCGTTTGTGTGTGTGCATCTATACATCTTCCCAAGCAGGCATCCTCCTCATGTCAGTAGAATGTCTTTAATGAAGCCACAGGTTCCTCGCAGGGGGAAAAAATACCTCCCCCACCTTCTCCTCTCTCTCTCTCACTCCGTCTGTGTCTCTCTCTACCTCCCCTGCAGTTTATGCTGTAAACCTGTCACCCACAGACATCAAAGAGAGAGACACAGAGGGCGAGATATAACTGGTGTGAAAAGCACCGAACACAGGAAGGCAGAATATTTTACAACGGGGGAAGCGACGGCATGCCGCTTTCCAATTTACCTCCATTTCTGACCTCTTTAAACCTGCTGTGTTTCATCTGTCTGTACTCTCCTGCATTTCATTTTTTTTATTCATTTATTTATTTATTTATTCACAAGTTAAAAGGAATACACCTCACATAATTGCAGTGGTGAATCCGACTGCCTTTAGAGGTCATTCATATCTATTTTGGCTTGATGGGGATACAAGGATGTTGATATTTGGTGACTGCAGGGTGTTTTTGTCTGTGTGTGTGTGTGTGTGTGTGTGTGTGTACAGTATGTGATTTATATTTTCCCTTCTTTGTGGCTGCTTTCCAAATGAGCCCATAATCCAAAACTCATTAGAATGCTGTATTTTTTATGATTTGGATTATAGAAAGGGGAAAATAAGTAAAATTGGTTTCAATAAATTACCCCCCCCCCCCCCCCCATGACACTGTCATTCTGTGGGAAACTGTATATGTGTTAAGCTCTAAGCTGCTCCCACTAACCAGCGTAGGCTGCAATGGTTTAAGTGTCTCTAAGAGGGAGAGGAATATGTTGCACATGTTGCCTGCCAATAAACAAACAGTTGTCAATTTATAATTTAATTATCTATTAATTTGAATACTTAATATACATTGTGGTTAACAATAATTAAATAAATACGGCTACACTATAAACATAAGGCTTCAAATAGATCCAGGGTTCAAAAACCACCACAAGGATTACCCACCCAACTCTTCACCTCGCCTCCATAGGGGCAGGAGTGCTAGAGTGATCGCTTAAGGAAATTCACTGTCAAGTCAGGGAAGGTGCGGGTGCTGATTTGGAGTGCAGTTTAAAGCAAAAGCCCAGGAGGCACGGCCAAGTCTCCCAGCAGAACTCGCAGAATGATTCATCTCAATGGTACAAGAAGAAGATGACACTTTCCCCTCTGATAGAGCAGCCACAACAGACACGAGTTATCCTCTACCCCAGAGGAGGCAGACAGTTACAGTCTCTTGACTCCTGGGACAACCTCTGCTCAAAAACCAATGACATAACTGAAACCAAAATGCACACTCTGTAAAGTACGGCCTCATATAGTTGTGTCTGTCTCTTAGTCCGTGTGGCACATTTATGTACAGCAACACCTTCTCACAGCCCTGTGTTGATGTGAAGCGCATACTAAACATCCAAATGAATGAAACAAGGGGCATCATGTAATCATAATTCCAATGACATAATTGCAATGACCATAAACTAGATTTCCTAAGAGAGCATTAAGCCAAGTGTCTTTCCGAGCAGGTAAGTGGCTGCTAAATTATCTCTTTTGTATGTGGGAGACCATCTGAAACTGATCACTCGGGGCTGAGAGAAGACATTCTGAAACAAGGGATCACCTTGAACAATGTCCCTGTGGAATATTTTAATTTGTCGTTTCTCTAGGTTTGACTCTTGCATGTATGTGGTTATAAAATAAGGTTTGTGGTTAGTTTTATCACAGAGGATTGTTCAAGAAAAGTTTCCTCGTCTCAGACATCAGAACCTCTATATAAGTGTGCAATTTCTAACTGTTAAAATACTGCTGATGCTTATTGTGAGTCTTCATTCAAAGCTACTTTCCACCTTAAAAAAATGCCTAAATGAACTACTACCACATCGTGAAGTTTGCAGACGACACGACAGGACAGTAGTGGGGCCTACAGAGAGGAGGTGAAACATCTGGCAGACTGGTGTGGAACCAACAACCTGATCCTGAA
>NW_023339650.1:8154809-8155024 GCF_004916995.1 Morone saxatilis
AGCCACCCTCCTCTCATCATCAACGACGCAGCAGTGGAGATGGTCAGCAGCACCCGGTTCCTGGGGGTGCAGATAACGGACACTCTCACCGCTCCCATTCTCACCACCTTCTACAGAGGAACTATAGAGAGCATCCTGACCAGCTGCATCTCAGTCTGGGTGGCGGCCTGTAGTGCCTCTGACTGGAAGAGCCTACAGAGGGTGGTGAGGACAGC
>NW_023339650.1:8155124-8170376 GCF_004916995.1 Morone saxatilis
ATTTCCCCCCCCCCCCCCTTCCTCCCTAAATGACAACACTGATGTTTGAAAGTATCTCCAGGGTTTGTGTGTTTATATAATTCTGGGTTATAGTCCCATATTCAGTTTGAGCTCTCAGAGGCTAACATCCAAGAACCATAACCACATCACTTTCATGATTTCAATAAAGGAATATTCCCACGGAACAGAAAACAACACCCTGTTGCTTTGAATCTGGCGCCTCCTGTTGATGATGTGATGTACTATTGATTCAATCATGCTTGGGAAACTCACTCAAATCACACCAAAGCACTGACACACTAGTTTTGCCTGTGCCAGCTATAGCAACCCACAATCACACCAAATTTCAAGTGTAGCTGATGTCAAATCAACATATTGGGGTAACAGCATTTAAATTGAATGCTTCACTGATAAATAACAAATACTGGAAGCTTTCTAATCTGATCATTTGAGACAAAATGGTAACTTTACATCTATGAAACGATTTAAAAACTTTACACATTTAACTATACACATCGATATTCATGCAATTTGAGTCTAAATGTGTTCATTCAGCTTGGTCCTTTAAGACAGCAGTTATCACATACTCTTTTTTCTTTTCTCACAACTCAAAACAGATTTGACAGCTGCAGGCTAAACTTCCTGATGTTTGTCTATTATTAACAGCAAAATCCCATGTAACATTGGCTTTTATTCAGCCTAGAACATATTCATAGAGCCCACAAAAGCTTTACAAACATAGCATCACCAGAAGCTTTTGATACCAGTAAGCGTACAGCCACCCACCTCAGGGGCCCCACCCAGTCACTGATAACTGTGTTTTAACCATCCTTTATTCTCAGACAGTCCAACGCCACAACCAATCAAGCCATTTCATCTTTCCCCACATCTCCCTGAGACAATTACCTCCAATTTTACTTCAATAACACTCTCCCTTCTCCGTCAGTAAACAATCAAATCACTCCATTGTTGAGGGTAATTGGATCTCTTTAAATCAAATCAGCCATTATGGCCCTGATGAAGCACGCCCTGCTCAGCGGGAGTTAGCGACACATGAGGGAATGCAGCGTAGGAATATATTACCAGCTCTGCCTCCCAGGTGAAGATGGCTATATTGGAGGAGTTGTGTAATACAGGTTTATTAGACTGTGCAGTGATCAGCACAAGGCTTGTTTCTCTCCTTGAGGACATGTTCCAGGTGTAGCTCACATTTCAGTGACAAAGAAAGGAGGAGAGGGGAGCTTGTACTCCAGCATGTAGAGGTGCTGTCTGTGTCACAGTAGAACTTTTAGGTAGAAGGAGTGGCCACCCACTCATAAAAGATCCATCTCGATTTGCACCTCAATTAGTTCTTTCTTCCTGTATGACTACCTATGACCACTGTGAGGTTACCTCACCTTAATAATTGTTACATGAAGCTCCCGGCTTTGACACTAATCTTGGCCCCTCAATGTACTTAGCACAACATACTGATTGATTATACTTTTATACAGCTGTACTCATTCTTATACAGTCATTCATTTGTCGACTTAATAACTAAAACTTTAACATGGCCTCAAGAAATAAACTGTATATTTATTGGAAATTAAAACCCAATGTTTTGAAAAAATGTCTTCATCAGGGTAATGAGCACATCAAAAGATGTAGCTTTTAAAATGTGTTGAATTTTGCATTGACGTTAGGAAAGTGCAGCAACTCCCTCTCATTTATATTAATCTATAATTCATCAATACACTTTTTGCAGGCTCTGGGTATTGGAGTGTCTGGATGTAGGGAAGAGGGTAGATTTTGTTTGACTCAAGTGTTGTCTGAGCCCAGCTTTACTTTAGTTTACTTTTAGCAATAGTCTTTGCTATTTATTTCTGTATACAACATTAATATTTATTCCATAATAAAACTCTTTGAGATGATAATAGATACAGTAAAACCATCAAGAGAGAAAATATGACATTGTGAAATTGTCATAAAAAAAATCTCAAGTCTGTTATAAAAACATCTTACATCAAAACAAACAACTTAGAATAAATATCCCAAAACAAAACAAACAAACCAAAAACTGAAGCAAACAACCGGAAAGCTAGATAATGAGCAATGTGTATGTTCAGATGAGATGTGTATTGGTGTGCGTGCATTGCTGTATGTGTGTGTATTGTCAAGGTGAGGTGTGTGTGTGTGTGTGTGTGTGAGGGTTTCAGTCATGTTTCTTAGCACCCAGTGATTATCAGGAGGCAGCATTTCCCTCTAACAAGGTGTGTTATTAAAAGGGTTGGAAATAACGAGGGCCTCTGCTTTTGATTCTTCAGCTATCAAGATGTTGTCAACATACGCGAATGTGTACATGTAGGCTAAACTTTCTTTCTTTCCTCAGTTTCTCTGTCCTTAAGTAATTTTTTCCTGCTCCATTTCTGTTTCCTGCTTTTCTTCTTTCCTCTCTCAAACATGGGTGACTACCACGCAGTTCCCCAATCCTTTTTTTGACCTCTCTTCCTCTGTCTCCTCCCATATCATCTTCTCCGTTCCGCACTCGCTCCCCTGTGGGATGAATGTGATGATGCTGCAGACTGATAAGAATATGCATGCACGCACCTGTGTACACAAACACACACACGCAAGCATATTTTAGGGATATGCTGATAGCAGTTTATTAGAGCATCTGTCTGTAAGCAGAAAATACCTAGACAGACACAGACGGAAATGTCTTTAATAGTTTCAACATCTTTGTGTAAACTCTTCACCCTCCTTT
Source organism: Morone saxatilis (assembly GCF_004916995.1). Taxonomy (NCBI): domain Eukaryota; kingdom Metazoa; phylum Chordata; class Actinopteri; family Moronidae; genus Morone; species Morone saxatilis. The sequence goes on from NW_023339650.1 coordinate 8,157,868, forward strand.
TGATATTACTGGAGTCTCTACAGTTAGTCAGTTCATAAATTAGTCAGTCAGTCAGTAAATCAATAAATTGTCAGTCATTCAAGCAGTAAATTATCTGGCAGTCAGTCAGTAAATTAGCCAGTCAGTAATTTAGTTATGCAGTCAGTCAGTAAATAATTTAGTCACTCACTCAAAAATTAGTCACATCATTAAATCATGAAGAAAGTAAATTAATCAGTCAGTCATCAGCCAGTAAATCAGTCAGGAGATTAGTTAGTCTGATTCAAGTCAGTCAAATAATAAGTCTTCCTCTTAGAATACTGCCACTTAACTTTGTCCTCACAGCCAAAAGACAATGGCCGCTTAACCTCTGTGTTGAGATAACACTTGACCAATTAACTCACAACTCTATCCGTGTGTGTGTGTGTGTGTGTGTGTGTGTGTGTGTGTGTGCATGTCTGTATGTGCTTTTATGCATATATGTGTGTGCATATAAGCTTCCATATGTGTCTTCATGAGCCTAAACATAAGTGTGTTTGTTCTACAAGGGCATGTGTGTAACCGTGCATTGTTGTGTGTGTGTGTGTGTGTGTTAGCTTGCATTATGAAGGTTGATAGTGTCATCTGATCTCATCTCAACTCTCCTGCTCTGTGTATTGCTCTGCTGTTCTCAGCTCTTCCCAGATCACTTAGACTTATTAGAGGTAATATGAGCAAAGGATTTACCACCAGCCAGTAAGGGCTCCTTGGATATCACAGTGATGGAATGGTCTGGGAGAAACGAAAGACGAAGTTATAAAGAAGTGAAGAATGTTTGAAAAATGGTAGGAAAGGAGTAAACGGAGAAAAGAAGAAATATAGGAAAAGGGGATTTTAGTTCTGGTAGTCTTCTACAAGCAAAGGACCAAATCTGTACCCCACAAGGATGTTTTGTTCTTACTTTTATTTTTCAGCAGGATTTTATGAATTCAAAGAAGCAGCATGGCCTGCAGAAGATTAGACCATGCCGAGCTAGATAGGTATTTGGTTGTTTTGTACTGTTGCGGGGAAAATGAGTTGTTTAGAGACATTATTTTACAACCGGTGAACAAACTGTCTGTGAAATCCAAAAGTATTTTGCATTCATTGCAAATTGAGTATTTTGGCCTCAGTTTTCTCGGCTGCCTGAGAGGATGTAATGGTCCACTTGCAGGTGATTTGACAGTGGATTTAACACTTACAGTAGCACTTCCTGTTTTTATCTACTTTATCTGATCCAGCACTTCTGTGGAGGACTTCCATTTGTAAAAATTTAGAAGGAGATAGTGAGTCACACTGAACAGCTCTTGAGTGTCGTATACACACACAAACTGGCATACCATTTTAAATGGCACGCTTTTACCCAGCAACGTGTCAGAGAGGACAGACAAATTCATTTTTGTGGAGATGCTCAATTGATTGAAGTGTACCTTTTAGTGTTTATCAGGGTAAGAAGACTAATCCTAATCTGCTATTGAGTGGATTTAGTTTAAAATTAACCTAATTTCAGCCCTGATTCATTGTTCAACTACCACTTCTGCATCCAAATTGATTCTTTACCTGGAACATGACCTGTGGGTTTCATCCCAGGAGCTCAAGATGATTCAAGTGTGATTGACATGTTTTATGATGGTCAAGGCATTTCTTACCCTGTGACTGCTGCTCTTGTTTGATAAATTTCCACACACCACCTCAGTCAGCACAATCACCTCTTTCCTCTCATCTTTGCAATTTCTCTCCTGTCTTACATTCTTCCACTTCCATTATCTGTTTGCTCTGATCTCTCCTTTATTGAACCCTCACCTCAGTCATCTTAATTTCCGGTGATCTCACTCTCATGGGAAACTCCACTGTGAGTAGTTGACTCAGAAACACTGCAGGAAAAAGCAGAAGTCTCCTGATTAATGTAAGGGTAAAATAATATCCAAAAAAGTAAAATAAAGTAAATATATGTAAATGTTGGCATCTAAATATACACAAACTACTCTTACCTCAACTAAAACAATCAATATTAGTACATAGTTAACTGCTAATACATGAATTGAAAAGTGTGTTGAAATCTTAATAAAGCAACAACAGCTTAGTAAAGGTTTAACAATGGCATTATAAGTAAGTAGTTAAACTCAATAAATGTGCAGTCTAAGTAAGTTGTAATACATTTTTTAAAAGTGCTTGTAAATGTTTTATAGCAATAAACAATAGATATGTTTAGGTTATTATTAAAAGCTATCTTATTAACATATAATAATCTTATAAGCATCTTATAAGGGTCTATTAACTAACAGTTATTACAAGAAATATAAGGGTTACCTAGACCACCTTAGTGTGTGGGTGAGCGCAGATTACATGGTGGTTTTGTCCTCTCTGTCCGTCATTCCCTCTTTGAAATCTATACTCACACCACTTTGCTTTAAACTCCCCTTCACTCCAAATGTTATTGCTTCCATATGCTCCAGCCTCTCAGTAACTGAGTTTATGGGTTTCCTATCTGACAGCATCTCCTGCACTTCTTAATTACTCCCTCTCTCTGTTGTTTCGATTTATCCAACAGCCCATTCTTTGAATGTCAATTTCTTTTTTCATTTTCTTCATATGCCAGCCTTTTCACCGAAATACCACGGGTCGCCCCTTTTATTGGATTCTCAGCATGTCTGCATTAGTGTGTGTGTGTGTGTGTCAGAGGATTTGCAGTGTGCCATCTCAAACTCAAGCTTTATGGAGGTATCCAAACCACTCACTTGACATACAAGACGTTTGCTTCAAAAGACAGTAAAAGGGCAATATTAGTTTTATGTCATAGAGATGTATATTATTGAGGTGATTGTATGGATTTTTGTACCAGTCGTCCATAACCACACTCAACATAAATGCTGTCTAAAATCATCACTTTGCATGGGTATGACAACTACCGTAGAAAATATAAACCCTCACCCCCACTAGAAGTTTTTTCAGACTGTAAATGGGAAATTATATGTTCATGTTGTCAAAGCTGAGCCCAGTAGCCTCTATATCTGTCCCTTCAATTGTTCACCAAAATCCATCCAAAGGCAATTTTTACAACAACCTTTCAAGATGTTTCCAACTAAATTGGCTTTACACAGGAGGATGTGCAGACAATAATATTTGACCAATATTTGTTGTCCCTTTTCTTCATTTTCTCCACACCCACCAGGTAAATATGCCATGAGAGATTTGATCCATCGGTTACCAGGCAGTAGTAGCAGCAGCAACAATAATGCCACCAGCAGTGGGACCTGCGGGACCACAGGACCTCCCAGCAAGGCCATGTCAGATGACACAGTAACTGCCATCTGCTGTGCACTGCACGAAGTCATCACCAAGAACATGGAAAACGCCAAAGCCCTGCGTGATGCTGGTGGCATAGAAAAACTCATCGGCATCGCCCGAAGCAAAGGAGACAAGTGAGTAGGCCAAAGTTTTGAGACTGAAATAAATCCTGCTACATTTGCAGTATGAGCTACAGTAGCACCATAGATCCCACCCATATGACTTAACTTCACTTGAAATGCATTTGCTGGAGTCTCAAATTGGGTTCAGCAGAAATCCTCCAAGGGCGCTATTAAAAATCTGTGGATAATGATATATTTTAACAGTTTATGGGAAAGTATGTCATGTGTATTTAAAACCACAGAACAGATTTATCTGTGCTGTTGTTGAAGTGGTTATTAGATCATAATGATGATTTGTGCTTAACCTTCCTCCAGATTTAAGCAGGGATAATTTTCAGCTCAGGAAATGTGAAAAACCCTTTGTAACTCTCATAACATAAACAATGAGAAAAAAGTGTACTTAATACCGCATTGTACATCCACATTTCTTTGTTTGAGTCATTCACATATGTCTCGGAGAGAGAGTGATGCTCTGTCGCCAAAATAATCCTGAAATAAGTAAGGGGACAATGAGAAAGATCCCTAATGACTTGCAGGGGCTTTCCTCATGCTCAAGGGCAACCAGATCTGAATAACTGCTGAAATCCTAAAATGTTATGTAAAGGCCAGAAAAAAAAGCAAAATAGATTTGCACTATTGTGCTATACCTGTCAAGGCATCATCGAACACACCCTGTACTGTCAGTAGAGACCAGTGCCTTAATGTGACCACACATCCATCATTCAGAACTGTGCCTGCCTTTCCTGTGACCATTCATCCACAAAAGACAGCTGGAGAAGAACAAGGAAGACCCAGCAGGGATATAACTCCTGTCACTCCTGTCACCATTGGAGACACATGGTGTTCTGCCTAGCTGCTATGGTAACCAGTAGGTCAGGGGTTGTCATGACACCAGAGTGTTATCAGACAGAGGTCAAACGTTCATTTATTGTTATAGAGAGACACTCTGACTATTTAGGGAACTGCCCTCAAGGGTACCATTACGGCGAGAGATGAGGTGCTGGAAGAAACCTTCATAAGTCCAAATTTCACAAGGAGTGTAGTTAGCTGCTAATAGCCCACACATCTTCATTAACTCAGGAAGGGTACACTGACAATAAATGCTCCTTATCAGCAGTGCCGCGCTACATTCACACTATTACACACTTTCAGATTGGGAAAATGCCCATTATAGTTCTACCACAGGTAGCCACTGTTTACTAGCTAGTTTGAAACAGTAGGAGAAAAATAGAATAAAGTGAAAAGGGGTTTATGACCTATACCTTTGAAACAGTAAATGCTAAAACACATTCCTATTTTACAAACAGCAACCCCAATCCCCAAAATATTTCCTTGGGATCACTTTATTCATGTGTAATTATGACCTTCCAGTGCATTGTGTTTGTAGCAGGCTGGTGCAGTGGCTTCCTGCTGATACCATTACCCCATATTTCAGTCTCTGAAACTTTTTCTGTTCTTTTAATTGGGGAAAACCCCTTTGTTTTTTAAATAATTTCTGTTCATTTTGGTGGAGGAAAATGGAAAACGAGCATCCCGTCTGCTTCCCTCTGTAGCTGTTCAAAGGGCAGGGCTTATGAACTGACTCCTACTAGAGTCATTTTTCAGCTAAGTGGCAGGGATGGGGCCATTAGCATGGCAGAGAGGGTCATTTTAAACTCATCTGGCAACTCTCAGTTTTTGTGCAGGGAAAATCATTCTCTGCTGAGAAGAGCAATGGCCCTCTTACTCTTAAAGCCATCACAAGTGCCACTGTCCTGCACACATCTTGTGCAGCTGGTAAGGACAGGGGACAGAATAACATAGCAACATTATCCAAACGAATGAGGTCCTAGAGAAATAACTCTCTCTCTCTTTCTCTATCTTTCTACAGACACTCAGCAAAGGTGGTGAAGGCAGCCTCTCAGGTCCTCAGCAGTATGTGGCAGTACAGAGACCTGCGTTCCCTCTACAAGAAGGTAGGATGTAATACAACCCCACTACCTATTGTCAAACACATATAGTATCTCCAAGATAAACATTTATTTTCTATTTACCAACGTCATGTATGGTCAAATATGTCTACTGGCTGAAGACATGAGACCCACAGTAGATAAAGATTTAATGTGACATCCATATTTGCAAGAATCCACTCATTATGTGACTGGTCTACTGTATGCATATTACATAATACTAATAACTAATCACAGTTAAGTTTGTTGTATGATTTATTTTGTGTGAATATGAAATCAAAAGTTGTAATGGTATTGTAAATCTAAAATATTATTCTAAAACAGTGCAATAAACCCCATCTTCACATTATCAGATATCTTGCTTGAAGCATACTGCTGTGATAAAATTGGCATCACTAATTCATTAGTGCTTTGCAGATCTCATCTTTGATGTAGAGCAAATGATGTGATAAATTGTAAAATTGTTTAAAAATATATATTATGTGTGGATATACCAGTGTTATGAAGGAGAGAGAAATGTAACAAGCTTTTGGCGGAAAAGGCTAGATATTAAATCGTCTGGCATTAGCACTTGTGTTAATTATATTAGTTTTCTGACAGATCAACTTTATAATTAAAAATTTAATTACTATATAAGGTAAATTGGAATGAATTATCTGAGAAAGTAGTTTAGGATGGGGGCTGTTCACTTTCACTGAGGCAGGTGTTGAAGAGGATTCTACTTAAACTGTTTAATGAAGCAATTGCAAAAATCATTTATCATTTATTCTGAACGGTAAGCTTTGGTATTTGGGCAGCTGAAGATTTTGGTTTGACCTTTATGTTCTTGGATACCCAGCTGAAACCTCACTGGCTGAATTGTACGTTGTTTTCTGGTCAGGGCTAATCTTTGTCAGGATTGGCTGTTGTCTCCCAGACTCAGTGAATCTCCCTGGCTTAACCAGCTGCTAAGCTTCGCTAATTCCACCCTAAAATCGACAGCTTAGCCAGACATTGACAATGCTTGCTACTGGCTACCGTTATCAGTCAGCAGTTTATGTTGTTTATGGTATTGATTTGCTGTTCACAAAGTATAAAACAAATGATACTATCATATGTATTACTGAAACTAGGCTTGATTTAAATTTTGTGGGATGCATTTATTATTACCCTAAGCATCACTGGGAACAGGACACAAACCAGTCCATACCACAGCTAGTATAGGTGACATAGATATAATTCATATGTAAAAGCTACGTAATATATGAACCAAGCACTAGCTACATTGGAAGGTTCAGTTCAGGCAATGGTTCAGTTCCATGAGTCCTGAGGAGGTTGAGTAATTACACCAGTGTAGCCTACAAATCACTTTGAAGGAAAGATAAAGTAACTGGCAGAGAAGGAAGTTCATTTTATCATTAAATCAACAAGGTAGACCATTCTAAACAACCTCAGTGTATCATATGTTTATTCAGCAGATATTAGTTTGGAGACTTGCCACTGTAGCCTGTGTGGTTTATGGCACTACGTAGGTGTGTTTACATAAAAGCTTAGAGTTTATATTTTCAGTGTGTAACCAAGTGTGTATGTGGGAATATTTATAACATAAGACAAATTTATATTATTTGTGTATGGCTTTAGGTTGTATCTTGTGCAGTATATGTGCACTATTGTTGCCTTGAGGTCAGTCATAACCACGTCCAAACAAAAGAATAATGAGGTTCTGCTGGTCATCATCACAACTGAGCAACAGTGTTTACAGGGGGCAAGAGGATCAGTAACTACATACACACAAGCTAACATTGGTGCTAGTTGTTTTTTTAGCCCATCATGAAGACTGAATGATGTTAAAGCTGCTGACTACCAGGAAAGTGTAGCTCATTAATACAGTTGGTACGTTGTCGCAGAATGACACAAACAAGCAAGAAGTGAGAAAAACATATACGGTCTAGAGATATGCTGATTGGTGTGTGCGCTGCTCTCACTCAGACACTCTCTTTTATCTCTCTCTTTCGTTCGCACGCACAAAAGAAAACCCATTCTCCCCCTCCTCCGGCTCCTTTGTTTCTTTTCAAATGACAAATACCCGCACACACTCGCAACTTGATTAAAAGTAATGACAGTTGTTCTGTTCCTTTCACTCGTCAGTAATGAGTGTTGAGTGTTGAGTGAATATCTGCCACCAAGGTTATCTGCCATTCAGCATGCTCAAACTTCAGCAGCGTAATCAACAAGTTTCAGTGAGATATTCGCACATTTTAAGTAACATATTCCAGGAAGGTGTCCTTGGCTTTCAAAGTGTCCTTTTCGTCTCTGTTAGGAGAGAAAAAAGGAGAATGAAACTGATGATGTATTTGAGCTGCATGCTTGTGTGAACAATTGTAAAAACACACAGTATGTAATCTAATGCTATACAATGCAAGCCCTGTGACAAATGATACTTTTGTGATGCTTATAATGATCAGCTGAAATTGGCTACCTTCTGAAGCCCTCGTTTGTAGAAGTGTTCCATTTCGCTGCATATCTGTATAGTAAACTATCCTTCTAAATATTCATTATTCATATTAATCAGCTGCACCCTGATTCACCTCAACAAGTCCTTTTATTTTGTGTTATATTCCTCAGATGATAAACTCTGATTTCCCTCTTGAATTTCAAGTGAGAAGGTGTTGTCAAACCTCAAAAAACCAACAACAACTCAACCAACTAGAGCGAGCTGTTGTTCTTCCTCATAATGAAACATATAATGTATAAAGAAACGTCTTTTAAAGTGTGAATGCATTAGAAAATAGTGGAAAAAAATGAAAATGACGTTTTTTTCCACCTGTTTTGAGAGACAAACAAAAGCAGTGACTCCTAACTCCTTACGTCCTTGTGTACTGATTTTGCAGTGGGCTCTTTGTCAGAGTCCAAGACTTCTGACTGTTGCTGCAGTCACTTCAGGACAGGCCGCCCCATGGCATCAGTCCGTCCTCGCCTTATCCTGACGACTGTGTCCCTCTCTTCATTCGTCATCCTCACATCCCCAGTATTACACTGAACAGTATCCCCATGTGGCCCCTTGGAGCCTCATCTGCTTCACACTTCTCTAATCATTGCCACTGGATAGCATTACACTCGACTGGATGGCATAACACTCCAGTGATCAGACGCGAAGGACATTGGCTTTACACGGCAGGCCGGCCCGACAAAGGTGGCTTCATTGTTTTGGATTATTTATTTATTTGTTTATATACAAGGGCCCTTTTTCCAACTAGATTTAATAAAGACGGTTATTAAAGGAAGGAAACAACTTGCTTAAGATTGATGGCTGCACATTTTGAAACAACAAAATGAGTTTTGAATCGTTCTCATTTGATCCAATATGATGTTCAGTTAATTCAATAGAAAAAGAAACATTACTTTTTCAAAATAGACTTTTTCACTCCACAACAGCAGCAAAAAACCTCATCCGTCATCCTAAAACTGAAACCAGATATCATCTGCAGTCTGCCTTGTTGTAACATCCCCAGTTTCATTCTAACGCATCCACCCGTACTTCATCATAATCTTTGAATGATCAAGATCTTGTAATGCAGTTAAAATGTTGCTGTCATCCAGGACAACCTTCATTAAATGTAGCACAGACAATTTAAATGATTAGCAGTTCAGTTAGTTATGCTGCTGCATTATGCCATATAGAGTCAAATACTTTTAAATGCTGATAGACACTATACCTTACTGTTTACTTCTTAAATTGCATGAACACAGTCTGGCTAGTGACAAACCATTTTATCACTGTGGAAATTGTTGCGTTTGAGGATCCACACTTTGACTTTATCACCCAAGTCCAGAGCTCGAAATAAGTGACTTTACGCCTAGTTTCTCTGTATTACGTATTAGGTCATGGGTGTTGCGTGCAGCAAAAATCCTGTTAGCCTCCAATCCAAACATGGATTAGCATACAATTTAGACGAAAGTCGAGTCGGGTGTCTCTGCAAAATGTTTGTGAGCGAAAGCAAAGGGGGAAGAAAAGAGAGCAGCAAGGGGGGAAGTGAGGAAAGAAAGTGAGGTGAATTCTTGAAATTTTTGCAGTTTAAAAATGAGCACGCTAGAGTGTGTGTGACTTTGTGTGTAGTTTTGGAAAAAGGAGAAAAATGTTGGGTCAATAATGAGTCAGTTTGAGCTGTGTTGGCAAAGACTTGTTTGCTTTGAAGTCTTGAAGTAATGAGAGCATTTTGAAACACACTTTTCAACTGTATAGAAGTTACGGGCGTGGGTACACGTGCATGTTTGTTTTTGTGTGAGTGTGCATTTGTGTGTGTGTTTTTGAAACTGTGTTTTTTCATCAAACTGCAGTGAGAAGAGTTAATCACTTCCTACAGCAGTGCCATGGGAGCAGTGAGAGAGAGGGAGAAAGAAAAGAGAATGGCAACAGAACAGGGGGCTGGGCTGCCCAGCAGTTTCTGAACGCACTAAAACGAAAAATTGAGGGCCCATAAATAAACAGTAACTGTATAAAAATAGCATCTGAGATGACTTGAAAGATCAGTGATCCAGCAGTCATTAATAAACCAAAGCCAAAATCTGTTTGTAGCAACACTAACACTGACTTAGGGATAAATCATGTATAATCGTCTCCAGAGTGCAGTAAAACTCAACTTTTACCCGAGTTTATTTGGATAATTTGACAGGATGTGTCCTCATTTTGTGTATGTGTGTGTGTGGGTGTGGTGTGTGTGGTTTGTGTGTGTGTGTCTGTGTAGTGTTTTATCTACAGTTTCTGGGAGGGAAGCCACAGGTCATCGTTTAGGTAAACAACAAATGTGCAGGACTGTTCGACAGGGGATTTCTGTAGAAAGCAAGGACTTGAAACACTTTGCTCACTTAAATCTATTCTAAATAGTACCAGAAGGACAAAATTCTTTGTCACTCACACAAACATATGCACACTCTCTCTCTCACGCACAAACACACAGACACACAGACACACAAGCTAATCACTGAAGTTTATACTATGTATTCACACCGTTGCACTTTGTCATATCCCTGTTCAGTGCGTAATTTCGGTTGGGCTGCTCTGCCTCATTTCTTGTTAAATGATTTAGCTTGAGCACTTCATCAAACACACTCTCTCTTACGCATACACACACATGCACGCACACATAGTATACTCATATGACACACATACGTCACAAACACACACAAATCACAAAAAACAGATACAAAAAACATATGACAGATGGGGTTCAGGGTCGGAGAGATGCTGTGTTTGTCACACGTGTGACAGATTTACAATATGTTCAGAATGTGGGTGTGTTTGCGTGATGTGAATGAGTAAGAAATGTTTGTGTGTGAGGTAATTCGTAGAATCATTGCACACATAATGCTCGGGGTGTTCCTGTAAATAAAATGAATACATTTAAAAGAAAAGGTGCCAGAAAGTTTAGTTTATGCACAGACCTGTTTCTAGAATGAAATGACTTAGGATGCTTCTGAAATGACTGAGCGTGCAACCTTTAAAAGACAGTATTCACAGCTGATCTATGAATGATTGTGGATAATTCTCAATGTTTGCTGTCCACAGCTGCTTTACACTGTATGAAAAGCTTCTCCTTACGTTGTTGAAATCCTTGCAGCATCTAAAGGCAGCAGGACTGATGTTGTGTGCAGCCTTTAGTGCTGTGCCAGAGCGCAATGCCGTTACGCACAGTTGTTCACTGTGTTTGCCTTGAATGAATCACCTGAAAATGACAACCGGCTGCTACAGTATAACTATACCTCTACACACATCAGACTGGTTGGTTATAACTCAATATTTTTTTATCCTTAAAACACATTGCAGTGCAAACACTTGTATAACTTTAATAAATACATACATACTAAAGTATGTTACCGTGTGCAAAGTCAGATGCATTAAATTATTGCTAAAAAAGACACACAAAAATCAAATTACCAAATCAAACTTTTTATTTTTTATTTGTGGTTACTATAGTCACTACCTGATGAAAAATACTGATGAAACTGTCTTTGGGTTCAGATTTGACTCTGACATTTCTTAAGGCAAAGCTTTTCATTTGCTGAGCTGTCATTATCATGTTTAACTGTGATTGCCACAGCTGCCTGCTGATCTATATTCACTTTCACCCCGCCCTGTGCATGTTGAACTGCTGCATACACATGAATCAAAATAGAGGGCAAGCATAAATAACCCCACATAGTCCGTGCGCCGACCTACCACCTTGCACTTGGCATTCATGATTATAATTTTAACTGAGGGTGCAAAGTATTAAAATGAGGGTGCAATGCATGCTTTTGCACTCACAAATGTCATCTGTTACTAACAAAGCTGTGTTCCAAATATGTGCTCCAATTGAGTTATAACAAATGCTATAAATATATAAGTATATAGATAAGTGCTTGGTTTTTTTAAATAATAATAATAATAATATACATTTTTCCGATGTTTGGTTTGTACAACTTCACACTAAAAAGTCATTGAACAATTTGTATTAGAGCCTTTAATTATCAATTCTAGCATTTTTTTTTTGCATTTTTGACAATAGCTTGATCACACATTTCAAATATTTTCTGCAAGATTAATAATGGGAAGAATAATATATATTTTAATTAGAATGAGATTCTCTTCTTCTAGTGGAAGCTTAAATCAACCCATCATCCACTGCCATACAGCATACATTTGATAAGACAGTGGGAAAGAGAAGAGCGTTTGAAACACTTCAGAACCAACCTCAGGCCTCAAAAGCTGCCACTGTGTTTGCCCTGGTTTCTCTCTGATGTTCACCTGTATTAGACAGGGAGAGACAGAGAGAGAGGAGATAGGATTAAGATAGCCTGTCTTAGTGTATAGGCTAACAGCAGTATATTAGGAAGACACAGAGGAAGAGCTGCAGCCTACTCTTACAGTATTCTGAGATGTTTATTTAAATATATGCAACAGTGGAATAAAGGTTAATACCTAAATCAGCAGAACCACAAGCAACCAAAATAAAGAATGCAAAGGTCAGAGGCAGATTATTCCTGTGAGGGTAGATAGATCATATGTGAGTGAAGCGCTCACAACTGTAAATCTGAAAATCGGAGTGAACTGAGAGAGAGAGAGAGAGAGAGAGAGAGAGAGAGAGAGAGAGAGAGAGAGAGAGAGAGAGAGAGAGAGACACCACACACACACACA
>NW_023339650.1:8170476-8176633 GCF_004916995.1 Morone saxatilis
GAAAGAGAAGGAAGAAGAGGAAAAACAAGGAGAAGAGGTGAGAGTCAGAAAGACCAGGTGCTCTACATGACGCTGTCTGCCTGTAGGTGTGGTGACATGCTGTCAGCTTACAAGGTTTCACAGTACGCACCACACTGAACGAGCACTGGACCGTGGATATGGTGCAAAAAACTAGCTCCTGTCTGATTTGATCCCATGTCAAATTCTGATGTTGATTTAATATTTATTGAACCCACTAAACCTCGCTGACCTGCTGGTGGGCCAGACATTACAAAGTAACGCTGTGCAGCCAAACATTGTTCAAACCCCACAGAACTTTTTTTTACAAAGATACCAAGTTTGCCAGGCTGAATTAATGGGGTAAACATCATGAACTGAATGAAGAGCTGGAACACGCTGATACAGAATACACAGTATATGATACTGTCAGATAGTGAGAGGGGAAAAAATGGAGGAAACTGTATGCTAAGATAATACGTGTGAAATGTATGGCTATGACAGCCATTTTGATACATTTTTTTATATAACGTCTTCCACACTCTCTTCTCTGATCAATCTTGCGAACTCAGTTATCGTAAAGTTGAACTGTTCCTCATTTTGCTAGGGGGGCACCTTAAGAACCCCTGTGGATCTTTCCTGGACTCCATTTGTGAAGCACATTTCTAGACAGCAGACTGGACACATCACTCTGCAAAATACATTTATCATTCAGTATTCAGTGACTGTGTTCATTTGAGCAGCATGACAGTTTGACAGTGTCCAATTGCATAGCGGTCCACCGTACCATTGGGAGGTTACATGGTTTATAATGAGATGTGTTGGGGGGCGGAAGGAGAAAGAGAATGTAAAACAAGGTGGTTGAGAAGACTGAAGGAGTGGTGGATAAATAGATGAAGAATAAAGGAGGGAGGGAGGGAAGGATGGTGGAGACTGGAGGAGAGCTACCTTTGAACTACTGTGTGTCAGAGGATCTAGATTTCTATTAGTCTTCGGTGCTGTGCCAGGAAATAAGAGTCAGGGGAGGACATGGGACCGTTCTCACTCCAGCCTACTTCCCTCTCCCTCCCTTTCTACCTCTCCATCTGCACCCCTCCCTCTCGTTACCCCCTCTCCTCCTCTTGCTATCTTTACTCTCCTGTCATTACTCTCCCTCCATCTCCCTCCTCCTCCTTGCTCTCATTACTTTCTGTCATCTTTTGTCTTTCTCAGCTTCTGCCCTGTCTGTCCCTCCTCCCTTTCTTTCTGCCTCATCTCCTCCATCTCTCAGTCGTCTCATTCTCCTCCCCTCCCTCTCCTCCTCTCCTCCTCTCCAGCCTGACTGTACTGGAGTGATTCACCTCTCCCGTGTGCTCACAGTCCATCCAACCAGTTTCCCACTGCTGAGCCGAGGCCCTCACACTCAAGCTAAAATGTCTCCATTATCTTTTATCATCTGCTTGTGTTTTGCTTTCAGAGGTACCCAATTATCTTAATGCTAAATTGAATTTGGTTCCAGCTCTGTGATTGTTGTTGACTCTCATAATCCATTTTCATGAAAAGGGCTTTGCTCCAATCACTGCTAAACTAATGCAGATACAAAGTCATTGGCTTGGCAGTAATTATGCTTGTGGAGTTGTTAGTTGTATTATTTTTTTTCTGCAAGGACGGTGGGATATTCACTAAGCTCAGGCTTGATGCAAGTGTGTTAATTTGTGGTGTGGACAGTTGTATATGCACGTGTGGGCGTTTTGTGTTTGTCAGTATCCTTCAGTGTCCAGAACACATTTTTAATTGCCTACCACAGGTTGGTAAATTCAAGAAGTCCAATATTGTAATCCAGTTTCTTAAATAAATGTGTCTTTTTTCAAACATGTTAAACACGCAAAAGTTAACACACGACTGCTGACCAAGGACGGCAAGGGCAAACTTTTTCCCCCGGAACATTTCAGTCAGTGTTTCTTTCTTTCCTATGTACAAAATTGTGTGGGAGTGTGTCTTCAGCTTGTGTATCATAGCGAGAGTCAACTACCAATTGTGCCTAAACTGGGGCCTTAAACAGCTCTTCTACGCTTTTGAATGAGTAAGTGCTGCATCATGGGTATATGGAGGGCTTTATCTTCAAACAACTACAGTACTATAGTGCTGTGATTCCACAATACTGATTCAGTGTTGCAGCCATTTTTGAAGTGCCACTTCCTACACTTACAAAACTGACTCCATCCTCGAGATTGTTTGAAATTGTTTTTTCTTTTCATCCACTGGAACTAAAAAATCTGCTTAACTGAAAGTAAAAGATTGGTGGGTGATTTTACATGAGTACTTTAAAATATACATATTCCTAAATATAATTATGGCTTTGAAAAAATTCAAAGCCAAAATGATTGTGATTACAGTAGTTTGATTATAAAAAGAAGTAACTGCCATATATAATATGCTATAGCTCTTGTAAAGTTTCTCAGATATCAGATAAGTATTAGAAATATTTAAAAGAAAAGTGACTATACTTGGCTGTAGACCCCGTTTATACACATCATTGTATAATGGTATATATGGATAATAAAAAAGAAAAAACACTTTACCAACTCAATATTGGATTTTGCACAGTTACTTGTCACAAATTGTAACCGGTTTTCTTCTTTGTTTTTGTGTTTGTTTTGCAGGACGGTTACTCCCAGTATCACTTTGTGGGCTCTGCCTCAACGATAGAGAGAGACAGACAGAGGCCCTACTCCTCCTCACGAACTCCCTCCGTCTCCCCTGTCAGGACGTCCCCAAATAACCGCTCTGGTGAGGAACACATAACACTTACAATACAAGAGATTATGTATGTGTTAGTGTGTTAGTGTGCATGTGTGCATGTGTGCATGTGTGCGTGTGTGCGTGTGTTTTAGCTTTTTGTACCTTGGTTCTCTTAACAACCAGTTTCAACTAAGGACAATTTTACCAAGTGAGATACTCCTAAATAAATGTACTTAAATTTAGAGTTAGGATTAAATTTGGTCTAAATATATGCTTGTGTTGTCTCACATGGCTACATATCTGTCTCAGTAAGATCACTGGGTGATCAGGTGTGATGTCAGAAGTTCAGGTGCAGAAGTTGTTTAAAAAAGGGGCAGAGAGATTGTGGACCGTGGTCACCCCCAAAATTTGGAAGAAATATGGCCAGAGCTGATGAGACAGAAATAGTCAAGGGCAGTTTCTGTGGTAGGTGTTTTATCACAGCCAATCAGCTGCCCGCTTTTTCAAGGTCTTGTTGTTGTTATGGTTATTGATAAAATTCAAGATTATAAATTGGAGGAAAGCTGAATTATATTAAGGTTACAGCAAACATGGAATTAGTTTAGAATCTAGAGCAATAGTTTCTTTGGTGATGTTTTACTATTAGATGGTAGGAGTAGATCACATTTTTGGGAAATATGCCTATTTATTTTATTGCTGAGAGCTATTGAATCCACTCTCATGTGTGAATGTTAGAAACTACAGCCAATTGGTGAGATCAGTTTAGCATGGAAGAAAGTCTGGAAGCATGGATAAACAACTGGCCTGGTTCTGTCCGAAGTGTTTAAATTAACATAGAAATGTAAAACCAGCAGACTGCTTCCAGTCTTAATACTAAGGTAACCTAATCACCTTTTGACATACCATACAGAAAAGGGAATGGTATCACTCTCAGTAAGAAAGAATGTATTTCCCAAAATGTTGAAATATTCCTTTAGGTGGCGGGATGATAGAAAACATTTTGTAACAACAGCAAGTATTCAAATTAAAGGTTATATTATATTCAGGTTTGGTTAAGTTATAAATTCTTGTTCTTATCTCACCTTTACTGACTAAGGTCCCCCCTTGGAATGAATTTAGTCCAGCAAAAGGTGCAAAGACTAACTATGAATGTACATGTGTGAAAATGTATGTGGGACATGAATACAACCAGAAGGTACAGGACACACATGGATTTTAATGAGTTATATATTAGACATTAGCCAGAAGCATCAACATTTACCAGTTGATCAGTCTTTACACTGGGGCTAAATAGCTGGTAGCGTCAGTGCTCGCCACCCACAGGCTTTCATGCTGTAAAGTATGATTATCGTTAGCCTTTAGCTTAAGCCCATTGGCCTTCATGCTTAGCAAAGGGCGCATTAGCATTAGCTGTTAGCATCAGAAGAGCCTTTAGCTGTGCTTTCTCCACACCGGGCTTAGCAAGCTGATGAGGCAGAAAAGTACTTTTCCTTCCTCTCGGCTTAGAGAGGTCTTCAAGGACCCAGCTAAAAGAGAGAGACAGAGGGAGTGGAAGTGGGAGAGAAAACGTGTGTATTTGTGTGTGTGTGTGCGTGCGCGCGCGTGTGTATGTGTGAGAGAGAGAGAGAGAGGAGACAGTAAGGAGGGTGAGATAAACAGAGAGGGAGATAAAGAGAAAAAGCAAGGAGGCAAGAAGAATTAGGGATTGAGGGATGGTTAATGCAGTGAGGAGGAAGTGAAGGATGAGCATTTGACTTTGGCCAGCGACATTGAAAATAAGGATTTTTGAGATCATTGTGCGTAGAGAGAGATTTGTGTATGTATGTAGTACAGTGGAGGAGGTGGGGTAAATGGGAAAATGGCTGGAAATGACTCCCATCTTCTCTCCCGCTCGTCCCCTCTCAACACCCCTCGCCTTTCCGGTCATCCGCCCCTTCTCGTTCATCCGTCTCATTCTTCTCCTCCCCCTCCTCTTTGCAGTAATCCTACTTTCTTCTCACCTCTCCCTCTGATCTCTCACTCTTTACGGGCTGCCTCAATGTGCGCACACACACTCTCACACATACATACACACCCACATGCATCTGTATCTCCTCTCTGCATATGCTCCAGACTGCAATCCGGCCCCTTAGAGATGGATCAAAGCAGAAGGAGTAATGATGGCGTGCAGGCACACAGGGAGAGGAGGAGTGAAAGAGAGTGAGAGAGTGAGGATAGAGCGGTAAAACTGTGAAAGAGATAGAGAGGAGTAGGGGAGGTTGCAGGCTGCGAGGATGGTGAAGAGACAGAGGGAGATACAAACGGAGAGAGAGACCTTTTCATCCATCATGGCCCCCACAGGGTCCTGCTGTGTTTTGCGCTGATAGAACGAGTCTCCCAGGCTCTCACATCCAGCAGTTACTAGTCAGGTCCCCACGGTAACCGTAACCAGCAGCGATGGCACTGTCTCTGGGGGTGTCGGTGACAGGTTTGAGCATCCACCTTAATGGAATCCGCTGCAGAGGTGTCAAGTGCTAAGAATTAAATATCAAAAGTGTCAAAACATTATAAAAGCCTGTAGCTCCTGTCTTCCACAATTGCCCTTGCTTTACTAAATGTTTGTAATTACATTCACCACAACTAAATAGTCGCTAATCATCTAATAATGTGTATGATTCCTTGCTTAATATGTCAAATATTGAAAGCCTGGATAAAAAAAAGTCGTCTTTTAGTATTCAGATAGATAAAGTGAGACTCCAAGGCACTCCAAAATGTACTTAAAAAGCCTTTATTATGTTTGGTGAGTCATATTTGTGTTTTGCCCTGCTGCTTTTATCAGGGTATACTGTAGGAGCTAAAGAGAACAAAGGCTCTTTATACTGATTTTTGGCGTGCCGCACATCTTTTTTGTGTTGGAAATGTTTCTGCTTGCGCAACTGAGAATGGTGCTCTCCATGAACCGTGCGTGTGTGTGTGTGTGTGTGCATGTTGACTACAGTCATCTGCTCAAAGTTGGGTTCAACAGGTCCAAACATCTTATTTTTAGAATGTCCTTCACATATAAGGGTATAGTACATATATACTGTATGTATGCTGGGTAGTTATAGGAATGTTTAGCTAAGCAGACTGAAGGGGCTGATACACAGGTAGGCAGGATTCTGGCAATTCAATGTGTCAAGATAACAGGGACTGAGTAAGCACTTTAAGTATGCTATAAGGGGATTACATTGTGACATGCTGAGTGTGTGTGTAAGGGGGGGGGGGCTGTATGTACAGTATGTGTCCTGGATCTGTCCTTGCCTGTGCATTATCTGTTTATGTATGGCCGCACACAGGCATGTGGGAAAAAATAGAATTCATGTGTGAAAAATAGCGCTGCTCTCAAAGCTTGAGAGAGTGACAGAAATAGAAAAGTTGTGAGGTTTAAAAGGTAAAATAGTTTTGAAATTCCAATAGGATG
>NW_023339650.1:8176658-8186171 GCF_004916995.1 Morone saxatilis
TGTGATTGCTGATTGTTCCTTGAGAAAGATTGAGGAACAAGTAAAACTGATGTATGATTGACGGGATGTGCAGGTGTGACGAGGTGGAAGTGATTGTGTCCGATTGTGAGTGAACCCGAACTACTGGGAGGGGAGAGTTTGTGTCGAGTAAGGTTCATAATAAAAAAATATTGGTATTGGGGATCGGATGTCGGGGACAAAAATAATGAACACACGGGATATGTGTGTGTGTAGTGTGTGTGTAGTTGATAGATCGTAGTGTGTGATCGTGTAAAACCAAAGAAAATTTTCTCGCACGATAGAGAGGAAACAAAGTACCACTCATCAATTACTATCGCTTCCGTCTGTCCTGTGCTACCTTTTGAGTTGAGAAAGGTGGAACCCTTAATGTATGCCGACTCAAGTATTAGTAAAATTTTAGAATGGGGAAATAGAATTGAAATGGTGTATCTCTAGTGAACCTCTTAAATCCAAAAGGAAGCAGAAAAGCTTATCATTCTCATCATCTCACTTTCAACGCCCACAACACCCAAGGCGAAGCAGGATAGTCTAGTCTTACATATGTTATCGTGCGTCCTCACTGGCATGCTTGGTGATGAGGCGCCATGGCCCCGCTCTGGTTTATTAGGCTGTAACAATGCAGTTTTTGCATTTTTTGACGTGGACTAACTGGGCATGCATGTGTTTTCGTGTGGAAAGAAGTAAGTGGTGTGATTGGCTCGTAAGCTACTTCAGGTTTCGTGGTGGTAAGCACGGGGGACCCCTCGACTCTCCAGCGCTCTCTCGATGCACATCCAAGAGAGAGATGGTATGGACGGTCTCTGTAAGTAAGCTTGACATCCGCCTCGATAGAAGTGGTGTGGCCTGGACGCTGAACACAGACTATACTCACTCATAAGACAGCACATCTACAGAAACTGCTTTTCTGCGGAAATTCCACTACCACATACGCACAGCACTCACACATCCATGATTAAGAGGCTTAATATGAGTATGGACCCAACGCGCGCAGAAGGGTGAACACAATCATTGCATCCGCTGGCATAAAGCAACAGGCTCCTGTTTAAACTGCATGGCACGCCGCTTGCTGTAGTGGATGGTGTGTGTGCTAGTCATGAATGTTTGTTGTGAATGTTTCGTGGTATTGTTTCCATTTTTTATTGGTTTTATTAAATGTGTAATATGGCGAGTAGATCTCTCATCGAGAATAAATTAAAATGGGGTGGTGGTGGGTGGAGGTTCGATGTAATTTTCCATATTTCCCTCTCTCCTCCTCCTACGTTACTGTGTTTCTTTCTTCCTTCTTCTAATTATCATGATATTTCTTATTCTTCCATAAACAAAGATACCACCCTTAACACCACCAAGACTTAATGTCCTGCGATTGGTTCCGCTGGCAGGTCATGTGAAATAAATCATTTATCTTAAGACCAACATCAACACTATCCTCTCTGTTCTCTTTCTCAACACACTTTTTGATTCTTCTCCATCTTTCCGTCGCGTTTGTAGTCTGTTCTTTCGTGTTTCCCAGAATTCTCCGTTTGATGTGTAAACTCTTGAGATGAGTCAACTCTCTCCAACTCCTTCTCACTTCCTTACGATCACATTCTAGTCCTGTGTGTCCTCCCTCTCCGCTCTGATATTTGTGTGATCTCTTTTATTGATTCAGCCCACGTGATTTTCGTGTTAACCGCTCGCTCACTGACTCTCGATTCAGGGTTGGTTTTTGTAGGGTGTGAAGTCATATTATGTCTTTCATCTGTTTCATAAATAAATTAAAGATACTTCATATTCCAGAATCTCTCTCGCTCTCTTATAACTATTTACTATCTCTTTTGTATTGTTCATACTGCCGATTCCACCATGTGTCTCTTGATGTCGGCCATACCTTTGCGAGGAGGACAGTCAGCTCTGAGTGTTGTGAGCCATATAGTGACTTTAGAATCTACTCTATAACTTGCTCAGTTATGTACTCTTTCTCCGCGTTTTTTTATGCTTTATTGAGTGAGCTAATCAATGATTTTTCATCAGGAGTCTGACTTTTATAAAGCACTTCGGACGGAGTCAGACTGCCAAAGAGGCGACGAAATATAAGTGGAACGTTATGTTCCTCGGCCCATTTTTGTACTTTGTAATACAGTGATGGATTGATATTAATTTATTATTATTAAACAGCAATATATTGTCTGTAATTAGTCTCTAATCTTCTGTATATCTACAATTCACCTCCAGCCAACAAACCCTGATTACCAATTCCCAGTGGACTTGTTAAAAAATTCACCTGGTGATTCCAATAATCAACCCAGATTCATGCATTGCGAACACCTGATATTAAGTGTGTGACTATGCACTTTGTTTCCCGCGTTTGATAGTATAACTGTGAACGTCTTCCGAGATGTCTTCACAACAATTCACCAGTACGCGCGACAGGAAGGTGTAAAATCCTAGCGGGAACACGCCTGACTGCGGTGTGTGTGTGCCGGTGGTGTGTGTCAGCTCCAGTCTGCAGGGCGTACCTTACAACTTCGCTTGTCACGGTCTCTTGAGGCGTAAGAGTGACATATTATGTAGTCAAAGATATCTCAGTGTTAATGAGGACAAAGATTATTACTGAAACAGTGCGCAGTGGAATATAAAATATGTATTTGTAGCATAACCACGACAATCCAAACCTTTATCAATTATCCTATTTAAATAGTACACATTCCAGTCTGATCAAGGACAATAACACAAAGACGCCAGAAAAAGTCTTATGCTCTTAAGTGCACCAATAATAAACCTAAACCAATCAAACCTGCTCTGGCTGATCTTTAATTTCAACTGGCCCGCTCTCTGCAATTTTAAGGGTACAAATTTGGCATATTCACTGACTGGTACAACGGTTTTTTAAATGAGGAACAATTTGGTTGTTGTTTTGGATTATAATCTAAGCTTAGAATGAGGTGCAGCCTCAGGATCGGGATATGAAAGGTCGCTACATCGCGTGGTGAACACAGCTACGATCATGTATCTGAGCAACACTAGTGTGTTTAAAGGAACACAAGAAAAGGGGGATGTTACGGGCGTCTAGGTTGCGTATTAATAAAGAGTATCGCCGATTTTGCTCTGAGCGCAGTGGTATGCTGCAGCTTATAGTAGGCAGTACACCAGCCGCCCGCGCTCTCTATTATACAGCACTCAGTGCAGTGCAATAGATTTTTCGTCGCAATACCATTAGCGAAACCTAAGACAATCTGGTTATCATCCTCCTAGTCCGGACTAACGGCCAAATGTTCCCAGATATTCACCTACCGCGCCGCGCCGCGCCTCCCCACTCGGTTCGAAAGGCTAGCCGTGCGAAGTCTCCTCCTTTTAACACACTCCCATCCCCTCCGTCCGTTGATTGTTTGGTTGTTTATGGGGAGGATCGCTCTCTGTATCATACCGAGTAAAGATTTTTAATTAGCCCTACGAGTGTGTGTATGACGCGAGGTAATGCCACGGTAGCAGGAAATGACAATCGGCCTGAGCTGAGGGCGTTTGTTGCTCATACTGCACAACTGCTCCTCTCAAGTAGCTGTTTCGTTCGTTAAATCTTACACAGACGCAGACACCTTTTTCTTAGTGTGCATCTGTCGTGTGCTGGTGTGGTGTTTATTGATCGTGTGTGTGCCTACTCTCCATATTCTCTCTTCTTGTCATAAATCAGCACAGACTCAGACAGAACGGTAAGAATTGAGTAATCTCTCTCGCTACCTCTTTGATGCAAAGTGCGTATCGGAGGCATATTGCTTCCTTGGATATTTTGTTAAGGTAGTATGCCCTGGCATGACACGCATGCTATAACTGTTCTAAGTAGACCTTCTGGGTCTGGTGTTGGGTGCTGACTTGCGTGTTGATCATCACAAATATTTAAAAGTTGGATAGTTACGTTATACAAATCTATAAATATAAGTCCGCAGTTTTCGAACTTATTAACTATCACTTGGTTTTATAGCTTAAATTGTCTCTCTGCATCTTTCCTGCTCAGTGTTACAGAGTATATGGTTTGCTTGTAGTTTATATGATCCTAATTCTGACGCATCCCTCCTCGCACCTGCAGGAAACCCAAATGACATTTGGATCCTGTTTGCTCCCGCTTTTTTTACTCGTGCATGGTGTAGGGTCATTGTATGATTTATGAGGAAGAGATACCTAGATTACCAATCTTCACCTAAGAGTGAAGTGAAAGGAGGAAAAATAGATTAAAAATTTGGATATGATAATGGAGACATAAGCAGTGAGCAAGCATAACTACCCCATTGAACTTCGTATATATTAATTATAAATTATTCAAATAAAATATGCATTCCAATAAAAAGACATCTGGGAGAACTCCACAATTGGCTGTATGTCAAAAATCAGCTTTAATTTTAGGCAGTTTCCAAGATATAAACTGCGCGTGGCGCAGTTTGGGTCTCGAAGATATATAAAAGATATTGGTTCAATAGTATGTAC
The DNA here is from genome assembly GCF_004916995.1 of Morone saxatilis. Taxonomy (NCBI): domain Eukaryota; kingdom Metazoa; phylum Chordata; class Actinopteri; family Moronidae; genus Morone; species Morone saxatilis. The sequence continues at coordinate 8,181,135 of NW_023339650.1, forward strand.
ATGAAAGCACCTACAGTAAGGATAACTCTAATAAGAGACAACCAATTGTTTGAGCAGAAGAAAACAACAAAAAAATTCAAAAGACCGATATTGGCTCAGAAGAGAAGATAAAAGGCAAAAAAGATGGAGCCACATTCTTTGATGTATAATAAAGCATAGTGGTGTAGGAAGAAACAAAAATCAACAACAAAAAGTAGCAAATTAAGGTGTAGAAGGAAAGAAGAGGAAAAAATAGAAGTATATTGAGGAAAGTGAAGCCTGGTGAGAGCATTAAAAGATTTAACTCGCGACAGCACAGAAGAGCTGCTGGCGATAGAATGGAGTATGTGAAAATCGAAAGTAGCTGTGGAGAAAGAAGACAAGAGGGTATAGTATAGAGTTGGTGAAGTCTAAAAAAATACAGACTTGCCGGGATGGAGAAAATATATGTGAGGAAAGTAGATAAGATGAAAGAAAGTATTATAAAGAGGGCGGAGAATACATAAAATAGAAGTATTTCATTATAAAAAGAGTGAATGTGAGGATTTCTGTGGCGAATTCGTGCCCATGCGTCGAAGCGAGTACAGAACACACAACAGGCACACACCAAACAACCACATCAGCTCCTGGACCAGGATCGCGTCTTCCGCGGATGGATGTTGCTCTGCACTATCTAGTTAGCTGAGTTGGCTAATTAAACACGAGCGGTTTGGTTGCTGTGGATAAGGTGTCAACATTCAACCGTCCCATCTTGGCGTTCCTGTCAGAGAATCTCTATCCAAATCTCTCATCGGGACTGGGTGGTAAGTCCTCCCTGCGTCCTGCGCTTGAGGCACTGCAGACACACAGCAAAACACACGCACACACAGGACAGACACACACAAAATAATGAGGCAATAAACCCAGGGAAGCCGGCATGCGCCCTCACATCAGCGCGCTGCTTATTATTTGTGTGTGGTGCTGTGTTGCTGTTGTGTGTTTCGTTTTAAGCGTGCACAGTCATTATTCATCATTTAGCTTGGTCGCGGGCATAAAGGGGTCACCTTCCCAACACGTTAAAGGACTTTTCTGAGAATTTTTACACACACACACACACACACACACCACACACACACACACACATACCCGTTTTTGGATACATTATGTTGAATATTGAATTGGTGCACATCTGGCACACGTTTTTTCTCAATTCAGACAATCAAGCTGGCGCAAAGTGATGGTTAGGTGTACAGGCTTGTGGCTTTCTTCCCCAACAATCGCACACATCCCGGAAAGACGGCATGGCAGGTGTGTGTGTGTGTGTGTGTGTGTGTGTGTGTGTGATGGAGAGACAGAGAATAATTAAATGATTCTATTTTATCCCCCTCTTTATCTTTCTTTCTCTTCTACTTTCATTCCCTATTTCTCCCCTCGTCTGTATTTTTTTAGACCTCACACTATTTTTCTTCTCTTTCTCACACACTTTGATTCTTCTCCATCTTCGCCAGTCTTTCTGTCCAGAATCTTTTAATCTCTCCTCTCACTTCTCAATTCTGTTTCTCCCTCTCTCTATTGTCTGTGTATCTCTTTATATCAATTGCTCTCTTTTCTATTCTTTCATTCTCTTTATTTTTTTGTCTTTCTCTCACAATGTTCTCTTGAGACCACGAGGGCCAGACTAATTGCCAAACTTTTAGACAAACTGCAGCAAGATTTGGACTCTAATTAACTGATTTTTGACTAAGCCAATTGTGGAGTTTCCCATGTCTTTGAATTATTATTATTATTAGCAATAGTAGTGGTACTAGTCATCTTTATCATTCATTCACATTAAAGTGTTGCCTTTCTTTCTGTCCTCCATCCATCCAGTCCAAGTATCCTGCGGGACGTCTACGTTGTTCCGAAACTCTTACCTGACTGCCAGCGATGACATTAAGCAAAACCAGGTGAGTTAATAGTGATCTATAAATGTACTACACACTTTTATATGCACACACAGTCACACACCAGCGCAGAAGGTCTTAGCAGTGCATGCGTGTCATCAGGGCTCTCATAAATTGGCATATGCTGTCATGACAAGGTGGTTATTAGTAGAGATAGCAGCAGGATGGAAGAGGCACACACACACACACACACACACACACATGCACACAGAAGGTGTCTCTCTGTGATAAGAGACGCACTGGCAGTGTGTGCAGTAGAGACACGCCCTCAGCTCAGGCAGCATCCGCTACTGCAACCTGAAACCACACCCGACTGGCAATTAAAATCACTACCCCGGTTGACTGCGCTAATTATTCGCCTCTGTTTAATGACTCTGCTGGTGAAGAGTGAAGGGAAAGAGACTAGGAACATTAGAACAGAAATGTTGGTTTCTTGATCGTCTGTATGAAATACATAATTAATGTTCCTTTGTCTGGATACAAACTTTGGTTTTACCACTGGCAGTTAAACTCTACTAAATAACTGAAATGGGTGTGTGAGCAAAAGGATTTTTACACATATGACTGCATTTTCACACACACATATACATGCGCACAAACACTCAACTAGCAAGTGAGAGTTACAGTGTTAGAGATAAATTGCCCCCTTCAACGCCTGCATGTAATAGAGAATTCACAGCATGAGTCCCTTCCCAACTGATTCCTATCTGAGCCTTTTTACCCATACTGCCTGCCTTTCAAACCCTTCTTCTCCATGTGCTCACTTTCCCCCTGCCACTCTCCTCTCCACTTCATCCTTCCACCTTTATCTCCCTCTCCTCTTTTCACTTTGCTCCCACTACTCACATTTTTTATGACTCTCCATTCTTGCTCACTGTACTTCACCCCCACCTCACATCACTTTTCTGCCACTTCCGCCGGCCCCCCATCAGGCTCCGGTCCAGCCCTGCGTGGTGCCCCCACAGCCCCAGCAGGACAGCCCGTCAGCAGCCGTGCTAAAAGACTACGACCCCTACCCTCCCCCTCCTTCCTTCCCTCAGCCTCAGCCACCGCAGCCTCCACCTCACAGCCAGAGCCGGAGCTTTGATGAGGTCTACTACGAGGACCAGGGACCTCCACCTCCTCCATCCCAGCCGCAGCCGCAGATCCAGGCGCAGGCCCAGCCTCAGGCCCAACCCCAGCAGCCTCCGAGCTCCACTGGACCACCCCGAGACCCACGGGAAGACCTACGCATGCATCTGGGCCTCAAATCCACTGGCAACTACGTAGACTTCTACTCGGCCTCTCGGCCATACAGCGAACTGAACTACGAGACCAGCCACTACCCGGCCTCGCCTGACTCCTGGGTCTAGTTAGACTATGATGATTGGGGGGGGGGGCAAAAGAGAGTCCGTGTGTGCGTGTGTGAAAGGGATTATTTTTGCAAGCGATCAACAGCAGATTAACACAAGGTGACAGCAAGGGGCATGTTGAAACGGGAACTCGTAGCCAGTGGCAGGAAATTTGTGTTCTCTAAAATAAGTGGGAAATCAGAGCTAGGTGGGGTTTACGAAGCGAAGTCAGGTCGAGTGACAAAGAGAGACTGTGCATGTGCATGCCGACATTTCCCTTTTTCTTTTTTTTTCAGACCGCTTTATTTCTTCAAAGTCAGCTCCATTGCACCGGTGAGTGGATAAGGTGGGAGTAGATATGAAGAAGTGTGTATGAAAGGATCAGAGAGGAGTGGGCAGGGGAATATAGAAAGAAGAGAAGGGAGAAAACGACCAGGTAGAGAGAGCATGCAGAGGCCTAGAGAGGAGGAAGAGAGATGGGATCAAGAAATAATGGGGAGCGGATGAAGGTGAGCATTTACTCTGTAGGAGCAGGAAGTGGCCTGACCTTTTGTCGAAGACAGAGAGAGGAAGAGAAGAGACACAAAGATGGCATGAGGGTCCTTGAGGAGGTCAGGAGGAATAAAAGCACAGAAAAAGATGAAAGCACATCAGGCACAAGGCAAGAAGTGGATGTTTACCATTTCACCCAAGTGACAAACGTAGCATTGCTTTTATCCCCCCCTTTTTTGTTTGCGATGGCCTTGCCTACAGAGGCAACTGAATTTGTTTCAAGGAATGTCATCTTCAAAAGACTTCGTTTTTTGTCGCCATTCTTTTACATCTTTTTTTATTTGTACTTTTCTAAATTTTCACTTATAAAAAAGCATTTTTATTTTCTGTGTACAGTTCAAAGGTGATATAGTGTGTATATTACACATGTTTTTGATGGGGCCACTTATGAAATTATGATTTTTTCCATGACTACTGACTGAAACAACAAAAGCAACAAAAACAAGTGAAACGTGGACACAAGAAGCAGAAAAGACAGACATCGTCAGGATGGATGTCAGTGGACAACTTTGTTATGCCCTTTTCCTAGCCAGAGAGGAAACCCTGCAGTATTTGTGTTTTTCTCTCTCCATCAATTGAATTTCGTTGTGGACATGCTCAAACGTCAAGAGCAGTTCAAGGCTGCCAGAGCATCAGATCGGCAAAGCAGCATCCAGACTCCAGAGTTCTCCGTCAACAAAAGTGCTTTTTCACTGCCTAAAGAATATATGTGTATGTTTAAAGCACACTCTCTGTCTCTGGAAAGGGTTGTCTTTTCCTTTTGGGGAGCTGATATGTTTGACCATGTCAACTTTCAGTGGTTTCTCATCATCACTTGTGCATAGAAACTGGTCTGTCCAACAAGAGCCACCGTGAATATTGTACATCTCAGTGTACGGTAGAGGTAAAGACAGAGCGATATGAGACATGACATTGTGCCAAACTTTGACACCTTGTGGGCCAGTCCTAAAAAGACTTTAAAAGGACATTCTGTCGAAGTTTACAGACAATGACTAAATGACTCCCTCTGCTGTTTGTAATTTTTATTTTCTTGTGTTTTAATCAGGTGAAGCCGTACTTATTGCTGGGGATCATGAATAACATCTCCCTCCCATAGATGTACAGATCTGCCTCTCTGTTTTGGATGAGCTTGTGTGGGAATTTGCGTGCGTGGGGACACGTGTGTGCGTGTGTGTGTATGTGTGTGTGTGTGTGTGTTTGTGTGTGTGTGCGTGTGCGTGTTTCTGTATGTGTGCATGTATGTGACAGAATGT
>NW_023339650.1:8186271-8191729 GCF_004916995.1 Morone saxatilis
GCTGATCAATCCCCTCTCCCTCCCTCCCCTCCCCCTGCCCCACACTCCTCCCCTCCCCCCAATCGAGACAAAAGAGAAATCCCACCTGAAGATGCTCAGGCTCTGGTGCGAGTTGTGTGTTATTGTGTGTCCATGCTTCTTAGATGACCCTGCTGAGAGAGGACCGTACTTGAACACAAGGAAAAATAAAAAGACTCTTTGCAATCAAACACTATGGTCTCTAGTGTTCTTTAACAGATGAAGTTTTGGATAGGGACATCCAGTTCTTTTCTGAATTAGCAGCTCTTTCAGGTGCTTTCTTTGCATATATAAAGTGTTTTTCTCGCAAGGAATCCTGCGGTGTATGGTGTGGGTTAATCTGACGCACTTTGATGTGTTTTAGATTAATTCACATGTTTGTGCTCTTTCTCTCAGCCTGTCTTTTGTTCAAAAGGGCTTCAGGTGACTTTGAAGATCTAACAGAGTTAATAGCATGATGTCAGAACATTTTCCTTCCCACAGCCCTCCTTCAGGTTTCTGAGCTAGACATTTTTAAAAACAGTTCTGTAAAAAAACTGGGAGAAGTAATAACAGGCAATGAAGTTGCTCACGTATCCAATCAGGCAAAACCAAGAGATGCTTACTGAGTGTAAATACATTTTTAATAGATGGTAAGTACTGTAAATATATGTTGAAAGTGGACAGTGTACAACAGCATGAACACCTGTATAATATAAAGCAATACAATAACCCTACAGCGAACACAACCTTGGAAAGCTTTGAATTACCAGTTTCAGACTGTCTCTGCCAAGTGTTACAGTCAACATCATATGTGTCCAGTAGACAAAACAAGCTGAACACATGTATAAAACTATTCTATATGGCACTGGAAAAATATCTTGAAACGTCTTCAAAACTAAAATATTCATATTCAAGTTGCCTACAGTAGGGAACGTATGCATCTCTATGCGTGAGCTGGAGCACATACAATAATAAACATAAACGTCTTTTAAAGCCATAAATACATACATAGTGCTCTATAGACGTCCGATATTCGACACAATGCAAACAATGTTAATAAATTCAAGCTGCTTTTACACAGACAATTTACCACTGTTGTCCCCTACAGCTGACAAGCAACACTGTTAACATCTTGATACCATCATCTGTTCACACAAACATATTTGACTTACAGGCGTGCTGCAGCATGTTGTATGATATCAGCCCTATTCATTCGTGTACTGATAATGACCCCTTTCAGATGCCGTAGCGTTAATGTACTTACACAATGTAGCAGTGATAGGCATGTATAAGCATGACAGGTTATTTTGACTGTGGTCTTGCCCCAGAGTGACTGTGGTGGGATGTGGTGTTAATAATAATAATAACACTGAAGTGTAAAGCCAGTGGAAGGGCTCCTCCAGTCACCAGCCTCTATTGTCACATAATGACAGTGGACAGACATCAAAGGTGCAGTAATGGAAATTCCTGTTATGTATTTTTCTCATTGTTTTGTTTCCTCATTGTGTCGCCTCCTACAACTTTGATCCCATTCATCCACATGCCCATTCTGAGACAGAACTGAACTTGCAGCATATTAAATGAACGAGGCTGAGCTGGAAGTAGCAGCATTTGTTACAATCCATTGGAATTCATGTCTCCCACTCCTCTCTCCCTCCCTTACCCTTCTTTGATGCTGTCTGGGTTAGGCCTGTGAAATGTAGTGTTGGGTAATAACTCCATTGCGTTGATTATTAGCCTTCACAATAGAGGCAAGCCTCCTCTGTCTGAGCACAGTCCTATAGTGGAAGGCTGGTGTAACTTAATGTGGCATGAAAATAGCTCCTCAATTTTCCTACGCACAGCCTTTCTAGAAACTGCCCTGTTCCACCCTGCAGATGCCGCCGGCCTTCACTGTTTCACTCCCTCTCTCCCAGCTTCCTCTCCCTCCAACTCTCATAGCATCCCTACCCATTTAGCCGTCACACACCTCAAGCTGGACCCAAAATTGTGTGTATGTGTGTGTCCACATATGTGCGTGCAGGTGCATGTCTGCAGATAGCCGGGGAGGACATGATGGCGGGGAGGGCAGACACAAAGTGACATGTAAGGGAAAAAGAAGGAGACAGAGACATAGAGGGGAGCAGGTGGAGGGTCTGTGATTTATACTCGGAGGATTTGAGCGTGAAATCAATTTGTGTTTAAGGAGAAGTGAGACTCCGTGGAGCCACTGTTTGCCACAGATAGACCTTGAGAAATTAATGCTCTCATCTGAAAGCGAAGGAGAGGAAAGGGTGCAGCTTAAAGAAGGACCAGTAGGATGGGTGAGAGAGGAAGATTGAATAGGTAGGAAAATAAGTGGAGAGAAGAAATGGGGAAGGACAAGGAGACTACTTACACAATGTCAAAATTACCAGCATTATAATATAGTAGCAAACAATGTGAGTACTAGCAGCAGCATGGAAGTACAAGGTCTTGGAAACAACATCTTGGATAAACTAGAAAAATTCAGGCTAGTTTTTTTGAGTTATAAAAAAATAATGGCAAATGAGAAATGCCCTAGAAAATCAAAAAAAATAATTTATTTTTCATCAGCTAAGAGGAGTCTGTCAAATCACCCTGCAACAGCTGGCAGCTGAAATTAGGGCCCTGTTCAGGGACAAGCTACAGTTCAAATCATATGAGCTGCTGTTTGTAAAGTTCCGAACACATCTCAGCTTAAAAGGTTTTGGCATTTGCATCTACCTTGAGACACCTCCTGTTTATAGCAGGTGAATACATATATGTGCTAATTATTATTATCAAATTTATGAGTGACACTCAGAGAAACATGCAAACAGAGTAATTTGATTTATTATTCAAAGTTAAACAGTCACCGTTAAAAAGAAAATGTTTTGCTTTGAAACTAATTTATGTTACTTAAGCCTTAATTACTGATTTCTTGGTCACTTTGGGGCTGCGGAAACACACTTTAAACACAATACTGACTTGTTATCCATGTGAAGTTGATATGGTGAACTTGATAGCAAACAGTTACTTATTTCCATATCCAGAAGAAACATATCCATTTATTTTGATGTCACATTTCACCTGATAAATATTATGCTGAGTTCAGACTACATGATATCAGCACGATTATAACCCAGCAGACATAGGTTAGGATAGATTTACTTGGGCGGGCAACACAGTATATTAACAGTCAGGGACTCTTTTTAGTATTTTACAGAGAAACAGAGAGAGATGCTGGTGGAAACATGAGTTGTGTTTCTTGGGCAACTTTAAAAAACTTACTGCTGACCAACAAAGTAACATTGAGAGAGGAGCAAAAAGAGACAGGGCAGACAGTGTGTGTGTTTGTGTGTGTGTGTGTGTGTAAACAATAAAACACCAAAATAAGGTGGATAGCCAAGTAGAGGTAGAGGTGAAGGAATAGGCTGTAGTTTAAGTACACAGTTGTCAATTCATAATTTAATAATAAATAAATTTGAATACTTAATATACAATGTTAAGATGATATGATCTTAACAACGGTAATAGTGCACTGCCAAGGTGCCCTTGAGCAAGGCAACCTAACCCCAAGAAACTGCTCATGAGGCACATTTTTTGCTGAAAAAAGTGGTTTGGAGGTTTACTTAATTTTCTTTTAAATAAAAACTTCTGCCTAGGAACTTCCTTTACCTTTGCTCCATGTCCACACCCAATGCTAATTTACTGCATCCACTGTATTTACTCATAAACCACGAAACAATGTGACTTGCATAATTATATGAATAACTGACTGCATATTAACATAATTTATCTGCCGATACCAAGGAGAAACAAGTGAGGGCTGGAATCAGTACGTTCACTTCAGACTCATGCCTCTAAACTCCATTTCTCACTCTGCTCTGCATTCGAGTCCTGGCAGTACAGGAATGTCACATCCCCGACCCCCGTGCTCTCTTCACTCCCTCGCCATAAATAGTGCAGCATCTCTGAAGCAGCTCTCGGCATTCAGAGTTAAATGCTCACACAGGGAACATTTCCCTCTTAGCTCCAGCCTCACCTCCTACTGGGAATATATAGTAAAAAATCTGCACAGCACAGCACGCTTTTAAAGGTGAACCAGAAGGAATGGGGTTTAAATTATTTCTCTTACACTAGACAATAGGGAATGTAAAAATGTTAAAAGGTCTTGAAAATTTATCTACGTTTGAAAAGAGCATGACTTTTTCCCTCTTGGAAGCACACAGTGGAGCAGTCTGTTTTAGCTGTGGTTGAATATGTACACAATAACGTCACTGTGTGTGCTGCTCGTTGCATGGTGATATTGTTTGGATTTAGGTGGTTCTCGCAGTGTTCTGGGTAGAAGTTAAGTCATATTTTGGTGGGTATTTTCAGCTGTGTGATGGCTGCTTAAACACTGTTCACTGTGAATTCATCAAATGAGAGGTTTGAGTAGTCCTAAGAGCACAGAGGTGCATTCACACCCTTCACAGGGCAGCTGGTGACGTTGACGTTGAGGCTTACTGCAGTCGAACTGAAAAAGCTCAAGTTTTCATATGTCTCTATATGTCCAACAGACCGTCTCTTTCTTTACAGTTAGTCGTAATGGCTGCCACCAGGTAGGATTCCCCTTGAAATCAGTGAAATGAGGTGGTAGAAAAACTACCACTTATGCTTTAGGGTGTGGATACCTTGTGATTGACAGGTCATTCTCAGTGAGTCCATCCAGCTCAACGCACCAAACTCAGATCAAACTGTCAAACTGGGCAGTGCTGATCAGATATGGATCCAGATTCTGTTACTGTGTTGACTATTTCTCTTGTTGTATCTGGAAATGCGATTTTGTGTGAACTGGCCGAGCACCATGTGTTTCCTGCTACGGACAACTGCGGAAGCCATGAGAGCAGCTTTAATCGCCGAAGTCGACTCAACTGCTCCAACACACGTCAATGGTGGTGCCATACATGCCAAACTCGAGCTTCAAAACACTAACTCCACAAACCAATGAAAGGACATCACAATAGCTTTAAATCTTATTATTAACCCATAATCATTTGCAGCAATAGCTTATTGTTTTCGTCTGTGCTATCTTATCACACTACACAATGCTGCACACAAAGCTATGACATTTGCAATCTCTGCAGGCTGTTCTCCAGGGACCTCCTGTTACCCACGTTCTCTGTGCCCTTGTATGTGTGTGTGGCAGTGTTATTTTGTTTTTTGTTTTTATTCACAACTGTTGAGAAATACACATACATATACATAATCATTATACATAAAGTTTGAACCAGAAGTTTACTTACACTGTATAAAAAGACATAATTTTTTTTTTCTCTCACTGTCTGACATTAATCAGAACAATCACACTTTTCATGTTTATAGGTCGTTAGGATTACCAAAATTATTTCTATTTCTAAATGCCGATAATGAGAGAAGGATTTTTTTTTGACAAATTTTTTATTTATTTCTTCAAAGTCAGGTACGATAGCACTAG
>NW_023339650.1:8191829-8192780 GCF_004916995.1 Morone saxatilis
CACCACCATAAGGTAAAATTCCTCCTTCAGAAGGTCAGTGATCTCCCAACACCGCTGGCCCATGGCTGATATGACTGGTCATACTGTGTGTGTGTGTGTGTGTGTGTTGCCTGGGCTTTGAGAGGAGCACTCCCTCCCAGGTGAGCGGCTTACCCAGAGAGACAGAATGAGGTACCGTCACAGGTGACGTGAAATTGCTCAAACTGCACAGGTGTACACACATACCACGCGGCAGCGCTATTTTCTTTACACAGCATGCAATCATTTCTAATAAGCACATAATTCTCTGTTCCCACCCCCGCCCAGACACAATCACACCACAGAAACACGACACACAGCACACCCCACACCACATTGATGCGATAGCTCTGTGGGAGCCAAAACTGGGTCCTCATGCAGCAGTGAGTATCACACATGAATAGACAAGGCCTTCTTCTCCCATGCTCCCCAGGCAAGGCAACACACACAACACACACACACATATACAGTCATATCAGCCATGGGCAGGTGTTGAGATCACTGACTTCTGAAGAGGATTTCACCTATGGGTGTTTGAATGTGTGCCATGTATTTTGATCCTGAGTAATGAATGCTTCTCCCTCTCTCTCTCTCAGTCTCGCATGTGTGTGTGCACGTCAGAGAGAGAAAAAGGCGAGGAAGAGAAAAAGGGTGGAGGGAGAGTGACACAAAAAAGAAAGTGTGAGAAGGAAGAAAAAATGAGCTGCATGTGGAGCTCTGTGTTTGTCTTTTGCTTCAGAGTTGTGCCTTTTTTATCAGTGACTCTTCAGTTTTTCTGGGACATCACAGGCCAAGCTTTGTAGGAGTGACAGCGACGATGAATCCTGCAGGACACAAACTCCCACATACACAACTGGAGACGCAGAGCTCATGTAGTAAAGCTGCATTCTTCCATCTAGTGGCCACATATGCACACACACTCAGTCCCAACCC
>NW_023339650.1:8192799-8202317 GCF_004916995.1 Morone saxatilis
CTTGTGGATGTATGCGGCTACAGTCAGAACCACATAAACACTGGTGACTGGTTGCTGTTAGGGCTGGTTGATATATTTGAAATCAATATCATGATGTTAAAAATAATACTTTTTCCAATAACTAATTTTGCTCTTTTTTCAATCACAAGTTGCTTGGCAACATAATTGATGGAGCCTACACATTTATGAGAGAAAGCCAGAGTTTCAAACTTGAGGTGTAGAGATTGAAATATGGGAACATTTACCAGGCATGGAGGGCCTAACAAAAGATGCTGTCAAGCTGCATCATGGGAAGTGTAGGATCATGGAGACTAAAAGTCAGGATATCTTGGCCACTGCTGCCAGTCCCCCAACTTTATGGAAGTACACTGCTAAATTGCTGGATTACCCCTTTATTTTAAGTTTTTTATCACCTAATCCCTGCTGAAGCATTCACAGTTATGAGCTGACTTTTGCAAGATGTATTGCTAACAGGTAAGTAAAACTACAAAATTCTGTGTTTTTTAAATCCTGTCTTATGAGTCTGAGTAAACAACTTTTTGGTGCCTATGGATGTTTAGTGCTTTGTGAAGCAAGATGCTTTTGTATTAATGTATCAAGAGGATTTTTTTATAATATCAAGCTTTTAATCAAATATTTTTTTCCCTTGATGCTCAGATATTAATCAGGCTGATTTGATTTATACACACAACAGTGGGCACTAAGGCTTAATGTCAACAGAAATGTTGAGAATATAGTAACTGCGTAGACTGTCAGTACTCCCTAGGCTCCCCTGGACTATATATCAGCAAGAATGGCATCTAAATCAACTTGTCTTGTTAAATAAGAGTTAACAAAGTCCAAACATTTTAATTAGACATCAAAATTCATCCTTTTATCAGCATACTGCATCCTGAATGAACTCCTGGCCTTTTGATTGGTTGTCAACACCCTCCTCAGGGACACTAACGACCTGGCAACAGACTCTCGCACTTTGAGGACAAATGGGATGCTGGGACCACCTCTCCACTGCCAAAACCCATTGCTCATCAGCTGTGTGTGTGTGTGTGTGTGTGTGTGTGTGTGTGTGTGTGCGGAAACTTGTAGCTGTTTGGTGACATTATAAACCGGTCTTGGAAATTATCTGATTGCATCTGTATTCTTAATATTTGTCTTGTCATGTATTTCAATGAATAATTCAAATGTACTCAAAAATGGTGTGTGTGCAGCTGCGTGTGTTTGAGTGTGTGTGTGTGTGTGTGTGTTTGGACTGTGAGCACAGTGAACATCACTTCTTATGATGGTCTGAGTGAAGAACGCAGCTGCCACTTCACACTGCAATTATGCCATTACAGAGTTGACGATTGCCCTGCACGCATCACTGTGACCACACACACCACGCACTGTAATCACATGACCACACATGTAAATGTATGCCCCCTCAGTAATGCTCAGACATATCACATAATGGACATTACAGTATTTCAGATTTTCAAATTCTTGAACTTTAATTCTGGAAATAAACATAATTTAGAATAAGCAAGTCTGCTCCACAGACACAGACATAGCAATCCTACACATAGATACCTATATCCTGTATTTGCAGAGCTCCCAGTCTTCTACGGCACGAATAGAAGCAGAGGCACACACATAACTAGAAAATGTTGTATCATCCTTAGTTTTATTTTTATTTCATTTTTTAATTCTTTTATTGGTTACCTATAACACCCTCAAGGCTTTGCCTGTAATTCTGAGCTCTGCCCAAGGACACTGTCATGTCAACCAATTAATGAACCACTGTGGACTTAAAGTGCGAAAACAGAAAGTAGGTGGCCACACAGGTCACCACTGCCACACACATACACCTAGAGCTGTCTTCTTTTTTTCTCTGTTGGACTCCTCTGCCTTTTATCAGCTTATCCTGCTGCTACTGCTGGTGCTTCTTCTCCTGCTATTTGGCACGATGGCCGGCTTACAGGTGAGAGATGGAAACTGGCTGCTTCATTAGAAGAGGTCTGCTCTAATAAATGATTCAGTGTGTCGGTGGACTGCTGCTAGGTACTTAAAATTGTGTATTTCAGATATTTGGAGGCCAACAGTATTATTGCCACACTTAATATTTATATAAGCACATAGCTCATTATCTCAATTAGATCTTTAAATTTGTCATATTCTGTCACATTCCTTTATAAACAGTCACTGTTATATGTGGCAGTTATGCCCACACATGCATTCATGATTTATTTTCTTTTTCTGGGTAAAGGTTGGAGTACAGGGGATCAACTGGAATAATTCAAATGAATATGCAATTACACAACAGCTAACAAAATAAACAACAAATACATTCTACACATGATAAAAAATGAGCTCCTATTTCGTTTTTAATGCAGGTTATATTGTGCACATGTTGTGTCTTTAGCTGTTATCTAATGTGATCAAGTTCTTTTTGCCAAACAGATCCTCTTATTTCTACTATTAACAATTCAGATTAGGGTTTTTCTTTATATAGTTTATTTATTTATTATAATCAAGACAACACACACGTACCAAAAGGAGCACAGTCACACATTACAGACTGGACACGTCAGCGCGCTCTTCACGTCCTAGTCTCGGGTGACGTCATCGCGCATCGTTTCCAAACAATACTCAGGAAAAAGCCACGTTGACGATCCAGACAGAAGTGTAGTCCACAATTTCGGGAAGAATAAGGCAGCAATCGGTTTGTCAGACGCTCTGGTTGCTTCCCGCCGCTGACTCAGGATCAGAGCAGACATGTCGTCGCCGCCGAAGGAGAAAGTGGAAACCAAAGGAGGACATCTCCCTGCAGGTAAAGCTCCTCGGGCTTCTGTGTTGTTGTTTTTTTTCCAAAGCTTCCTGTAAACACGGAGGCCTTTGTTTCTGCACCGTCTCTACCAATAATCACATGATGATGATTAATACTTATGCAATCGCCACGCTTTGCAGATGCCAACCGACTGACGGCGTGTCTTAGCGTTCAACACTGCGCGCAGTGTAATCTGCCTTATTTCGCAATTTCGCACATTTGCTCACTTCCTGATTGACGTGGGAGGTCTTGCTACCTCATTAAACCTGCTCATAATGTAGCCAGTGGCGGTTAGCGCCGTACAATGCACAGATTTCGGTTACAATGTTGCGGCTTGTTGCTTTGCTGGATGTGGCTGACGTGGAGGTCACAGGCTCCAGGCTGGTTGGATGGAGGTGAAAACAGATAAGGTGTACGTGGACCAGTGGAGCAGTGTGGCAGGGCACTGGGCCTCAGCAGCTGCAGGCCTGATAGCACAGTAAGATAACAGATGCTCCTCGCACCCAACCTGTGATTAGTGGGAGGCCCACAGTGCATGAAGCCTGCAGCCTGTCAGTCTTTCACAAACACGCAGGTGTGTTCATGTGTACGTGTGAGCACTGGATACCTTTGACATTCTCATTGCTGTAAGCAGCTCCTCTGGATCGAGGTCAAAGATCAAGGTCAGGAAGGGAGCAGCAGTCCTGCAGCTGTTAAGAATTCGGGGGTCTGGGTCTAGGTCACTAAAGCAGCCAACACGGCCGTTTTAACCTTGGTGTTCCTTCTAACTCTGTAGCTTAAAAAAAAAGTCCAGGTCTTACATTCTCCTTAAGTTAATGATAAGGTTGAAGCCCCTAACTATGACTTTACTTATCTATTGAAATGCGGTATAGCTCAAATGTTTTATATCACCATCCAGGGTCTTTGTATTTTCTCACTGTTTTAATCTAAGTTTATACACTGATCATTTATGTGTGTGTGTGTGTGTGTGTGTGTGCTTTGCAGTAAAGGCAGGAGGTATGAGGATAGTACAGAAGCACCAGGCTGCTGCTATTCCGGAGCCACCGCAGAAAGATGATGATGAAGAGGAGTACGTCAGCAGCAGGTACCACACCCACAGAGTCATGGAAGGATTGCTGAATGGGCCCACTGGGCACGGCCGCAGGAGCCTAAAGCGTGACTGTTAACATTTCTTGTCGGAAAGTCAATCAAAGGACTACAGAGAGGCACAAAATGACTACAAAGAGATGTAAAAATGACTGCATTGACGTGGCTGCAACATTTATAGCCGTTTTGTGTCTCTTTGACTCTGAGTGTCTTGTTGGGGTTGATATGATCTATCTGTTCATACACACACAAGTAGCTTACATACATTTACTGGAGAGGTGGTTCAGTACTATCTGTAGTTATATTCAGAGACCTTCTGTGCAGCGTACAACTCTGCTATGATTTGTACGTTGGTAATCACACCCATACACACCCTGCAAATTGCAACTAAGCAATTTAGCTGCTTCCACTTTTCTATAAGGCTATACTGTAGGCCGTTTTTGCAGCAGACTTCTTGTGTACTCTTGCCAGCTAATTCGGTAAACAACATAATTACTGAGTAATTACAGCATTAACTTGAACAACCCATTCAGCAGTCGCTATTGTTTGCTATAAGCAGCCTTGGTTTGCATGTTTTACATCACACTGGCTCTATTTTCCGAGCGACAGTAATTGTTCTGTTTCCATATTAGCATGTTTTGGCTTTTGCTGCCTGAATGCATTTTTGTACCGAGGTCACTCCGTTCTGCCATGGAGGCGGCGCAAGTTGTTGCGTACTTTCAGCCTAATTGTGTGTCCACTTCCACACCCACATATGCCTCAATATTCATGAGGACTCGTCAGCTATGTGCATATCGGTACAGGTGGCGCGTTCACATCACATATCAGTTGGTGTGTGTGTTAATGAGAGGTGATAAATGAGAACCGACAAGCAGTGAGCAGGGTTCAAGAACATTGCCAACTGTGAAGAAATTGTGTGTGCTTGTTCTCTATACACACACACACAAAATTATATATTGCATGTTCTTCATCCACCTTGTTGTTTGAATATTTTGCTGTAATTCAGAGCAGGAGTAGCCACTGCCAGTGGCTATAAGTCATTTTTCTTTTGCTTTCCTTGCCTTTGTGACAAGATGTGTGGCAATAATAGGCACATCATTAAAGTGAAAAGTGAGGTCAAGTAGATAACAGAAGTACAAAGAAAAAAAACATGCAAGCTTGGTTTATACTTCTCAAGGGTAAAGGCCTTCTTGAGAAAGAACACGCCAGACCAGGCTCTTGTTAATGTCTTTTGTAGCAGACACTGGTCAGGGTGTGACCGTTATTCCAGCCTTTTGAATATGCACTTCCTCATTTTGTTACGTTTGCTTCAGAGGATATGGAGTCATATTGTATATCTGCAACTAACAGTTCTTTTTATTATGAATTAATCCTCCAGTTGTTTACTCAAATAATCATTTAGTCTAGAAACTGTGGATTATAAATGCCCATCACAAGTTCCTCGAGCCCAAGGTGACATCATTAAAATGTCTTGTTTTACCGACCAAAAGTCCCTGAAGAGAAACACAGCAAAACCTCAAATGTGAAAAGGTGCCAGGAAATGTTATTTTATTCTCATATAATACCTCATTATGATATAACAAACTTATAACCACCCATGCAGTGAACCTTTTGCAAAGAGCACAATCTTCACAAATCTGCATTCAGATTTCAGAGAAATGACACCCTACTGTTTTTACAATGATTATGATTATGATGATGATATTATTTCTTTTATTAGTTGCAATATAGTCTTACTTAGGAGTTAGTGGCACTAACTATTGTTATTTCCAGGTGATTATACACTAATGAAAACATACTTACATACTACAACTAATATTGTATTCCATTTATACCAATAGATCCCCTTAAATCTTACGCACTGGTCCTTTTAAATATGTGATGGATGTGTTGTAATATATTGTACTTGTAAAGGGGCCAGCTAAATGTCTGCTCGTGAATTAGAATTTTGTGGCTTGAAATATCTGTTTTCCCTCAATTGATAAAAAAAATACAGGGGTTTAATAGTTGCTTTAGTATTTATGTCACTCAGTTTTTCCCAAATATTTCCTTGCAGAGCTTGCCGTCAGGGGAGACGAATTATTGCTTTGACTGTGAAGATAAATTAGACAAATCACTGCATTTTAATCACTGAGAAAAACCATCTGAAATCAGGCTGTAGCTTGATGAACTGCTTTTGGCCTGGCTGTGTTTACCTTCCTCCTGTGAAATGTTTATCTTTAACTTAAAATGACCTGTCAGTGCATCCAAAAAGAGAGGCTTAGAAACTGCACTCCATCAGTAAATACAGTCAGTGAAAATCTCTCCCTCAGACACACGCTCTGTGTCACGCTGATGGACGTCTAGCAGGTGGCTACTGGGTAAATTTCGCATTAGTAGCAGCCAGTGAAGCGTTGTAGTCAGGGGAACACCTGCCGTACCCAATCTAGCCGAGATGGACAGATGGGGCAAAGGGAGAGAGATAGGTGGCCGGGATTATGGCAAGGTGAAGACGGGAGGATTTTTATGGTATGGAAAGCGAGGGACTCCATGGTGATATGAAGATACGAAAGAGAAGGAGTAATGGAAGGAGAAGGGTGGGTAGGAGTGAGATACAGGGAGGAAAGGGAGGCATAAGCAGAGCAGAGCCAGAGCAAACTGCTGACCCAAAAGAGGCTTCCTGCCCACAACTGTCAGGTGAATGTGTTTTTTCAAATGCATCAGGAATAAATCTAGTGTTTCTTCTCCTGTGTTAAAATGTGATGTTCAGAGAGAGTTCGAGAAGCACGAGCAGGAGAGAGGGAGGCATAGCAAAGGAAGTAAACGAATGGACATAGGGTCATTTCATCTCGTGACACGTAGAGATGAATATATGGTCTATGAACTGCTCACGCGTCGTCTGCAAGGTGATCACAGGCCGCATGTCAGTTGCACTGTCACCTCTCCTACATATTTTGGTGAGAGGTGGACATGTTCAAGAGCCTCAGACAAAAAAGAGTGGGTGGTGCTGCGTGTACGCTTGACTTAATCACTGCACATATACACAGTACGCAGGAACTGTTGTGACATGTGCAGTAAGCTGACAGCTCATGGTGAAAAGTTGAGAGAGAGAGAGAGAGAAGGGTGGAGGGGGTGGGGAGGAGAGACAGGCAACAGGCATCAGTTTCTATGGCAACCACCACTTCGCCCACGGCAACAAACTTCCTGCTCTGCTGAAGCAGAGGAAGATGGGTGGAGTAGTAGTGGTGGTGGTGTGACTTCAGAGCCAAAGACAGAGAAGAAAACACCACACAAACGCGCTACTGCTAATTTCACTCTTGGAGTTATTAGTTCAATTTTGCATTCTGTATCTCCCCTTCTCTCTTTTTCCCCCCTTCCTCGATCTCCTTTCCTCTAACTCTTCTCCCTTCTCCTTGCATGAAGTGACTCCTCCCTGGGATTCCTTACAGCTCTCTACTGCCCCCTGCAGCCTCCCTCTGTCACCATACACAGCCACCCTCCTCCCGGTCACACCGAACCACAGCACTGATCTTCGTTACTTTATGTTTCTCTTTCTGAATGCGCTTCTAGGTGTCTCTTTCCATTTTACCATACATATCGAATAGAAGTGTGATTAGCTTTTGTGCTGTATCTAGATGAAGGTATCGGGCCTGATACACTCAGTTTTAAGTGTCTGTCATCTATTAGTCAAGGGTGACTAACTATCATTTGTGACAACATGTGACTGTGCAGTATGTGTGTATTTAACTGCCAGTCAGGTTAAAGGCTCTCATCTTCCTCTCTCTTTTTTTTTTTTTACACATTCGAAGAAATCAGATGCTTGTTAGCTGTCTGTCTCTCTGACAGGCTTACACCCCTCACTCCTCTCTGTCTGTCTAGTTTACATCTTATCTGTCTGCCGTCTGTCTCTCTAGCCGCGATGTTCAATCGTGGAAACAAAGTTTAATGCTAACGCTTTTCAGGTGCAGTAGTTTTTCCCTTCATCCTCGGTTTTGTTTCATACCTTCCCTCCCTTTCGCATTTTTTTTCATTTCAGGATTTCATCCTCAGATTGCAGCATGGCAATAGACGTTCATAGGAATTGAGACATGTGACGAACCAGCGTGAGGTGAACACACGCCCACGCTGTCTCAGTATGTGGATTCGTATCCAACTGAGCGTGCCTTTTCACCGCAACCCCAATGTGCTGAAAGCGAAGCAGTTACTGTATGTGCAGCTTGTTTTTCTTTCAGAACACGTGAAGTTGCATAAAAACTGTGAACCACATTGTTAAACAATGTTTCTACATTACTACATTTGTATTCCAGAAAAACAGCATTACTGGGCTGTAGCAGCTGAGCGCTAACGAGCTAGCGCACAGCTAGGAGGGTGTGTTAGGATAAATGAGGAAATCTGCCATCCTATATCGCTATATGGGTAATGAAAAGCAGATACCTCGGCTATATGCAGCACGGCACCCGCCAGATGTGTTTAAGATTAAAGATTTGCCAACAGGTTCTTATATGCATTTTCCATATGCACATTTATTCTCTGTTTGTTGCTCAGATAACCGTAACATTTATTTTAAAACTCCACCAAATGTTTGCGGAAAGGTAGCGAGACCCCCTCAGCACGCCGAATGAGGAACACTTGCCCCGCTAATAGGCCATATTTTAGTTAATTGACTTGCTAATAGATGGCTCTCTCAACCCAACATTCTGACAAGTGGCTAGTGAGGCATAATCAGTGAAATTCAACACATCCAAGCATTAATTTAATAGCGAAATGTAAATATTCTCATTAGGATAAGTAGCAGTAGGGCTATTCGGTGCCAAGATTCCGATTGCAGAGATGGAGGTTAGCCAGATGTTTTGAGTACATAACTGTTAATTGATAAAAAAAAAAAGCTGTGCACGGATCATGAAATATTAAAAGGAAAGTAGCAGATGTTTCAAAATGCTATGTTTGCCCAAGTGCTTGGATTGTGACGGCTGAGTCAGTCTGTGCGAGAAACGTTTTCATCTTTTCAACGTATTTAGGCTGTTAATGAGGTAAGCCGTAAGTTGGACATCCTCGCCACTGTAGCTAATGTCTTTGAGTGGAGTTTTGAAGGTGGCTACCACAACTTTGCTCTTTTGCCGGGGGGGTGACGCCGCCGTAAAATTAGACGGCGCTCGTTTGTCATGTCAAGGTCGATACTTACCTCAGGTTCTGCATTCCTCCTCCTCCTCCTCATCTTTTTTCTCTGCCTCTGTTCCTTCCTCCTTTCTATGTCTGAGTGAGCGCTCGCCTCCCTCTCTCCTCCATCCTCGTCTCCTCTCCTCTAACAGTCTCTTATTATATTGGTATTTCGCTCCGCCGTCCTCCCTTGCCCTCTCGCCTCCCCGTGTCACTCCTCCCCCTCCTCTGTTTGCCCCGACCTGCCGTTCCCACCCCTCGTCCTCCTTCTTCCCTCCTCTGCTTTTTGCTCTCCCTTTCTCCTTCCCCAAATCCTTTCCTTTATCATCATCCTCCTCTTTAGGGCTCTTTTCCTCTCATAGCTTTTCTGCTTTCTCCCGCCTTCCTCCCCCCCTCTCTCCTCTCATGCTTTCCATCCAGAAGCTACGAGCCCCAGTGTTTGGCCAGGATGAATGGGAGCTATTTAAGCTGCTGGCAGGTCCATCCGGTGTGT
>NW_023339650.1:8202342-8214360 GCF_004916995.1 Morone saxatilis
TATAACGATCAACACTCACACTCGCCACACAACATCTCACGCACACAGCACACAACAAACACACAAGAACAGTGTGTGTGTGTGTGTTACCAGAGAGCGTAAGACTGTGGGTGTTACAGTGTTGCGACAACTTGGGATGTTCAAATTTTGGCCCAGTGTCACTTTTGGAGGTTTTGAAGTAGCCAGATGGGTAAACTTTAGTCAATGTTGCCATAATGTATACACAGTAAGCTACACCCTTGACTTGTACACAATGTGATTAAATTACACAAACAATCACCACTGAGTAAAGCACTGGACACACACACCCTGCTTACTAAATTGTGCATTGTTCTGCCAATCAGTTTCAATTTTTTATTCTCTCTTTTTCTCTTGTTCTCCTTTTTAGTCCACCAAAGGCCCCCATGATTGTGTCTGGAGTGGTTACAAAGGTAAGACACACACACATGTACAGACCCACAGCAGTGTTAAAATACACATTATAAGGTGGTTTATATCTGGGACATGAGCTCTACAGGGAGAGGTAGAGGCTTAGTACTGAGATAGAACAAGAAAAAGAAGGCAGAGCGGGGGAGGAGACGAAAACGGAGAGAATGTCTAGTGGAGTGCCAAACGGTGAGAAAATTAGATCAAATAAAAAGAGGTCAGGATCAGTAATCAAATATCTGTAATTAAAGATAATGCTGTGAGTTTGATTGTAAAATGTTAAACTATAAATCAATGTTTTTATATGTTTGTCCTGATAATTTCTTATGCCTGCTGGGAGATTAAGTAAAAAAGCGATAAATATTGAGACTCTAAAAGTGCATTTGAGTGACTTTTATATATTTATTCATTATGTATACCCCATATTCCTGTTCTTATATTTAATCTGGTACTACTTCGCAATACAGCATAATGCCGCTCAATACAGTGGCACCATGAACGGCACCATAGAGTCAAACCAACACCTCTGTGACACTCAACAAACAAAAATTAAACACCGTCGGCCATTTTATTGTGTAAATGTTACGTTAAATGGTGCTGCTTTAACTCTTATCGACCCCTGCGCGTGTGTTTGTTTATGCTTTGCCAACTTTGACCCGCCACTTTGAAAAGCCGGTCAAAGTCTGTGAATAGCCACATTTGTTTAATTCTTGGATTTAGTGTTAGAGAATATACATATATATATATATATATATGTGTGTCTGTGTGTGAAAAAGTGTCCTTGAGTTCCTGCATGGCTTCGTTCCCTGCCTGTCAGACCAGGTAGATTGTTTGCAGAAGATTGCGGTGATATCAGCAAGGTGGCAGGCATCCCATTTACCCCCCCCACCGATCCTCCTCTAGCCTTCCCATTCGCCCCCTATCACTGCCATCAAGCCCAGAGGCTAGCACTGCACAAATGCTCAGAAAAGCCTTTTAGGAGCTAAGTGAAACACTTCAGTGTGTGTGTGTGTGTCTGTCTGTGGAGTCAGTAGATATTTTCAAATGGGGAAAACCAGGACATTTCCTGGCTATGTGCGTATTTCCAATCTTTCTCTTTGAATGGCAGAATTTTTCTTGTGAAACTGAATCAACCAAAGGCAGTAAGGGTGGGCATCTAAAGCTTGACCGGTAAGTTCAGGTCAGAAGTTGGACCAAGTCGTTATTTTTGAAATTCGCAAGTAAATCTCAAGCCTTTGCACTGATGTCACAAGTCAATTCCCAAGTTTAAAACACAAGCGTGAAGGAGAAACTACGGTGGCAGTGAAGTGAAGAGTGTTTGGTTTGTCCATTCTGGGCTACTGTAGATGATTCTATATGCTGCTGATTATATACTATTAAAAACATACCTCTATAAATTCTATTCAATTTCTGCCAATACTAAATGTTACACACTGAACCTGTCAGAAGAAAAATTTAGTTTTGATGATTTTATATTATACATAATTAAATTCATTAAATCCAAAAAGTAATACATTGTTGAAAACTACATTGTAACAAGACAGAACGAGATATGCATATCTGCAGATAAAAGCAGGTATTTCTAGAAGGAAAACAAGATTGAATACAGGCAAATTCTCAAAATTCATGGAAAGAAAAAATGATCTTAAACTATCCTTTTCGCATTTTTTAAAAATATATTTAAAGTTTCAGTTTGCAACTATGTCCGGATTATTTTCATTTTAAAATGTTTTCATTGAAACATGTAGCATTGTAGTAATTATAGTATTGTAAGTATTCTAAAGGAAAGTTAGATTTGGTGGAAAGAAGTAGAAAATATCAATTTACTTCTCCAAATGAATATTTCAGCTGTCCTGAAATAGTAAATGGAGGTAGATGGGCCTTTGCCAATCACCATGACTCCTATTTACAGTGTGGTGCAGTCATACGGCTAATTTGTTGCATTCCCTCCCATAACTCTGCTTCAGTAGGACAGAGATAGACGAGAGAGAAGCTTTGAGCTTTAGAAGAGAGAAGAAGGGCAATTGGAGGTCAAATCCATCCACATCCCATGCAGTTAGCTGTGGAATTGGCTTTAAATGAAAGAAGCGTGCGCACACACACACGCACACACACTAAGTGTTTTGTGCCCACCTACACACATACAGACACACACACACGCAGGGAAACTAGTGTGCATACAGTACAAAACTAATTCACACATACAGAAAGGATTAGGGTCAAACGAGGGTGGGGTGGGCGAGTAAAGTTCAGCAAGAGGTTCACACAAACAGGCAGTGTGTGGGTGTGTGTGTGTGTGTGTGTGTGTGTGTTATTGTACAGCATCGATTAAATTGGTTACCTTATCCTAAGAAAAAATCTGGAATATGAGGGAACCATGTGTTTGGTTATTATATTCATGCATCAGCAAATCACCAACTTAACTAAATACTCAAATCCAGTATTTTAAATGTGAATTAAAACCTTCAATATTAATCCACTTAGTCGTGCGTGAGGCAACGTGTGTTTTCAATGTGTGCTTTTCATAAATGCTGTCTTTTAAGCAACTGGTTTCCCAGCTTTAAACAAGCTCACCACCCACCCCCACTGTGCTGAATGTAAAACCTTCTCACACCCAAAGATCTGCAAGTGTGCAATGCTATAGCTATAGATTTCAACCATCCACTTGAGTTAATGTTCTTCTCGTAAGTGGGATTGGGATGAAGAGGAGAGTAGCATGACAAAAACAGGTAAATGAAAGTGTCTTACTCAAAGCATTGAAGGATAGCAGAGAAAGGGATATTGAGAAGTAAGAAAAAAAAAGTGCTGGCAGGTAAAGATAAAAGAAAGAGGGAAGGAATCGAGTCATGATTGTAGCAAGTGTTTGATTAAAATTCTGCATTCCTCTGTAAATGATCAAATTCCTGCTTTGATCCGATTTAGAAGCGAGGCTGTTTATGGGCATTTTTCTTGGAATAAGAGATTGAGGTTGCAGAGCAGATGAGCGGGGACAGATGAGCACTCCATACTTTACCCTTCGTGCACTTTGGGGATTTCCTCATTGTTATTATGATTATCAGAGGGAAAGGATTTAAAAATGGAGCATAGAGTGCACTTATATATGCAGCTATAGAGACAAACTGCAAAACAACGTACACATTCCCGTTGTGTTTACTGTCATATTATATCCTTTGCCCTGATCTTTTCTTTTTTCATACTGGCCATCAAAAATAAAGAACTCCATCAGAATTGAACTGTTGTTCCTTTCCCTTTTAGCCTACTGTATCTACAGATTGCATGCTACGCTGTGGCAAGTGGTTTTGGCACCAAATTCCATCTTGTCTAGCAGGAAGACAATGTATGAACTAATTCTGCGGCTTAGGCGGCGAGCTTGAGTGTCCTTTTGTGCGACATAGTGAATGCGATCCATTCTCTGCCCTTGAGTATTATTGACTGACTGTGTTCTGTTCAGGGTGATAAGGACTTCACCCCTGCAGCTGCCCAGGTGGCCCACCAGAAGCCCCAGCCTTGTGTCCCCAAGCTGCCCTCTGTCCAGCACATCAACCAGCACATCCACCAGCCCCGCAAGTGAGCCACGCAGCAGGGCTACACCGGCTACGCTAACTCCACCAGCCGGCCTTCCTCAATGGAACACATAGGATGAAGATGTTTCCCCACCAGGCACAGATCTCCTCTAAATAATCAGAGTAGTTGTTAGCCTGTTGCGTTACACATACGTGGAATTAATCAGCAACAGACACCCAATGCCATTACAGCCATTATAGAAGTCCCACTCATTACAGCCCAGCTGCATTGGTGCTGCACTATTAGTCCTGCACTTTTGGCAGCTGTATAGTCTTAAGGAGGTAGAAATGGATGGAGGGTCTTCTAAAATGGCTATCACTCTAGGATTAAACAATAATGAAGAAGCCGATCTCAGATCTGAGTCTGTGGGGGGAACTCTCACCCCAAGTGATGTGCTGACCAATACCACACACCACAGCAACCAGCCAATCACAGCAACCTATCAATCAGGCCAACTAACCAACCAATCACCTCACAGTGACGAGCCCAAGCTCCAGCCTTCTACCTATGATCTCTGCAGACCAAAAGAACCAATCAGCAAAATCATGAGGTGGACAGCGGTTTTACATTATCAACGCAAACCAAAAAGCACAGCAAGCAGTTCTAAATGGCAAAAACTCACTTTCGATGTGTGTGTGTGTGTGTATCACTTGAGACTGTTGCCAAATTGCACGAGTACAGCATGGACCAGAGTTAAAGTAGCTAACTACATGACAGCATTAACCAATTATTAGAGATATAGTCATTTATCAGCCTCCAATTGAAATTTGTAAAATATATTCACCTCAGACGACAAATTGGACATTTTCAATATTATAGATGGAGAACCAATGAGATGCAAAGCCTTACCAATTTCTGGCTGCGGCTGTCACTAACTAAGTAGCTAATTGATGCATGTTGTTAGTGTCATGTCTCAAGATAGCTAGCTTCGGTTATAGCAGATGCTAATATAGCTTTTGGACCATGACAAAACTTATTTAGCTTTTACTACAGTTTCCTTCTGTGTCACTGTTCTGAGCTTTATTTGAATCGAGAGTGAGTCTTACTGATCTCAGATCTGCTCTCCACTTCTATCTGCCTTGTTGGAGCTGCCCATCCCTCCCTGGCAATGATTACTCATTTTAATGCAAACTCCACCTGCTCCATCGTCTCCCAGCAGTGCCTCATTCGCTTGGATTTTAAGATGTTTTTGTCTCATTTGACTTGCATGGATTTATATTTTTTCTGCTAGAGTCAACTGGAATGAAAATGCAGCCAAAAATGTAATGAAATCTAGAGAATGCCATTTACTGCAGTGTGCTTTTGTGTTTGCATTAACATTAGGAGTAATGTACTTTCATCACAAGTTGAACAAAGCATTGCAGAGAAGCAGTTCAGAGAATATTGAGGCTCTTAACTGTAAGACGAAGGTAATCGTTGCCCAAAACAGTGATTTCTACATTCCATAGAAATGTGTTTGAACAAATGTGTCAAGTATGTGACAGTTTGTCAGTGTACAAGGACAATACAATACATTTATTTCTACTTGCCAGGGTATCTGCAAGTATGGCTCGTTGCATATCAGGAATCTGGTTCAGCCCCCAAAATCCAGATTGGCCTTTCCTTAGAAATTATGCATATCAACACACACACACACCACCCTTTTCCTTAATCACCCATCCCCTTACAGTCAAATGTCATTTGTGGCAACACTAATGTTCAGGTTTCCAGGAAAGAAAGAAATTTATCTTGCCAAGAAGGAATGATTTCCTGTGTTAATTTAATTAAGTTTGAAAGAGTTTTTGTTTTTGCTTTGCTCAGTTCTTTTTCTTGAGTAAATTGTTCAAATTGTACAAATCTTTAGTCGTTGAGTGGACTTAGGTATTAGGTGTGGTTGTTATAGTAAATAAAGAAATAGACTATCTTAAAAATGCCTTTTTGTTTTATGCTTGTCTGTATTTGAATAAAGTGAGGGATGACTGGATGAAAACTTTGTTATTGAGACTTGAACATTTGCCATGTATAAAAGATTTCCAGCTCAGTACTAAAGGGTGAATGACATGGTTCCAATATTTTGTACTCTGATAAAGTTCAAAGTAGTCCTACTTGATGGATTGTGACCTGTAGCTCACTCAGAGTATTTGAGCATCCCATGGTGAATTAGCACCCTGCACTGGGGGATTAGGGCTCAGGTGGTGTTTTGAAATGAAACAGAAGCATCTCCAAGAGCTGTCCGCTGTTTTTCTTTCCCCCTTCAACTCACACACAAACACACACACACAACACACATCACACACGGCACAAGCACACAACACACAGTGTGCACCAGGTGTTAGTGCATGTAATCCATCTTTACACAAGCATCTGCAACCAGGTGTTCTGTCAGTTTATGTTAGCCCAATAAACCAGCCAGCGCAGGCTTAGTTGGTACGAGCTTCTGTCAGCAAGCTGAAACACCCCATTAAAGCAGACGAAATCTCCTTGACTCTCCATGGTTGTATATAGTTCTCCCGATGTGGCAGAGCTCTCATCCCCTGCCATGCCCTATTAGACTGACTGAAAGGACAGAATGAGAGTGAGACACTGCTAAAAATGTATAATACTGCCCTGCCCAGGAATCCCTTCCACCATGAGGAGGGTAAATTGCAAGTTTTATTCTTAAATTTAAAAGAATTAAATTGTATTGCTAGTGTAGCAGTACACATTAAGTCAGTATTCAGCACATAACACACTCACTGCAAAGACTGGTTCACTAGCTATGATCACACATACAAGAGAAGCTGCTGGTCATGATACTGCAAATTTGCTTTGAAAGACCTTTTAAATGTAATGATATTCCCTCATAGATTAAAAGGTCTGTTAAATATAAAATAGTGAGTGCAGGGGTTCACTTTTCCTTATGTTTCATCATTTATGAAGCCTGTAGAGAGACAGCTTTATTTAAGCTGGTAGACCCCATTCATTGACTGGCCCACAACTACCCATGAGTAACGATGTGTCAGCAGGCAAAAGAGGTCTGACTCCAAAACAAGTTTTTTTTTTTTCTCCTAACAGCTACACCATAAAAACAGCCAAGGTTACATTTTAAGGCACTTTACCCCCAGCACTAAGTCCTTCTCATTTAGAGGCACTTTATTACATTAGCCCTGAGTATACACCACCAGCTGTTGGACATGTGGTCCTCAAAAACATTAAGAGCTGGCTTCAGCTAGTTGAGACTGGTCATGTCTGTGAGACAGCCATCTGAAAACTTTCCACCGGTGCTGCGGTTTACTGAGGTGAGGTAACAGCGGGAGGAAAAGGTATGTCAGTCATTCAGGCGTTCGTGGTCATTTTGATAAGCCTGCAGGGGTAAAATGACAAAGTTGCAGTGACATTTGGCTCCTGCTTCACCAAACTTTTTTTATATATTCCAAGCATCACACCATACATCTTATTGACTGGATTTTGTGCAAAGCTAACCTATTTTCTGCAGTGTCACTGTTAAACGTCTAAGAGAAATTATTATGTGGTACTTTTTTTTTATCAAGTTTGCCGTTATCAAAACTCCTGGGAGAAGATTTTTTTTGTGCAAGAGAGCTGCTCTCTACCAACTTTTCCTCACTTTTTATCAGCGAGGGCACAGCCACTTGAGGTTCATTTTTAGTTCACACGTTGTAGATCATTCTGATGCTGATTTAATTGTGAGACATTTTCATTTATTCATTCTTTTCAGCATTTCAGAAATGGAATTCATTAGTGAGGACCTACTTTATCCTTGATTGCATCACAGTATAATTTCAAAGAACACTAAAAATTGAAGTTATATAGCTCCCATACCCTGAGCATGGGAATAGATTACATTTAGTTCTTGCTAAATCAGAGCAAATATGGAGACATTTATTGTGATCTATACTATATATTCAGCTACACACAGATATTGCTTCATGTTGCTTGCTTATTTTATGGCACATATGGTACGCATTTTAAAATAATTTACATCTTATATTGACAAGTATGCTTAGTGACAGTGTAATCTTCCACATCGTATAGTCCATCAAGATGCAATATTACATGTTAATCTGAAAATGTAAAACATAATTGTTGCACATTATTACTTAATTAAAGCTTTGATTAAAGAGCATGTAAAGACGTAACAATAATGCAATACTTGTTCTTACAGATTATTCATTATTAGTGATTATTAATTTAAATCTTGCCATCCTTAGTTATTAAGGGGTATCAGCAGTTATGATATTATTGTTGTGATTATTCAGTAATATATAAATCCCTCAAAATTACTCACTCAAAATATTTTATCTGTTATGTGTCTAGTTGAGGATTATCATCATATTAATAAACATGCACAATGCCATCTAGCGTGCAGAGATCTTCAAGTGGGGTACCAAAACCAACCAGCAGAGGGCCCCAACTATGGAGTCACCCCAAGTTCACAGGTTTGACAGAAGCGCTCATTGAGTGTTGATCTAGAATCAGGTCATCCTGTCTAAATCCCAGCCTGTAGCATCAAAGCATGACATAATAGCTGTCATAGTATCAGTGGATGGCACCCTGTTTATTTGGCCACTTCTGAATTTCTGTGAGGGATTTGGGTTGGGGTGGGGGAGGAGGAGGGCGTAGAGGGGGAATCGCTGACCAAGCCTGCAGCGCCTCATAATCTCAGGTTACAATCTAAGCCAACAGCTGTTTGAGCTACGATGACCTAAATATTGCATTCAGAGCTAATAGGTTTTGTCTCTGTCCCCCACACACAATAACTCATACAGTTCTTTCCTCCACACACTGTACGAGTGAACTTGAATAGATGAACAAAACGCAGACACATTATGCACAAATATTGGATCAGAATGCAACAATAATCATAAATGTAAGCATGTGATGTATCCTAAGGTATCTCAACTACTTTATTCCAAAGAAACATTTAAAGTTAAGTAAATTTAAGTTTCAGGAACTACTACAAGAAAATGCTCCAAACTGACTAAGACAGAGAAGTCCATTGCAAATTAACACGGTCAGCCAACCTAGGATGCCTCGTGACAAACTGCACGCAGTAGCATTGTTGTCCATGAGACCGCATTGCCATCAAAAAGCCGTTTTCATATGGCACATTTCCTTATGTTAATGTTAAATATGTTAATCCTGCAGCCACTTAGTTTGCCAAGTGCAGACTTCAGTAAATGTGCAGTATCGAAGCAGATTGCCACTCTGAAGTCAATGAAGTTTATTTGAAGAAATGATTTGGCTGTGCAGTAGCCTTGTAACCCCTTAGCAACTCATCACCATGTATATTAGACACACACTCTTGGATGGCACTTAAACTGCAATCGCCACGAGGAGTTAGGACCGTGAAATTGTGCTTTCAAAAATCCCGACAATGTTATATCACTGCTCTCCCTGTGGCTCTGTGTGTTTAAACTGCCGGCTATTTTTTGCCCCATTATTTTCACTGTTTTAATGTTAAAACAGGGAGCTGACCTCTTGTTCCATAATGGGTTGTCTGTTTTTATCAGAGGGGTCCATATGTTAGGGATTATCACTCCAATTCTGCTTGTACTGTCACGTTGACCGAGGTTTCTCAAACTCATATTACTACTGAGTTCTTTTTTTTCTGCCATTGTTACAGGATGAAACACATGCCCCCAATGCTAAGATGATTTATGAAAATCCCATCATTTTCTCATTAACTTTCCAACACAACATGGCTGAGGCGTTTGAAATGAAAATAGAGCAGCAAGGCATCAATATTTGGCTCCGTCACAATCACATCCACAGTCACCGTTAGCAGAAGTGTTTATTTTGTCCACATCTTCCGTACCCTGTATACACCAAACACCACAGTCTCATTCGATGCATGTCAGTTTATCGCTATTATAACCAGTGTAAATGTGGTTTTGCAATGTAAACATATGGAAAAGAGTTGGAACTATCCTCTCACATGGTAAGATTTAAGTGTTGCATCTCGACAGTGCTCTACATTTCAGTCTTGCTCTCGAACGTTAAGACTAGAAAACATAGTTGTTTATGTATCAGTACGTGAAAAAGTCCATATTGAATAAAAAATTAAAGGTTTGTCATCAAAAAGCATTCAAATCTCTAATACAAAATATAAATGCATACATTTATACATTCATGGGTTCGTCATCATAAAGCGCAACAAAAAGCATCTAAACACATTGCCGTCAAATATCATTAGATTCTATATAAGCTTGTGTTTAGCTTTCTCAGTCAATCTGACACGCCCATTAGCATTCTCCGCTGAACATTTTAAAGACATTATTCCATGACATCTTTAATAAATTGCTTCCATTTTCAGGCAGGACGATGAACACATTTCTGTTGTGGTTACAGTCTGAAAAGATCTGCTCCAATACAGTGCAACACGCTACAAAAACACGGCTGTATTGAGCACCCAAAGCGTAACAAAATATAGACTTGGCCATCCATCAAAAAGCAATAAATATGAAAAAATAAGTTAGCTAAAAACATTTCAAGTATCAGATCCCCTGGGTTTTCACTGTTTGAAATCATAAAGGTCACTGAGCATCATGCACTTCTGCCAAAGCTCTGGCAGCCCTTTTTAAGAAGCTATCCAGCATCCCCCTTGCAAAACTGAACAGACAAAAGCAACTTTTAGTCTTCCGTTCTCTTTTAGAAACACTGCTGGTAAATTCTAGGCTCACCCTGAGCAAATACAGTATATTGTAGAAAAACATTAAAGCCAAAACTCTGTCCAACTTAATGTTCTGTCCAGATGTTGTCTCTTTGTGGGGTAGTGTACATGACTCTCTGAGGCAATGATATTATTTCCTTTTCCCAGCAGCAAGGTGTCTCTTGGTTATGGCCTCTAGCCTTCGCCTCTCCGCCTCCTCGGCTTTCCTCCTTTCTTCTTTTAGCTCCTTGTACCGCCACTTTGGGATCTGCAGCAGGTGCCCCCCTCCATCTTTGGCGCTGCTCTTCCTGCGGATCTTTTCTGGTTCATAAGTGGCCGCGGGGGCCTTGGACACCCTCACTTTGGGGATGCTGAATCCCGGCCTGACGCTGCTCCTCCTCAGCACCATGTGCACTGGCAGCAGGCTGGTTCTCCGCAGCTCCAGGGCTTCGTTACAGGCCACCATGGCCAGGCTGGAGCTCCTGTGTCGAGGTACCAGGCTCTGGGCCTGAAGGCTGGCCCGGCGGTCTGCTGTGTTCTTGGCCACCAGTGTAACCCGGGAGTTCTGGAAGAGTTTGAGGTGGCTGTCCACCCTGTCAGGGTTGACAGAGCGTAGCTCTTTGGCGCGCTGCTGGCGGATGATCTCAGGAACTGCATGCCGCCGTTTTCCCACACTTGGGGGGCTGTCGGGACACACCTGAAACAAAATCAAAAAACAGTTTCTGATTGGTATTGCTATCATATTATAATGTGTAATATGATAGCAGTGTAATATGAGTAGCATTTAGCAACACTAGTGAATATAATTCTGGGTGAACAAAAAGCAGTGCTCAGTCTGCCTTTTGTTCGCAGTATTGCAGTACTGGCAATCTTGCATGAATAACCTGATTATCAGATAAGATTGCTGTTAATTATATCCATTAATTATTCCGAACGAATCCCATGAAAAAGCAGAGAATTTGTTGATGAAATAAAAGATACATTAGTGCCAGATTTATTCTTTAATAGCATTATTACCACAATATTATCACTAGGGTATTTGCAATTCTGTGAAACAGCAATGATAGAACTACTTCCTTCTACGACTTGAAATAAAAGCAAAAACAGAAGTCATTTGCAAACTGATGCTAAAGCACACAAATATCTACTGTTCAGTCAAATTTGAAGTGTGTGGCAGGTGATTTGCACATTGGACAATGAATGAAGATAGGAAAATAAGCCCTGATATCTCCAACTATGCTGAGTATGTGCAGACACCACCAGGAATAATGCAGAGGAGGCAACTTTATTATATATATTTAAAAAAATCCTTCCTTATCACAAGAAGTGGTCACCTGTGTACTAATTGAAAAAATCCTTCCTTGATCACGAAAGAGAGTCGGGTCACCTGGTGTACTAAT
>NW_023339650.1:8214385-8220887 GCF_004916995.1 Morone saxatilis
TGGGATATCGTTTAATGCTGATTGGAGTGGGTAATGAAGAGTAAACGTGATCTAGAGCTTAATTACTCACTGTATGGCACGCCACGGCAATGAAAGGGCTCCTCATGGCGGTTGTAATAGAGACCATGTGGTCGATGACACCTTCATCCTCAGGGTTGTTCACATTAGCAATGTTGAACATGTGCCGCACAGTGTCCGACAGGCGTTTCAGACAGCCACGGGGCTCCTGGGCTTTGGCCACCAATGATGCAAGTGGGGGCCACTCTAAACTGGGAGAGAAAAAATTGCTGTAAATCCACTGCTCACTGTGGGTGGGATTATTCTTAGACACCATCATAAAGAGCCTGTTCTCAAGGCAACTGTTGTTTATGTTTTTGTGCTGCTCAATGTATGTTTAATAGCGTATTATGAATCAGTGGCCACTTGCACTGACCCTCATTATATTTACAACAGAGCTTTTTTGTGTTGCATGTCTATATCCCCATGTCTTGCAGCAAATATCCAGAAAACACAGTGCAGTGAATCTGTGCCAGGCAAGACCTGTCCAGAACACACTGATGAAGAGATGAGTTGTACGTAACTACACAGCTCCAATGCTAGACAGGATTATTTCTTTCTACAAAGCCAGCTGGCAGGGAGAGACTGCGTTCGTCAGACAGCTCATCAAGATGCGGCGTTGGGGAGTTGCCCAAGTGAACAGTCAGAGAAAAGGACTTGCAATATAACTCAGTGCCTCCAGGCAGAAAGGTAAATCATAACTACACATGGCAACATAACTGGAGTGAAAAGAAAGCAGCACCTTTTTATAATTTTCATGAATACTGCAGTCCCCATGAAAACTAGTAATATTTTTTTTATACATGAAAATCTGCTTGCCTTCCATCTCCCTCCCATGGAACACAATTTAAAAAAATACTGCAATGCAGCGATGAAATGCATCACTTCTTCAGATACTGGTATATGAGATTTTGCCCATGACGGACAGACATACTGAGAAATGTGATCCAGCTGTGAGCTCACCTGTATGTATCACAGTACTGGCGGGGGCAGGGTCGTTCCATCAGGCGTGTCATCACCCAGGCAGTTTCATAACGGCCTGTAAATAAGGCCCAGTCCCTGGCGGTGAAGTTGCGGCCAAAGTCCCTGGCGTTCAGGGCAGCTCCTGTTGGACACCACGAAGAGTGTTAAATATGCTGATGAAAGGACATGGCAGACCACAAAGTGCAAAATAATGCCAGTTCTGTCATTGCCATCATTAAGGGTTAAATGAAATCCTCACAGTGAAACACAGTGTCAGTGTCATGATGATTTGGTATCAAGTCTCTCCATTTGTTTCGTGGTTATGGCTAAAAAGAAAAATAATCATCTAATAACACAAATCTGGATTACGGCCAAAAGTTATTCAAATTGTCCATCTGTGCACCAATTTTCTGAAAATCTGTTCATCGTTTTCTGAGCTGCCCTCATGCCACAGTAATGGCACGATAAACAACATATTTTATGGTCGTAATCATTCAAATCTGCCCCCCCACCCTCCCAAAATCCAGGTAATTTGTACAATCGACACATAACTAGCATGATTCTGTCGTTTGTTTCTGTGTGTGCAATCGACACATTTCCTCCTTCCTGTCTGCTGCAGAGTTTTACACATATAGTGCCATTTTCCTCACCTGCCATCATGAGCGAGCGCACACATTCCACCCTGCCCTGCATGGCAGCTTTCATCAGAGCAGTGAAGCCGTGGCAGTTTCTCCTCTCAATGTCCAACCCGGAGTAGTAGTTGAGGAGATAGTTGGTGATGGTTATGTGGCCTAAAAGGACAGAGGGACGGACAGTAGTTACTGTAGGTCACAATAAACAGTCTGTAATTGCAAAGTTGGCTTGGGTGCTAAATGCCCGTTCACACACAAAATCCACATCCATACGGCTGGTCCTTATTCGCCTTCCACACACTTTCAAAAAAAGCTTGAGTACATGCTCGTCTGTGTGTGTTCATCTGTGTCAGCATTAGTGCCAAACCGCCTGTGTGTGTGTGTGTGTGTGTGTTTGTATTTGCATGTGTTCAACAGTACTGTGAACCAGCCTGTCAGCGTGTGTGTATGTAACTAAGCCAGGGTCTGATATACCACTCACCCACTGTGCATTCGTGTGTGTGTGTGTGTGTGTGTGTGTGTGTGTGTGTGAGAGAGTTACCGGCTTGAGCGGCGGTGATGAGAGCTGTGTTTCCCTCACTGTCCTGCCAGTTGACATCCAGATACGGACACTGAGACAGAGCAATGACGACATCCACGTAACCTTGGTAGCACGCAACCAACAGCCCTATCTGAGACAAAAAGCGACAGGGGAGGAGAGAGAGAGTTAAGAGACGAGAGTAGGGGAGAGAGGCTTAAGGGTGGAATCAGCAAAAATGTTCAAGAAAAAAAAAAAAAACCTTGCCAAAGGAGATAAAGTGCAACTGCAGTAAAGTGCTGACATATAGAAAGTAGTATGAGGGAAAATGCGATCATGGCAGTGTCAGTAAGAATCCACAAGACCGGGAGATCTTTGTGCATCTTTCAAAACTAATACCCCTGAATAAATATGACATCTGTTGTCTTTTCATTGAAAACTGAACTGTCTTGAACTCAGTGGAAAAAATAAGCGTCTGATGTTGTTGTGTACTTTTGTGTGTATGTGTTTGTGCGCCTGTGTGTGTGTCAGTTCATGCCAGAACAGGAACCCTTTTATATGTATATGTGTGTGTGTGTGTGTGTGTGTGTGTGTGTGTGGACGCATGTGTAAATGTTAGTCTGTGAGTGTGTGAGTCTTGGAAAACTCCTGTAAAAGTTGGGTGCTTTCCGGAAGGTGCACACTTCATCAGCCAAGACAAACAAGTTTTCCACCAGAGAGAGAAGAGAGATTGTGGAGGGGGGGCTGGGAGTAGGATTTAGGAACACTGAGTTCTCAATGGACACATCGTATACATATGTATTTATACATTTATACACAAAATATTTCTGTTAGAAAGACAGTTCTTTTACTAGATGGGTCTGACCACAGGTGGATAAATGCTGATTTAGATTGAAATGATTAAATTAAATGATTAAATTTAATCAGTTCCTTCGGTTTCTAGGTGACTTTTGGAAGCATATGGAAGTTTTTTGTACAATTCATTCCCCAGAGCAACAGTGCCAATTCTTTTTTCTGTCACCACAACACATCGTACTGCATTTACATGTTCCCTCAAGTGGAACTTTTGTTTTCAGTGCGAGAAGTAAAGTACACAATATTCTTGGTGTTAAATTTGTTAAAATAATGTTTCCAGGCCAAAGGTTGCATTATTGTAACTCCATGCAAAACAAGCATTACAAAACAAAACAAAAGAATGGGCTTTGCATACACAGGCTCATAAGCGTGACTTGAGAAGCTGGAGATACTGTGTTTGTTCATAACGACCTATTAATTGGCAAGCTGGCTGACTCTACAGGGAGTCTTCATTAGTGCTTTATTAAAGCCAGGTATGCTGGAAAGGGCAACCAGTCAAGACAGATTTATGTTTTCTGCTTCTGTGTGGGCCGAGTTGAATCAAGACATAACACGCTCACTGTACATCAGCTGAAAGTATGGGGTGTGGTAAAAGCACCTGTCATGTGTTTTGAAAGTATAAACAGAAGCTATCACCTCCCAGCTGCTGTGACAATTACAAAGTACTTATTTGTACGCATTTAATGCAATGTGAGTATCAGATCTGTGCCATAAAGAGTTCCAGACTTAAGAGAAATGAATTCAAACTTTGCTGGTGTTATAATTTGTTACAATTTGTTCCACAATTGATATTCCTTAAGTAGACTTCATTTGTGAACCTGCTTCTGTGACATGATGTTCTCTTCATAAGAGCACTCATAAAATCTACTTGGAGCTTTGCACCTCGTGGCACGATATGTTTGTAGTCTAGCACACTGCGTTACTCCATTAAATTATTCTTTCAAACTCTGCTGTGGCTGTGATCAAAAGTTCTGTCTCGCTGAAATGAATAAATATAATAATGACTGAAGACTGGTACAGAGAGGGCCTGGAGGTTTATAGAAAACTTGCAAAGTTTGAGCCAACCTCCCCCGTATCTACCTACTACCCACACACACACACACACAGATAGAGATTATACGGACAGTGTGTGCGAAATGAGAGTTATATGTGCATGTCTACACACTGAAGTCTAAACATCGCCGATCGATATTGACTTTTTATTTGATTTGATTTTTAAATTTTTGTATTGCCTTTGCTAATGAAGGGAAGAGGGGAGAGGGAGAGAGAGGGGGTGACGGCTCTACCAGGTGAGCTACCAGGGCATCCCCTTTTTTATAATATACATTTTCGGTGGGCTTTTTGCCTTCAATTGATAGGAAAGGGGCAGATAGAGGGAGGGGATGACCTGCAGCAAAGGGCCACAGGTCGGACTGGAAACCAGGGCCGCTGCAGTAAGGACTCATCCTCCGGTAGAGTGAATTTCTGAACTGGAATGAAAATAGACCTTTTCTATGTGGATTGTGCACTGATTTTACACCGATATAACTATGCAAAAATGCTCCGAAGGCTGCTTTGTTAAACAAATAACTTTATTAAAGGATATTTATTCTTCAAAGGTCCATTTTGTAACATTTAGAAGGCTCTGTTGGCAGAGGTAGGTGTCATTGTTGTATAATGTTCTTTTGGTTTAGTTAAAACGGTGCCTTGCAGCATTTATAGTACAAGTACAGCAAATATTTTCCCACCTGTGAGACAAACTGAACTTCAACTTTTGGCTGAAACAAGCCAGGCTGTCAGCCAGCTGATGTAGTCACATTAGTGTTGTCAGCCCTGACAGTTTTATGGGGGAAAGGTGCTGAGAGGCCCTCGGGAGTAACTTGTGGATTGTCTGGGAGAAGTTCACTTATGCTGGCACTCCGGATAGTTCTATCTGGTTATAGACACACACGTCTATGTCTCTCTCTCTCATTCTCACACACACACACACACACACACATTCTTGGCAACCCTCCAGCCTTGCTGTGATGTACTTCAGCGGCGTGCCCTGCAGCATGTCTGGAGCAATCTCAGTCGTCTGACAATGTCCTATTTTCTCACACAAATACGTACAAGAATTTTTCTCTTTTTTTTTTACCTCTTTTTCCCAGACTTTAGTTTTCTACTCAACACATCCTCATCATGCATGCGAGAATATTTATTACATCTATTGGGCTGTGATGCACTTTACCAGTGGCTGCTGGCTATGTCGATGACTGAAGAATCTGAGGGAAGAGCGCCAGCAAAAAGCACACACAAGCATATGACTGCGGAGGCAAACATGAATCGAGAAAGGGCAATCATGTGCTACACAATGTTACCCACTCAGTGACTAACTCTGAGACGAAAGGGATAAAAATAACAACACCACCAGGTATCCCAACAACCCTGAAACAATCAGGAGAGGTATTTCCAGAGACGGATGAGTGTGTGTGCAGTGCATGTGTGTGAGACAGAGATACTGTAAAATGTAAAATGCGACTTTGAGCACAACAGAGACTCAAATCCTCACCAGTACTTTTTAAAAGATTATGTATTTTGTATGTAGGCCAACTAAATATGTAGTACAGCCATTTTAAAGCGACTCATTACTTAATGGTGATGGACACGGGCATATGTCCTCCCCTGACTGTTGTCTCCACTGCTCCATTATACTCAATTGCAGCCGGCCTCATAAAGTTAATGCGCACCCAAACTTCCCTTCAAAGGAAGCAGTTTTTTCTTGACCTTTTCTTTCATAATAGCTTGTAATGTATGAAGGAGTAGCCGTTATGTTTAAACTCAAGCCAAAATGCCCTGTGGTGTGAAGAGGTGTTTTTTTTATGCACATGGTCTAATCTATTTATACACTATCAACAGTGAAACACGGTCTTCTGATTTATGATCCCTCAAATGTTATTCATGAGGCAGTTTCTTCATTTTTCTGGCTTTATGGCCTATAAATAGGAAGGCATCTTTCTATTATAGAAATGTAAGCTGTCTGTCCTTTTAAAACAGTCAACATTTGGGAGCCATCATACGTCTTAGTTTGTATTCCGGTAGAAAAGTGAAAACTAGCAAACCTAGCTTGCTAATATTTTTGCACTGATTCCCAATGGACATGACTTTTCATAACTTTTTGTTATTTCAAAACCTGATCAGCGCTACTGGAGAGCTGTTGCACACAACACTGGCCCAATGCCAGTTCAAACATACAGAGTAGTGTGTTCGACACCACAGCATATTATTATTCACTGATAACAAGATGACGTTGTCACGATGTTTGCCACCATCTCTGCCTGTTATGCTTCTAAAAATGAAGTCTGAAGTCTTTCTTTATGTCAGCATTGTCAGTCAGACTTGCCTACGCAGATATGTCTTCATAAAACATATGAAATATAAATGTATTTTTGGTATGGACAATTTTGACCAAATAAGTACACACATCATAACAAACCAACGTATATATATATATATATAT
>NW_023339650.1:8220987-8256290 GCF_004916995.1 Morone saxatilis
CCTCACTGTGGAGCACACACACACACACACACACACACACACACACACACGGGCAAATACACTCCATCGCATACACCAGAAGCACTGGCACGGCCACACTGGGCCATGTTTCTGTCAATAGCCTCCCTGTTAACCGTCTTTCTGTCTGCAGCTGAGCGTTCACATGGCTGCATCAAATCAGATGTGTATGACTGTCGCTTTGATTTTTCCACTCGTCCATACTCGCTAGCAGCGTCATGCTTGCTATCTGCAGTGCCAAATTTCGTCTCTCCCCGCCTCTGCCTCATTTAGTCTGCCCGCCTGTTGGCCCGATGGTCGATCTGCGTGTCGGTCAGCTGTACTTTCTGCCTGTCTGACACTGTGGGGTTGACTTTGTCGCCTGTTGCCTGCGACGTACTGTATATGCCCTTGTTTGTGTGTCGCCTGATCTCACCCTATTTGGATAATTTGATTGTGTTCTAGTGGAGGAGAGTGTGTGTGTCTGCGTGCGCGTGACAAAGAGAGAGGCCTCATTTAAGTTGATTGGATTCCGTGTGCGTACGCGAGTTTTTATGTGAGCATGACAACTTATCCAATTCA
Organism: Morone saxatilis; assembly: GCF_004916995.1. NCBI lineage: Eukaryota > Metazoa > Chordata > Actinopteri > Moronidae > Morone > Morone saxatilis. The sequence goes on from NW_023339650.1 coordinate 8,221,567, forward strand.
CTGCAAAGGGAACACAGACTGTCCTAAACACCAAGTTGAAAATGGTTTGTTGAAATCTCATCCAGCCATCCGCCATCACAGTCACACTATCAAAAGTTGTGATTGTTGGTTTAAATGATGACACAATTTCAACAACAATAAACAATTTGCTCAGTAAGCCTTCTCATATACTCAAGTTACTGTGGAACATTTACAAAAAAAAGTCGGGTTGCACTGTTCAATGCAGGTCTATAGGTTGTGTCTATCAAACTTCATTTGCATTCCTAGAGGTCCATTTTAAAACATTTGTTCTTTCCTGTTATGTCACACAGGTTCATTTTTAGCAACTATGGCTACAGGATATTGGAGTTCAGTTATTTCTTTCCCCTCTTTGCATGTCTTATCCTTACTCCATAATATTTTGTCGAAGTTGTTGAAACTTGCTCAGCTTTTCATCACCAAACGTTTGTCTTCCTGTTCCTGGGCCATATTACTGTGATGTAATTGGGCGTTGGCTATAGACCACAGGCCCAGACGTGTGGGTCCCTTGTCACAACACATCAAACCACACAAATCTTAACTTATCTCTCAACCCGTGTCACCCACACCCTTTCAAACTGTTTTGGTTTTTCTGTACAGCAGATAATGAATGCACTAATTTGACTACAATTAACCACAGGCTCAGGGCTAATCTCCTGTGCTGGCAAATACCTATCCTGCAGCAGTATCTCATGCAAAACCGAATCCCTACCAGCTTCTGGGCTGCCATTCTGTAGCTACTACAAAATATTGATGAAGCCCGGCCTTTTTGATTGGACCGGTGTATCAACGTGAACATTAAAAATTCGTATTGATTCCACCTGTTTAATCTGCTTTAACAACAAAAGGGATGTGTGGTCTGGTACTGATCTGTTATGTAATACCCCTCTTTGTCTTGCACATGACATTGTCAGGATGTCTGCTAGATTAGGATGTTGACATCTGTGTCAGGACACACACACACACACACACACACACCCTAATGAGCTTAACAGATGCATATCTACATGAGTTTCCAATGCATGAGTTCCCTAACCTGTATTGTCTGAGGATGTGCACCTCCCAGAGGTCACAGGGCATAGCAAAATAAATGGTGAATGCGCTGGCACACATGCTGGTTATGCACGCAAACAGAACTGTGTTTTGGGGTGCCTCCCAAATACATGTCATATCGAAGAAAAAAGGAAATCGGTACATTCCAGTGACGACATTTTTACTCTTCCTCCCCGTGACCTCATCCGTAATTACATACATACATACAGGGAAAGAAGGAGGGAGAGGCGGTGAGAGATATGAAGAAAAGTGAAATAGTAGAAGAGACAAAGAGAGAGAGGGATAGCCTGGAGGTTACACACACACGTTTGTGATGTAGGGTCAGTAGTAAGAAAACTCAGACTAGCTGGGAAATGTTCAGTGGAGAAAGTGAAAGAACAAAACACACCCTCAGCGACTATAAGTGAGCTGCCTCCGAGCTTCTGTACTGCTCCCGGGCTGCCAGTGCTCGAAAACTGCAGTTATATTCCAGATGTGAAGGGATAAAACAATGTGCTGGTAATGAGAAAAGAGGCTTTTTCAACTCTTCTCTGGATAAAACGGTAAAAAAAATAAAAATAAATCAACCCAACACAAACCCACTCACAACAATACATGATAAAAGCGTGTAATTCCTAGTTCAGCACAGGGCTTGTTGCCAGCTTATTCAGTTACTATTAGCAAAATGTCCAGACGAATGAAAAGTAGTCTAGCGTTCCATCATTATGGATTTATCTCTTTGCTCTGGGCTGCAGTTCTTTGGCAGGAGTGAAGTGAAACACAAGGCATACTTGATGATTGCACTGCAGATAGCCTTTCCAAAGAGCAGAACCTCTTTTGATAAATTACCTTTAGGGACAAATACCAATTTGTTTAGGTAATTTAAAGTCAGCATACTTAACTCAACGTATATAGTCGTATATAAGTTGTTACACATTGCTATCTATATCAGCGTTTGACATGGGGCAAAAATAGAGGCACCGCTACTTCCCCCATTGTGGAATTGATGGTTTTCAACTGCATCTTGGGTCATTAACAAGACTGCTGGCAGACACACTAATGCCATCATCTCACTGGTAGATAATGTGTTTACCCACAACCTGCTTCAAATTAAATCCAAATCCAGAATAAGAAAATGCACTCAGACGCACACTCACATACACATAGGGGGCCTGCATGACCATGACCATGACCACACACACACACACACACACACACAGAGGATTGTATGTTCTGCAAACTTGCTTGCTCTTGCAAAATTGAGTTCTTGCCACACACAGACCTGTTAGAAAATACCTGTATGCTCTGAGCAATGATTCAGGATAAAGGTGTGAGCTCATTATAAAAATAAACCAAAGCAAGGATATAATGAATACTGGTGGAAGATATAAAATGTGGCATTTTAATGCAAACTAGGAACCTGATAAGAAATTGACTAGTCAGCTTACATCTCCTTATCAGCAAATATCAGACAAATATTTGATTGATTATTAATCTAATTATGAATGAATAATTGCAATTGCAGGCTTTTTGAGACATAGGTGGCATAACTTTAGTGAGGCAGGCCAGCATGGGCCTGTAAATAGGTAAGTAAGCCACTGCACAAGCTCAGGCTTAATCATTTCAGTATCTACTGAATGTGAGACTCCCTAACTGAACTGAGTCATGAGAAGCCCTGTCCCTCACTCTTGAAGACACTTTGAGACACAAGCTAAGTCCCTACTTGTGAGAAGTTACTCAGAGTGGTGCTATTATGTGCTCCATACCCTGTTATTCCTGTCCTGCTCCTTGACCTCCTCCTCCGTCACCCCGTGCCGTAGCATTATCCGGACGATAGCCGCGTTGTTGGTGCAGCACGCCTGGAAAAAAGACAGCGGCTCCGGGCACTTCGGGGACGGGGTCCGCTCCGAGTCCGCGAACACATCATCAGGCGGGTAGAAGGAGTCGTCCGACACGATGCTCCGACAGTCCTCCAAGTCCTCGAAGTCAACTTCTTCGAATTCACCATCGTCTTCCTCCTCTCCATCGTCGTCGTCATCGTCCTCTTCGCAGGAGCCCAGGTAGTCCTCGTCAGAGTTGGACGGCGGCTCCTCGGCTATGGTCGGGTAGACCTGGGTGACTTTTTGCTGCTGCTGGAGCTGTTTGACCCGGACAGACGAAGCGCCTCCTCCATCCCTGTCGTCCGTGATAAGCACCATCTAACCCCCGAGCCTAGGGCACTGTCCTCGGGGCAGAGTGCAGCCTGGCACGTGGGGCGCGGGCATGGGACTGGCTGTCTCTCTAGACAAGAGCGGAATCAAACTACCGAACTTTAAAAGAAAAAAAAAAGTCACTCACAGGGTCTCACAGGACTTTAAACCGCACAAACTCCTCGACCCTGTGTCGCATATATCAGTGGAGCATGTTGCGCGTGCCGTTGCCCGTCAGTCATCTTCGCGGGGTTGGTGACATCGTGCCCTGTGAGCCGTGAACGTCCCACGATGTGCCCTCAAAACGAAACCACGCTGTAGTTCCAGTTAACCGGTGCGAGGCACGGCAGCGCGAGAGCTTCAGCAACAACAACAAGAAAAGTGGAGCTAAAGCAGAAAGTAAGACTGCACGACCGTCCCATGTAGGGCGGAGAGAGACAGCAGCCTGTTAACCCACAGTCTCCTAATCCGATTAGATTGGACTGGGACCTATCTCTCTCTCTCTCTCTCTCTCTCTCTCTCTCTCCCTCTCTGTGTATTTACAAGAGATTAATTCTACTCTCTGCTCTGAAGTGGAACATTAATGCTCTTTGGATATTCATAAAGGTGTCTTTGTGGTTCACTTGTATGTGTATTTATATGTATGATATTGCATTAGTATGCCTATTTAAATTTTGATTCATTCAAAAGTAAAAAAAATAATAATAATAATTCTGTTTCATATATGGTCTTTATCTAAAATTAAAGCATAAATAGGCAGTTTATGTGTGACTTCCCTCCTATTAGTTCTTAAGCACCTGCCAGTACACCTAACACTAGTCATTCTTCTGTATTGCTCTGGATACCACATTATGTTTGACAAATAGTTTATTTTATGCTACTTTCTGCCAGGCTTTTGTGGTTTCATTCGTCACTGAAAACAAAGTAGGCACTTTTTAGAAAAGAAAAATCCCCTGTGTGTACATCTGCTTCATGTAAAACTCACGTGGGGGAAAGCTGCATTCATGTGTCAGACTACGATGAGTCATTTAAACCAAAAAGGGGAAGGCCAACTTTCAGGCTAATAAGGCAGATTAGGTTCCAATTAAGTGATTAGCATTATTAAAATGATTGTGGCACATGGGTTACATTTAGTGTGATTCTGAGATCATTTATTTTACACAGCCTCGGTGCATTCTGCTCAGTTACCACTCTTGCTCTTATTTCCTTGGCCACTGGCCAGCTGAGATAATAGAGACATAGATTGGGCTCTATTACTTGGCACTGAACTATGGTGAGAGTCGGGTTTGCATTTGTGCACTTGTATAACCATTTCGTCTGATGGAAAATTCATATTAATTTCTAAGAAAATAAATGCCGTTCATCTAGTGTGCAAAAAAGGAGCAACTGTGTGAGCGTGACCAGAAAAGTGAGCACGAACATGACTGAAAAATAAGTTGGCAAGTAACCCCAAATAAGGGAACTAAAACTGGAACAGGTATGGTGTCAATTTTGTGCTTGAAATTCTTTCAAAGCATTATCATAATATAGATTCACTAAGCAGACAGTTGCTGTCTCTGAAATGACATTAGATTAAGATCGATCCCACTAGTAGCATCAGATTCTTCACAGGATGTGCCGGGCTGCTTTTTGCTGCTACAATAGATATCATATGTATGGAAAAACAGGGGGTTTACATCAGCTGGGTACACATTTGACCTCCGCCTTGACCTCTGCACCCTATTTTGATGTTACCCAAAAAATAAATATATATTATATAACATGTTGTTTTCCCTATACACAAAAAAATGTTTATAACTAAACAGAGTAAAGTCAGAAGAGATTATTATATTATTATGATTTGCTGTTACTGAAGAATGTGTGCCTAAATACTACAATATTTTGATACGCAGCCAGATTAACAGAGATGATCCTTTTTTTCTCTCAGTAATTAATAACATCAGTTTGCTGACATCACCTGCTGTGGAAAAACAGACTGCATAACAGTCCCAGTGTGTACCCATTATTGTTATACCTTCATCTACTGCCAGCTGAGAGCTCTGCTCTCCTGTGGCTCTTCCATCTCTATGGTATCAGTCGGCTGCTGTGTGGTTGGCAGTCAGTGCAAGCACTTCCACAGATAAATATCTGTGAAAAGTTTTACCGTCAAGTGAACCCACAGACAAAATCACCAGAGAACGTAATGGTAAAATGTAAGTCCCCATCCTCAATTTAACTTTGATTGAGGAAAAAGATATCTCAGGACTGAAGGTTGTACTCTCCATTTCTGATGTTAATACCTTGTTTATCTGGCCTGTAACTCATCCACTAAATCTTGTATATATCTCACATGGTAATTATGAACAGACTATGTGTCCATGCAAGTGCAAGTAAATTTTAGTTTTAGGCTCATGAAGGCGAGAGACTAAATTCTTTTTTAAAAAACAGGCAAGATGGTTAAAACATTATCAATATTCAGTAGTTCCACATCATTAGAATAAATTAATTGGAAAACTGTCAGTAGGGGTACCATCTTCTACCCTTTCTACCTGTTTCACCTTAAATATCCCTGAATATTCACTAATATTCACTGGCTATAAATAAAGGAAACAAAATATGGGGTAGAAACTCAATATACTGCAATACAACTCAAGAAAACCAGAAAATAACCATAAAATCTGCATCTCTTTAAAATAATGAGAACCAAACACACAATTTCAGGGTTGCTGTATTAGACTGCATCACTTTTAGCTAAGTGGACCTAATAAACTGGCTCGAGGAAACATTTAGTTTCATGTCAAAATTTTCACAGGTTGAAAGAATGTATTGTACAAATATTATGTGCGAACATTTGATACATTTTATTGGCATAAATAAATGAGCTATTCCAGTTGTTCGCATTATATTGATTTTATGACAATATCTATAAAACTGGTGTTTTATAACAAATATAATAATTTAACATTAACAATTTAATCCTATAAATTATTCAATATTGCAAATTGTAGTAGAAAATACTGCAAGTAGCCTGGTAAAAAAAAACAGGCCTAGCGATATTTGCCTTTTATATTACCCAATATTATTGTGTCTCTGTCTTATTGTGTTTTGTTGTTATATGATGTTTAGACACCTGTATTATGGATTCAAAGCTCACGGTGGTCTAGGCTTGATCCCAGATCCCTTTTCCATATGTACAACGCCCCATACTCACTGTTCGACTGCAATATACTGTGATATTGTACAGTACTGTTGTATGACCATTTGAAAAATGCATTCACCTTCTGCGATGTGCACATGTAGTCATGTAAGACTTAGGCATGCTGTAAATAGTACAACACTAGCAACACCATTACTTGAAGGGCCAATTGCATTAGCTCAACCTAGGCTCAGAAAAAAAAATCGAAATCCCCGGACAGATAATCACAATGAGCTCTTCTGCGAATTTGTGTGTGTGTGTCTGTGTCTGTGTGTGTCGTGTAAATGGTTTATACAGGGTCCCTTATCCATTACATTTTCAAGGCTGTTTTAACTAACTATGTATACTTAGTGAGAGTATGGCACTCCAAAGCTGCATTCATTTACTATTTTAAACTGTCTCTTTTTAAATGCCATTTTGTTTGCAAAATATTTGTTAATATTTTCTTGAAGAAGTCATCACATGTTGGAAAACCTAAAATACTCATCAAGAATTCATCAGGTTGAGGTTAACAAAAGGTGGTCTTTGGAAAACTACAGTCCCCTCCAACAGCTCCACTACACCTGCCGCAATAGGGAGAGATGAAAGGGTCCACGTACTGCTGAGTTCAACCCTCACTTGCTACAGTAATCCTGGCATGTTGCATTAGTTAATCATTTCTGCAACCCAGCTCCGCTCCTAGCCTATAAAAGCAGCCATAAGCAGAATGATCATTGTGCATGTAAGCAAGGGAAAGCAAATATAAGCATACTGGTCTAATATTGAGAAGTTACACGGACATGGAAGCACTGCGGGATGACCAAAATGTCCCCAAAGCGGTTGTTTTAAATATGTCTTTGGCCATCTGCACCACCGCCCAAATGTCCCTTTAAACTGAGAAATGACGGTGGTGTGGAAGGCTCTTTATATAAAAGGCCTGTGTTGATCGTAAATACATTTCTCTCAGTAGAGCTCATACAGTATATGCCTGCATCCCACATGCACCAAATGAGCGTATGACCTTGGTGCTGCTAGGTTTAGACAAGCTCCTGCAGTCCCTCATTCATTTTTTCCTCCTGAAACCACAAACAGCCAAAACACCCCAACACACCATGGTCTCTTCTATGGCATACCTGAAGCAGGAGTGCCATACAAAGATCTCCTATGAGTCTCCTCTTGACACAAGCACTGAACTGTTTAGGTTTGTGTGTGTGTGTGAGGGTAAAGAGAACGTGTGAGTGTTTGTCAGGTTTTAAACGGGGCCACTTGTGCCTTAAGATTTGCCTTAAAATGTTGTTTATCCACTTCATACCAAAGGCCTAATGTCTGATTATTAATAGCTTGATTGGAAACTCTCCATATTATTGCTTAATCAGCTAATGAGGCCGGGACAGACAACACTGTCTATTCAAAAGCTAAGAACTACACTTCAATCTAGGGACAGAAAAAGCTTTTGCTGCCGGCTGAATAGAAGAAATTCAACAATCCACAAGTGGTAATTAACTAATTTTAATCAGTCAGCAATGGCCCTTAATTAAGCTCTTTTTATGATATGTTTTCATGTGTGTAAGAACAGGTCCCAAATATAGCCTGGACAAATCAATTTCATGTATTGTTGTTAGCATATCCCCCAAACATTGTTAGACAGTAAACACAATCCAATAATAAATAGACAAAAACATTACATAAAATTACATAATCTATACTGTTAAGCGAATGAGGCCCTTTGCAAAAGAGTTAAGTGTGACAGCACTGAGTAACGCCGCAAAATAAAAGTGTGATTCTTCTCTTCTTGCAGAGATTGTCCTCTTACACACAAACACACAAATAACCTTGCTGTAATGGTGAGGCAGAGTGGTGAAGCCAATGCGGAGGTGTCTTAAAATGCTGTTCCTCTAATGGCTGCAGGATACTGGCACCAACAAGTACCAGAATGTGTTGAATTCGGTGGGAAAAACTCCTCCAACTTCTCTCTTGAAATACATAGTAATTATGTATTATTTTCAGGTCTGAATGAATTCATTTGACATCCGCTAACATGCGCTACAGTGGGGATTATAAAATCATTGTTCCATTAAGGAAGTAATGAGGCTTAAAGAGAAAAATGCTTTGGGGGTGTTTGCTTAAATGACAGGTGCCTGTCACAGCTAGAAGCGGAGGTTTGTTTCATCCAAACTTAGCTTTAAAATAATAGTGAGTTGCAAACCAAAATCCTTGAGGAAGGGGATGTCAATGGCATAAAGTCTGTGATTCTACTTACACCAGATACAGTGTAGTGGTAGGCATTTCAAGCTGACTCTTCTAGTCACACCAGCAAACACATGCTACACCCTGCACTCACCACCAGATCTTTTAGGATTTGGTTCAGCTTTCACTGTTCCGCATACAGCTTTAATTTCTGTCTTTCATAGCTCTCGTTCAGCTCTTGAGGTTGCTCTGGCAAAGTTTGATGAATCAGGAGGAGCTGAGTCCATATCATCCCGATGGATAAAATCCAGAGGTTTTATCATCCCTTGTTGGAGCTCCCTGGAACATATAGTATGCTGTTAGACATCCATGCACACATGCACAATACAATCTATAAGTCCTGTATATACAACTGAATAGCTAATGCAAATACCTCGGTTACAGTAACAGATAATTGATACATACTAGTACAGTCAAGCCTAAACAATAAATTCTAGACTGATTAAATCATGTAAAACAACCCATTAATGTTTAAACAAGTTTCTACAAAGCAGAGTACAGCTGTTCCGAGTACAGTAGAGCTGACTGATAACATATCCATGTTCTGCGACTTTAGAATACAGCATGAATCATGTTTTCCCTCATCCTTACCCTGAAATCTGTTACACAACAGCTAGAGAGAGGAACACTCAAATGGAGCCTTTGTGTCCGCTCTCTCTTCTCCTGTCTCTTTCGCACTGCTCTGCTACATTCGTCGTGTCCCTGGAGATGTGATGTTATGAGCAAAGCTTGAAGAAACAGTAAAGGTTGTGCAACAATGTCCGCCCTGGAGCTGAGATTCCTAAACCACTGACATCTTTGCAATGACATCATGTTGCTCCACAGTTCCAATATCCTAACACAATGGAGCACACAGCTCTGAAGCTGTACTGTATGAACATTGTACTGGAGGATGCAACTAAAAATACATCTAAGTTGCATGGAAATACATGTTCCTCTGTGAGGACGCTGTACGGTGAAAAGTGTGGGGCTTGTCTTTAAAAGCTGGCGTAATAATAAACACATGGTAAGATCCGTAGTACACTGCCTAGGTGAATTATACATGAATAGAAAGTAGAATTTACAGTCATTCAAGACAGATGCTACCTGAGAAGACAATCATTTCTGAATAGAACAAGTGCACAGGTGCCAGTTTTAATTGGTTTCAGTTTTAGACCGATTACCGAAACCAAGTAGTTTGGTGTTGTTGGGTCGCTGTCCCCTAATAGTTGACTAAACCAGTAGTTTATGAGAAAAGTCTTAGTCTTCCCATTTGTCGCATAGTTGCAGAAAAACAAAAAGCTGCACCTTCTCACAAGTATCTGGGGATTGTTGCAACACGGGCTATTCTCTCGTAACACAGGAAGTCTTTTAGCGGTGTAATGCTACATGTGCTAACTGTACTCGCTCCTGCCACTACCTACTTAGCATCCTATTAGCTGACTGTACCGGGAATGTGAGCTCAAGGGTTAGGGTTTACACCATTAGCGCAGGAGCTTTGGATGTGGAGTGGGGCTGGAATGAGTATCAGAGTGTGTAAGGTGTAGGTCAGCCGTCGGAGGCCAGGCAGGAGAGACGTGAAGCAAGAGAGGAGTATTTGTTTTTGTGAAGTTGGAAGTTAATTATTTTGTGTTTTGAACAGCGAGATGTGTGAAGTTATGCTGTGTTGAAAAAAATGAACTAAATGTTCACAGCTCGTTGGTTGTTCGGAAACAGCTTTTTGACTTTGTTAGATAGGACGGCTGAAGAATGACAGGACAGGGGGAGAAAGAGAAGGGATGACACACAGCAAAGGGCCACAGGTCAGATGCAGCAAGGACTCCACCATCTGTTATCATTTAAAAGGCAACTGGTAAAAATATATAATTAAACAACTAATGGCTTGAACTAACAACTATTAGTCGACTAGTAAAATCTTTAGTCAGGGGACGCCTTAAAATGCTTAACTGAAGACGTGCAGAGATGGAAAACCAGAAAGGCAAGATGGTATAAAAGTAAGGATCTAGTTTTTTTCTGGTATTTTTCTCTTGGAATTAGTTTTGCTTTTCTTGTTCACTGTCTATGTCAGTGAACAACAAAATGTAATTTAAAACAGTAAAATCGAACACAATTTCCACTGGGTGTCTTAAACTGTGTTTCACAAGTCAGCGATGTTGTGTCAGCTCCATCCCAATAGTCCCTGTGCCACTGGAAAGTACCAACTTGAAATCGGGGACTGTAAAAGGGACTTTCCTTCTGTAAAATCTGTGGAGCAGTAACTATGGAACCAAAACTGGAGGTTCCTTGTTTCCAATGTTACATTTTCTATTGAATAAATAAAAAACTGAACATACTGCTTACCTATGTTCTACTACTACTTCTACTGTGTGCTTCACAAAAAGATCTGTTTTCAGCCCTGACAAAATTCCTCTTCTGCTGTGTCATACGAGTGGAGAGCCTGCAGTTATCGGGTTATCTGGGATTCTATCTGTCCTCCAATCCCCTTTGACTCGGCCACAGCTGCAATCCTGCAAGGGGTATCCTCCTCTACTAAAACCTACTGCCAACTATGCCTCAACTGTGTGAGTTCCCACTGATGCTGTTTCCTGTCCTGCCTGTTGGGATACTCAGTCTGTCTGTGTGTGTTAGAGGCAAAATAAAAGATGTTCTTAAGACCACAGATCATGCTCTCACAGTCACACATGAAACAGTGTCTCTTAATACATACAATACATCCTTGTAGACGTCAAATTCTCTGCCATACTTTAGAGAGACTGGGCGTGAGATTTTATGCAAGCATGTGTGTGCCTCTTAGATTTTGTGGCCCTGCATCTGATTAGTGTGCTTTCTGATTAGTATAATAAACCTGTTTGTGTGCAATGGTACTTTCCCATGTACAATATTGCATTGAGCAGTGAACAAAACACAGGGGGTTTTAGATCTAACACAAGCTGAAAATCACGCTCTTGTGCCCTCAGAGCTTATCTCCTTTTTCGTCTGCTGGGTGAAATGAATAGCAGAGAGGCCAAATGAGGTGAGGCTGCAAGGTGATTGGTTGTGTGTATGATAAATGAACTTTGGCTAACCCACACATAAGGGAACAGGCATTAAAAAGCATATACACACACTGCACCTGACAGTTTGTGCAAGGCAGTTTTGTGCCTCTCTTGCTGCTCATTAAAACCAACCTGACACAAAATAGTAGCCTCGTTCAGCTGGACAACGACACTGTGCCTGATTCTAACAATTAATGGGACCAATTTCTATGTAATGAAACAACAGCTGTGCTTAAAAGAAGCATTAGCAGGTCCATTTATTAATTGAACACTGTCATTTTGTTACTTCTATTCCTCCCTTCCTTCCTGTCTTCCATTCGCTTTCTGTCTCTCCTTCCTTCACTTCCTGCTGATGCAGAAGTTGGAAACCTGAATCATGCCGTTCTGCTTGTTGCTGTCGGGCGGAGAAACCAGTGCATCAGTGCAACAGCTCTACTCAGCAGCATAGGGATTTTCAAAACAGTGAATATCACTATCTCACAGCATCATCGGAGGCCAAGGGACCTGGCTTAGCTCTTAAACTCCCTGTACTTCTTAGCCTACTGGCATTGAGTGGCAGCAATGTTGGGGCCAAACAGAGTTAAAGCAGTGTTCAGCACATCCAGAGTCATCAATGCAGAAAACATACTGGCAACAAGAACCCCTTGAGTTTACAGTAGTTTTGAATGTATTTCCTGCATTATTTTATTAAATATGTCCCTTATTAAACACTGGTTTTTAAATGAAATGTGTAATTTTGTGTGTAATAATTCAATTTTGATTGAATCAATCTCTGGGCAACTTGTCAGCTATCTATATAAGCAACAAAATAAGTCACAAATAAAATATCTAGAAACGAAAAAGCTAACTGCACTTGTAGATATCATATGCCTTTGATTACTGACAATCTTCACAGACAAGAGTGAAATAAGGACTTAAATGAGATTTAACTGGAGCTCAAACCAAGGGGGATGTATTCAAATGAGAAAAATAATTGATGCATATGAAATAATTTTCCACTGCCTACATCCACTCTGCTTATTGCAAGTGGAAGTAGTAGTGAGGTAGGCTTCATTTCTACAATTGTTAACCATGACACACACACACACACACACACACACAGACAAACAACACCTACACTTGTGCCTGCAGGCTGCTGAGGAACTTGTCAATGTGTTCCTGTGGCATGTCCCCATCCAGTAGAGCCAGGTAGGTGTAAAGTTTGACAAAGGTGCTGAACGGGATCCTCGCAGCACCGCCCTCCTCATCCTCTGTCAGGATCTCACAGGCAAACTTCAGAGAACTCACGAGGGTCTGAGAAAGTGCACGCAGAGACGCAGAGAAGCAGACAGTAGGGGTTTGTCAAAAAAAAAACAGACACACAAATACAAAACACATGCATTCAGCGTTCGAGGACGATCACGTCTTGTTTAAGCACACACTGCAAATACACTTCCATGCAAGCGCACAACAGCCTAATGAAGGAAGAACATGACTGCCCTCATGTGGTTAAAGTGAAACTACTGACACTCAGTGCAATAAGGTTGGTAATCCTGAGCTGCTTTTGCAGATTTTAAGTCATCATCTGCAAAGTTCTCCATGCTTAAAGACATTCTCTTTAATCTGTCTCTACTGCTCTGTCTTTAACTTTGAAGCAAAATCATTGGCTCAATATCATAACAAAGATTCAAGAAGTCAAAGAAGGATTTATCCATCATTCGCTCTGGAGCCTGGGGACCCCGATGGAGAAGTTTGGATCACGGGCGTCTGGATCTCGTCTAAACACCTCAAGACTAGACTAGAGATGAAGAAAAAAGGTGCTCCTTGGGGATCTCCAGCTGCGCTTGGACTCACTGTAGGTTTTAAAACTCAAAGAAAGTTGTATAAAGTGGTGTTAGCATTTATTTCTGGTCTTATGTAACAATCTCACCCCTCCCAGAGCACTGCATCCCAGGGCGAAAAACTCCATCCAGTCGATATCTGGGCCAAAGTAGCCCAGCGACAGCAGGGCCTCAAGCTGGTCCATGGGTAGACACAGACCCTTCCATTTCTCCTGCAGTTGCTCCTTGCTGCATGTTTGTTCTGAGGACAGCTAATATGGGGCGAAGGAATGACAAAAAACATGAATAATCATTCAGTTTGCTGGAATAAACAGTCACATTAGATCTGGGGATCCAGACAGCCATGCTTCTCATCTTTTGTATGAGAAACAATGTAATAAAGACACATAAGTAGTCTATTACACCTGGTACATGCTCATAGATAGACAGATATATAAGAAGAACAGTTTATTCCTGCTCCAAGCTGGTAGATTGATATGTCCCAAACAACAATACAATTTTGTATTTGTGCTGGAGTTGTGACCATAAAGTTCGCATATTTATCTTTAATTATGGTTTTCATTCAAATTTCTAAAGCAAACCCAGTTTTAAACAATCAACAACTCTGCAATATTAATATTTCTGGCAGAAAGACAGAAAGAGATAAGCATCCTGACAAGGTTAAGGCTGCTTAAGTGTTGGCCTTTGAGGAAATATGAATTTTTCAGCTTCAGTTTTCAGTTAATGACTCCACCATTCCAAAATACCAGAGGATGCCTGAGGTGAGATAAAATTGGTTTACATTATGAAACTTTAATGATCCACATCCAGTAACAGCACCACTGCAATATGCAGATACACACACAAAAAACTAAATGTGTTATGGGTAAGCAAATGTGGATATTAAACTGAATCCAACCCAAAACAGAGGGCACAGTTATCAGAATGTGGCTCGTAGAGGATGTGTATATTCCAAACAGTAAGGCAAGCACGTAGGAAAACATGCACTATAATGCATTGCTTTTCTTCCAAAAGCAACAATATGAAGCAACACGGGATCAGTTATATTGTGGTTTTGCTGTAGAGAAAATACCTGTTTATGGAGAATCTTAAGCAGACCTGGAGTCAGCCCAGTGTCCGTCTTCTGGGTGGCAACATTCATCTCCAGCCTGTCCTTAACAGGCAGACACTCTCCTTTAGACAGTGCACTGAAGTATCTAATGGACACACACACACACATCAAAACACTGTGCACAGCTTCACCCTGCTTGCCACTCATCCCCCCTGCTTCCTAAGCATGCCAATCAAATAAAGCAATAAAAGCAGACTGTGTAAAAAAAGGCCCAAGTTATGGTATTAGTCCAATTTAATGAGTTCTCATGAGTATAAATCATCATGTGTTTGGTTTTCTTGGACTGAAATTCAGCGGTATTCTATTCTGTTATTATTATTATTATTATCTTCTAATGCTAAAGGCCATGCTGTTATCTTACTTCACAGTTCCAATAATATGTTAGTGATTTTAGCATCTCTGAGAGGCAACAGAGGCTGGTGTTACTTTAATAGCATATAAACATCACATAACCCAGGAGACATTTGAATTGTTTTTCTGTTTCACCACATGGCTCACGTTATTGTCTTTTGCTGTAAACACGGCCAAGCTACAGTGGCCAATAAAACAGCAGATAATATGTCAGTCCTTGGGGGTACAAAGAAACTCCTGATGTATTCAAATTTCACCCAGTACTTTAAAAGTGCCTTTTTCTTTGTTGGAGAAAGTCAGATAGTTTAACCGCTGCAGTAACATTGAAGCCCCTGGGATCCAATTATAGCCAGTCAATGCAAAGATGAGAGACGCACAGGTGAAAAGTGTACGCCTTTTCACACGGCGATGCTGCCTGGAGTCACCGTTTATGGTATTGTTTAAGTTAAGAGATCAAGATTGGAATAAAACCTCCCTGACAGATGAGAACTTACGCTGCAGACCACAGCAGCAGATCCTTGGGCTGCGTGCGAATGGCTGCCTTAGAGAAATTTTTGAGGATGTCTGGCAGCTCGGGAGGGATGTTGATTTGCTGGGCACAGTAGATTGTGTCTGGAAGAGGCATGGCTGCAATATAGAACAATGCACTTTAGTCCAATTAGCAGATGAGACCTCACAGATAGAAAGCCGGAGAGAACAGAGAAGAGAAGAAAAGAAAAGTGGGAGCTCCTTGGCCATTTCAAACTGTACACGCTGGCAAAAACACAACATGGAAAAAATCAATTCTGGTTCTCTTGACTTTAGCTATCAAATGTTGGGAACTTTGAGAGGCATTTACTACCAATTCAACATGTTTTAAACGTGGAAAAGCTACAGACATGTATGCTTCGTGGTGACAAGAGGTTCCTGTATAATGAAAGGAGCCATGCTGGGGAAGAGCCCGTTCATTGCAGAGAATAAAGAAACAAACATAAGGACACCAGAGAGAAGGTTACAAGCAAGAAAGTCATTCTGTGTTGAAAAAGCATTTCCACTTTCGGTTATATTAACGTTACGGAAATATAGCTTTATCTTATTTAACTTAATTTAAATATATATTCAACGTTACCAGGTAACGTTAAGTTGGTTAATATAATGTAACGTTAGATGTTGACATTATTCTAGTAACTTGAGTAACTTTAACTGTCAAAATATGTTGCGCATTAAAATGTTTAACGTTACCTGGATAATGAACAAGGGGCAGCAACTCGCGGACAGTTGTTTAAAGATATAACGTTATGTGGTTAGCTCCAATAATGCTAATAAACGTTAACTTATGTCTGGCACTTGAGTTTTATATTGCAGCATCGTCGCATAGCAACAGAGTTCTTCGTTTGTTTTCTAAGGCTGCAACGCCGAGTGAAGTGTATTAGCGCCCCCTGCTGCTCAGGGGAGTGCAGAGCCTTTAAGATGTGGCTCTCAGAGCGGACAAAGGACTTCTTTTTACTTTTCAACCGCGTCTGACGAATAAAACTACTAAATTATTTGACTTTCACTCTTCTGAAAATTAATTCTAAAAAAGGTCTGATGCGCCATCTTTGTACAACTGAGACTACCCTAAAAACAATCCCAATGTACAAAAAAAACCAAAAAAAACATGGACTAATTATAGTGATTGCAGAGTGGACTGGTTGGACAGCATTGCAACCAGTACCTTGTTACTGATTATAGAAAAATAAAATTAAAGTTAAATTTACACCTTTGTGGACAATGTGATGACAATTCTCCATCCACTCAGAGGATGTGACAGCAATTGGTAAGTCTTGTAACCGGCCTTTGTGGTCAAGTAACTGAAATGGGTGACTCCATGTCCCCCCAGATTCAGTGGTCCTGTTTAATCTGGTCATCATATAATTGAAGGAGACACTCTGCATGGGAACAATACACTGAATCTTTCAAACCTGCTCCACAAAGGTTACCTACTTGTGCAATGCCCAGGAAAATGTGTTGGATACAGGCCAGGACAATGTTGTCATCCTATGTTATCCTGGGAAAAAAGTGCTAGAACTGGTGCAAATTAATTTGTCTTCCTTGTCAGATTAGATCAGATAGAACTGCCCCACATCAGCTGACACACATTCAGACAAACAATGACAGACACCATTCTGTGTCAACACACACATTTATTGAAGTGATGCCATAAACAGGCAAAACATCATATTGACCATTTTATTATTAAACAGCTTCTTGAAAATACAGGTTTACACAGACTGTGATTAGAAAATAATAGTACAACTACCAGTATTTGGTAACCGAACTGACATGGACAATTTAAAAAAAGCAGAGAATCACCCAAACCACACCCGACGCTCAAAAGAAGTCAGCAACTATGATAGACAAAGAGAGAAAAATTCATACTTGTGCAATAGGCACACATGCACATTCACACAATCACTGTCAGGTCATATACACTGGTAGGTGCACATTTATTCTAGCACATGTATAAATTGAGTAGAGTAGGTAGAATCTGCTTTTGAAATCCCTTTCAGATTCAACTAACTTAACATTTAGAATGGGAGCCATGTGATGCAAACAGCACAGCGTTTTCCCTCCCAAGTTATTACATTGGGCCAAACAAAATTTGTCTAAAAAGTAATTATTAAACAATGATAAGGATGGACTCTAGCAAAAAATAAAAAATAAAAACAACAACACAAGGTATCTGGACTAGATAATGGACTAGATAATGGTATCCCAAGTCCCCTTTTACCCCTCTCGAATGTCATCTCTTTCTCCACTTGATACAAAAATAAATCTGTGCTTCCCCAAAAACCCACCCTGGACACTTTCCTGTGCCTATAAAACTATCGAGGATCAGATAATACCCCCCAGTGACACCTTCGGGCAGGAACTACACTGTCCCCAACCAACTATTACCCCATAAGCTTCTTTCCCTGCCCTGGACGAGACTTGGGCCAAGTCATCATTTGAGTTCCAAGTGCAGTTATGCGATTGATGGTTCGTGTTACACAATGGATCCAAATGCACTCTTCACCTCGAAAGCGTAAAAACATCAATCTTGCACAATATTCAGACTAAAGGAATTCCTCACAGATAACTGAATGATTTGTAATTGACCCAGCTCTGTCCTCGGCTGGCATTCCCAAAAGCATTATAGCGTGCAGGCAACATTTTGAGTCAATGCAAATGGGAAAAAATATTTCTAACCTTTCCATACATTGATTCAGAGTTACTGAGTATTAATTGTTTAGATGGATTGCATACGAGACGTGAATGTGGGCAATACTCGCTATAGACTTCAAATCAGTATAGAACAGTGGACAATACAGACCAATGCATTAGGGAAAGATAATGCTCGTCGGTCAATGGGATTTTCTTTTTCTCTATTTACTGAGTATATACCTCCAAATGATTTTAAATGGGAGATCTTGTGTTGCTGTTTTATGGTGGGTTCAATCCCATCCCTGATGATTTCCTCAAAGTGAAATTATCTTTATTCTGTAGCTGGATAATGATTATTAAAAGCACTTCTATGCTTTTGGGAGACCAGGCCTTACCCGCTACAAACACCAAAGCTGGCCAGGCGGTCAGTCACAGGGTTCTGTCTTTCCTCGGTTCTATCTCTTTCCCCTTTTGTTACCAGCCGGGGGTTTCTTGAGCTGGAGAAGGGGCCCTCCTGTGCCGAAGCCCGCGGCAGGTTGGTTAGACACGCCAAAGGTCAGGCCGGCCGAGGGGTTGATGCCAGGGTTACTGAAGTTAAAGCCTGAGCTACTGCTGCTACCAAAACCTAGAAAAGCAAGAGACAGGGGACACAGGAGGACAAAAAGGACAAATATAAGAAATGTTAGAGAAAACAAAAGTAATGGGTAAAATAAATGATGTCCGCATGAAATACAGATATCATCCACCTGTTGGCAAACCCCATATTCTTAAATGTGCTGTGGCCAAACTTCCAGCAGTCTTGCATAAAAGGCTTACAAGACTAAACAAAGATGATGCTGTTGATAAAACCTATTTTACAGCACAGAGGAAACCAGAGAAACGTATTATATAGCTGCATAGTTTTGAAGCTCAAAATAGCTTGAAAATAATACGTATACAGGAAGCTTGTCCGACTGCATCTGAGAACATATGCTCAAAGGATTATCACAATTCAGGAAGTACACTTGCAAACACAAGCCTACTCAGACTCTAGTTGTACTGTAATTCTTCGGGGGTCGGGTGTGAAGGGGGTATACACAGTATATGTATGTACCTGCACTCAGACTGCCTCCTGTGGGCTTACTGGTGGAGGAGAAGGCAAAAGAAGACCCCCCAGTCCCCACCCCACCAAATCCTGGCCCACCACCAAAACCTGTGGGAGAGAGTGACATGGAAGTCAGTTTGGGCTCAGACAGTAGACAGACTAAACTAGGGATGGATAAAAGGAGCATTGCCCTCGGGAGTACACACAGGCAGGCATTAGCAAACATGAGCAAAACAAATGCCACAACCTAATCAATGGAGCACTACACACAGCTTGACTGGAGACTGCAGAACAAAACAGCACGGTACACTGCATGGCAAAGCAAAGGGAGAAACACTAAACCAAACACACCAACTACAGGAGAACACACCAACTCAGTGTGCGTTCAGACCACTTGTTCCCACACTGCCAAGTTACTTTTAACCGGCTGTTGTGGCCAAGTGGATTTGCCAGTTGACATCCAAAACATATTTTTTTTTATATATTAAAATACATTTTTGGGGTCAAATTTCTCCTCACTCAGGAAATAAATCATCCAACTTATCACATGTCAACGTACAGCGACCTGTGACAAGTGGTTGCTCAGTTTTCTTGTGGTGTGAACGCACTTGACCTCTCACACTAGAAAGAACAGAAAAAAAAAAAGCTGCCAAGCTTTGACTGCGCACTCTCTCTCACACACACACACACACACACACACAACCACTACTTTCATACACGAAGACCTTAAACAAAAAGGCTGCTTAGCATTAAAAGCTAGGAGGAATTAGAGAAATGGTGTGTGTAATGTAAGGGAAATATAAAAAGGAATATTCATTTAAAAAAAAAAAAAAAAGGCAGAGGTAATACCTCCAAGGGTAGAAGAGCCCAAGCTAGTGCCCACTGCCGAGGCAAAGGGGTTTCCAAACCCTGCCCCCAAGGGTGCCTGGGTCCCTAAGGCAGAGAGAGCATATGTTTTACTCCACTGAAGGTGTTTTGTGTGCGAGGTAAACTATTCTCCTCATCTCCTTTGACAGAAAAAAGCTGGTAAGAACATTCACCACAGAACAAAGACACATGGCGTAGCTTGTGACTTGCACTACTGTCAAATAAAACTGACTTCCTCTTCACTTTGACAAAATGAAACGTGAAAATATGCATATGAAGAATCCAATAAAAAATCCAATACATGTAGTTTTCAGTAGCTTGCTTTAAAATGCAACAGATCGTATAGGAGTAATTTAGCATAGTGGTTGTTTGTAGGTACACTAAAAGATAAGCAGCAGCTATGTAACAACTCCACATAACCCTCATATGGTGCTTAGAAGTATAATATATACACACACTACAGAATAACTACAGAATTGGGAAAAGCAGCATGCTTCAGTGCACACATATATGTACTTTATAAAATACTGTTAGAAAGTTTTTAAACTAGAACATCAGCTTATCAGCAGTGCAGTTATGGTTGCTGACAAACTGGGAAAAAATGCTGCTAGTTCTTTCACTCAGAAACTTGTCTTTTGTCCTCTATGCAAATCTTTTTATGTATTCAATTTTTGCAAGGTTTCCAATTAGTCTGCATAGTTAAAAGAACTTCAGTCGAAAAGAAACAAGGACAAACGTTTCTTTGTTTAAAAATGGATTTATTGTCAATTTAATATGCAATTCCACTTACATAAAACACAAACAAACAGTTTAGAACATAATTGATTGTTAATTTCTAACTGCTACTGCATTTGACAAGTTTCCAAATTTTCAAGATTTCTGAGAGTGAATGAACTAGCAAACGCCAAAAGAAAAATGCATCACACAATTATTGAATATAGCTTAAAAAGGCACACCATATTATATATTAAATATACTGTATCAACAGGCATTGGTTATACAAGTTTAAACACATTCGTCTACAAGTAAAAGCACTCGAGATTTAGATAAGAAATGTGAATTTGGCATCTATGGCTGCCTCTCAGTGTAAACTGGTCAAAAACAAAAACTCAGTGATATGTTACAGTTCGCCTGTGGAAGTCTAGGTGGTCACGTTTCGGACCACCCTTTCAACAGGAATTGAATGATCTTCGTGGTTTGTGT
The DNA here is from genome assembly GCF_004916995.1 of Morone saxatilis. NCBI lineage: Eukaryota > Metazoa > Chordata > Actinopteri > Moronidae > Morone > Morone saxatilis. The sequence continues at coordinate 8,242,819 of NW_023339650.1, forward strand.
TTGAACACTTTTCACCAGTGTATGCTTAGACATAATAACAGCCAAATTCTTGGTGTTTTTTTGTTTGTTTGTTTTTTTTTAAACACAAAAGCTGCACCTTGGATAAATCTACACATGACTACAGGCTACAAACACTTTTCTTTGCGGGATCAAGTCTGACTTAGGTGAGGTGACTGGTAAATATACTGGTACGAGATTCTTCAGTCTAGTTTTCAGATAAAGTTAAGCAAATGTGCAGTTTGTCAGAGATCACAAAAGACCCCCCCAAAAAAAGTGTAGTGTATAGTAGTACCTTCTGGAAGCCATATAGAAAAATCACTACAAAAGGCATAATGTAAGCATATGATAAATGGTCAAAAGGAAAAGATTAAGAGAGAAGAAGAACATTCAAAACAGTCTGTAACAGCCAACCACTCAGACCAGACTCTGATTTTCGACTAATCGGGCCCATTTTAAAAGAAGTGCTGTGCTGAAGCACAGAAAAAGATACCATATGCACAATTCAGAATCATTATGGAAATTCAGAATAACTCAAGTTGAGTTAAGAAGCTGTAGGCAAGTTATGGTGCTAGTAGTGTGCCAACAACCAAAAAAATAAATAATCACATTTTAATTCCTTCACTTGTTTTGAAAAAGAGGTAAATGGGATAATTCCTGCTGTTGTAATGGCATTAAAGAAAATACAGCAGTCAGCATTTGCATACACACACCGACACGTATGGAGAAGATACCCAACGTACAGGAATAAGGTGGCTAAATATCCAATATCATCACCCTCAAGGTCCAAACAGCTTTGACAATTTGACAAATAATTATTACATAATTTAATAGTCATCATTGTGCCATGTATGACTGTAGAGAGGTGGAAGACGATATGTTAGTGTACGCTCAACTACACAAAAGTCAAAATTCTGGTCAACTTGAGAATCTAGAATCAGGACAGACATCCAGCTGGGTCCAAAACTGTATCTCAATCCTACAAAAGGTTTAGAGTTGTTTAACAGAGGACTGGAATGTCCAAAGCAGCGGTTTCTCTCTTTAACGCCCAGCAGCTCCATCAAGAAAGAATCGATTAGGTTGGATTCACCGAGCACCACTGTAACTAGCAGCAATATACAGATAAGTGCTGGAGAGTGAACTGAGCAACACATTAAACTACTTGTTTTTATTTTGTCCAAAAATGCAAAGCTCTCACCAGTATCTAACAGCAAGGAACACTGTATCCTCTCATCATAAAATGTTGGGGGAATAAAACCAAACGCAATCAAGCCATGCGGACATAAAATCTGACCACATCGATTGGTCTGTTTCGTTTGGCACAGATGTATCTTACTGGTACCGAAGGACCAGTGTGAGCAGCAAAATGACAATCAATTCTTCTCCTCTGAACAACAAAACAATTGGACCCAATCCACGGAGTCAAACCGGCGAGAAAGCAGATTTCCCACAAAATCAAACTAGTCTCGGCGAAGCTCCATACAAAAAGTACCACCAGCTTGGATAAAATACCTGAAATTACAACTTGTGAACAGCACTTTTACTCTACATGGTAATTCAACTAAACTGAAAGTGAAATGATCCAGCCCGGTTACGCTGACAGTAGCCCTTAGGTGAAATAGGTTAAATCAAGTAACAGTGGTATGGCCTCATGCAACCAAACCAACCAAATGCTTTTTAGTATCGAACAGTGAGATAATGCAGGCTAGTTTTGTCGCCAGGCTGTTTTACAAGCCTTGCTTCCGCTTCAAGACCAACTAAGTGCAGTAATGGTTAAGACAATTTCTTAGTTAAAATTTACAGTTCAGGTAATTAAATAGTTTATATTTTCAGTCCTGAGTCTTTTGGCACCTTTCACCTAACGTCCATTGAGGCACAAATCTGAACACGCTTTCGGCCGACACAATCGGCCGCCGCACCTACGAGTGTGCGGGTCATACGAGAACCCGCCTGAAGTAAGCACCACCCAGCTGCATGGTTAGTGTTGTATGTGCTGTGATACTGGCCACCCCCCACTATGCCATTCCAATTATGGACTAGGTTACACACCAACAAAAAATAGAAATTTAATAGAAAATAAATAGGTAAATAAATACTGACGAGACCAAGACACCCACTTGTGATTAGGCTTAGTCTGTGACGTGGCTGAATCAAATACCAAAGAATAACCATTATTTGGCAATGGGGATGGGAATTTTGCTAAATATTATCACTGACATTAATTAAAAAAAAAAAAAAAGCAATCATGTCATCTATATTCTATATAACTCTGGGGTGAACAGACTTGCAAAGCTATGAGTTAAAATTAAGTTCCAGTGCAATGCAGCCTTTTTAGATTCAGCATACCCAGAGCACACAGGGATACAATATACAAATGATTAGAAATTGATTTGGCTTCATATGAAATTAAATAAAGGGAAAGCAATACAAATACAATCTTCAGCAGGCACCTAGGTAGCGTACCACTCCAGTAAATCGTATCTACTGTGGCAGCAGGGCTTGTTTGTGAAGGGCTTTAGGGCTTTCTTTAATAAAAAAAAAAAAAGCTAATTCTGGTTAAGCAATGGACTGTTAAAATATTCCCATCCTGACTTGGCACATACTGTAATAGTGTAGCTTATTCAGAATAACTCCTGCATGTCCTGCTAAGTGATACAAGGTATGTGAATGTTCAAATATTATTACACCGAAAATTGTCTGGGTAACTAGATCTCATAACAGTCTAAGCAGTTTCGATGGTTTAAGTGAAAAGGATGCAGCAGAAAATTTGTTTTCTTTTTTCTTTTGTGAACATTGGTCAACCATGCTGCCTCTGCAACCCCATCCAATTAAACTATTGCTTTTAACCTCTTCACTACACTTCATTTAAATTTGCACAAAAAAAAAAAAAACAGCAAAACATGCCAATATACAGTAGTAGCTTAGTTTGTTCGTTTTAATTGGGTGCCCTGATATGCCAGTAAAATGGCCTACAAAACAAAGCCTATAAAAAAGGCTGAAAATTGGTTAACACCTCAGAGATGTGGCAACAACCATAATGGACACTAGTCTTAACATAGTTATATTAGGTGTAAAATGTTGAAAAGTGAATCTGTGTGCTGAGATGACTGAAACACTGTGACCAGCTTGAGTTTTAGAACATTAGTGTATTGGGCTTATTTAAATATTTCTGGGATATACCCATTTGATAAGTCCTATTTGGCAACACATCTCTAACACCAAGCAGCGTTGGTAATAAAAAGATCTATCTTCAACTGCTTACGCTGGATATTAATACTGCGTAGAATTATCTTGATTTGTTTTTACTGGCAAAAGATGGGAAGAATATAAAGTGTTTAATGACTAAATCCTACATTCTTTAGTAGATAGGACTGGCTTTTTTTTGTTTTTGTTTTTTTAAATACAAGTTGATGTAAGCCTTTAGCCAGTGCTTTAGAGTATGGGATGGTTTCTCAAATATGTGGGTCTTGGTCTAAACTGGGCCTATTATTGGTAAGACCCTGAACAAGAGAAGCCGCATGCTTCAATGAACAATGGCGACGCAACCTTTATATAAATCTGTTCTTAGAAATGTTGGAGTCATGTTTACTGTAAAGTAAGCTGATGCCATCTGGTGTCAACTGGAGATTCCCCTACATGGAAAAGATCTCTTGACAGCTGGACTGAAGAGAGTAGTAGCTACATTATAATAAATGTATATACCAACTGATCATCCAGTCACAAATAAAAAGAAATAAAAATTTAAAAAAAGTATGCTAAGTTTATCTAAAAGTCACACAGCAAGTGCCTAATGCTTCTAACTCCATTACATAACAACCTTCATTGAGTTGGCTCATTTCAAGCATCAGTTGAATAAAACAGAGTCCTAGCTCAAATGAGATTTAGAAGCTCTAATTATAACTTCAAGATTCAAGTTAAAATTGAGATAGCTGGACTTTCTCTCCTATTATAAACACTTCTCCAATAGTGTCAGCCTCATATACCTGCTCTAACATCCTATTAGAGAGGGCACAGAGAGAAATTAGGTGAAGCAGGTTGTTAAATCCTTGGTATTACGGAAAGTGTTTGTATGACATTCTCAAGTATACAGGCTTGGCACCAACACCGCCAGATTCTGGTGTTCATTTCCCACTAGAGCAATCTATAAAATGTCCTCACTCTGGTATTGTAAGGTGCATTAAATAATGTGTCTAACCCTTGAACTGAGAGTCAGAGACAAGATGGTAAGGCAGCACAAAGGTTTCCTGTCAGGGTTTATCTCTCCCTCTCTCCTTTAGACATTTCATTACAGAAAATATACACACAATAGGGCACCAGCTAAGGCTTTTTTTTATTATTATTTTTTTATCATTCTCTCTGTCCCCTTGTCACCCGTCTACTCCCAGCGATTGCCTCCTTTTTAAAAACGCACTTATGCTCTTCAAAATTTATTATACTTGTCTCTCCTCTCCCTCCTTTATTTTAAAAGGTGAGAGGAGTAGAACTTTCTAGAACTTGTAGGCAGTCAGACCTGGAGTTGGCTGCTGTTGCTGGGTCAACGTGGCTGCCATGGCAACCGCTGCAGCATTGGGCACACTGGAGAATGGGGCAGGCCCAGTCGTGACTCGCGGCGCGCTCTGCCACTTCCTGTTAGACGCTCGTTTGGACTCAAAGACGTCTGTGGAGTCTTCCAGGAAGGCCCGACGGTAGGAAAGGTACTGGTGCTTCAAAATCTATGACATGAGACACAAACAAAAGGGAAAGATGGAAAAAAAAAAAAAGGAGGATGCAATTACAATGTTGTTCACACATCTTATTTGCAACAAAATGTTGTAAAACAATAACACAATATGATCACATTATCACGTATTACTACTTAAACCTAATAAATGTCTTACCACAGCCCTAGACATTATTAAACACATTTTAAACAGTGCGATGTTGATGAGAATATTTACTCATTTTCAGAAAGAGACAACGAAAAAGAACTCACCTTGACATTCTCGTGGACAGACTGGAGCTGAGCAGCCTGCGCGACAAATGTCTGGTACAACTTCTGCATGGCCAACGTCAAGTCTAGAAACAAAAACATACACAATAAAGCTGGGTGCTCATTTGTGGAGCGTTAAATAAAAAGATGAAGAGGGAAGTGTTTAACCTGGTTAAACAGATCTGTAGTTTGTCACTGAGAGAAACCACGTTCACACTACACATCTTCAGCTTTAATGTTAATATAAAATATATTGACTATTGCAGCCATGTTACGAGTCAGACCAATGTCCTCTTACCCTGAGGAGTGATGTGGGAGCCAGTGCTCTGCGTTGTTAGGTGGTTCTCGAGTTCTTCTATCTGCTGCCGGTATTGCTGCAACTGCACCTCAAACTGCTCTATCAGGCTACGGAAATAACTAAACAAAACAAAAATACACATTTTTATCTTATTAAATCCATGAAGTCATGAAAGCTGATACATTATATAGGAAACAACTGAGAGACTAGTGAGGGGCTTATATTGGTTTATAGGTCAAGAAGATGACACTACTGATAAAATGATTATGTATTTTTGCTCGATGGGACTCAAACTCAACTTTAAAAAAAAAGTTTTAGCTTAAAACTGTGTCAAGAGATAAATAAAATCTACTGCACCCCCCCTTGATTTGCTTTGGGACTATTCTCTGGTAGCTTACTTACTCTGATGGCGCAGTGTTCTCGTGTTGAAGTCCAGGGGGAGTCTTTTGTGTACGCAGGGCTATGTCAGCATTTTTCAGCTCCTTAAGAAGAAAAGAAAGAGCAAAGTCAAAAGACAGATTTTTATATGAGTATATTCAAGGTACCATCTCTTTCTTGGAGATAATTTTCCGCTGATGTGAGTAGAAGACAGTTAACAACCGAGATCTCCTTGCTATGAAGCTATGCCTGTATATGTATTTGACGTATGCTCATATTGACAACAGATATATGACCATATACATTTTGTGCACCAGGACTAAAAAGACTTGCGTGTGTGCAGATGTACTGTACCTGTGCTGTCTCCAGCTTTAGTTTGTCAATGGCCAGAGCTTGCCGCTGCAGACCGCTGGCACTGACAGAGAGAAGCTGTTTGAGGCTTTTGATGTCATCTTGGACTTTAGAAATGGCTTTCGACGACATTCTGCTGATGTCCTCCTGAACCTGTTTCTGGTCTTTCACAAATTTTCTATAAAAAAGGAGGAAGAAAGACAACTGGAAATTACTCAGACAACATAAAAATGTTTGCCAGAACTAAAATAACAGTGCACTAGTACCAATTAAAAAATATTTTAATTTTGCAGTACAGTGCCACACTCCACCTAATATGTCAAAAAGTCATTGCTTTCTGTTAATGTGATCCTTGTAGCCATATTTCAACCCACAACATGAATGAACCACATCCCCTTTGGAACAACACAACTACTGTTAAAAATCAGCTAACATTTGCATGCTTTAAACAAATTACTGTACCGAGCAATGTCCCCAGGCTTGTGACCGAACAATGTACACACACAACACTTACTGGAAATTCTCGACATCCTGACAAATGACTGGGGGCAGGTTCTCGTCTTTTAAAGCTTTACTGTCCCTGCGGGAGAGAAAAAGAGTGTTTTTAATTATAACGAAATGAACAGTCCATGGTGATCAGGTATACATGAACAGGATGGGAAGCTACTGACTGCCTCTAAATAAACCGCTGTTTATATGTTTTCACATTATAGCACAGACCGTTCAGGACAGTTGTTCTAGCTTTTCCTTTTAGTAAAGAATCGTGTGTCAGCAGGACTTACTGTGCATTGGCTCCAGATGATGCGTCGCTCTTACTCTCAGAAGAAGTGCTGAAGTCGACTCCGCCCAAGCCAATGCTGGGCGCAGGGGCCGCTGATACTGCTGTGGAGGTTGCTAACAGAGAACCCAATGTTAACCCTCCTCCTCCAAGAGTGGTCTGACCCAAACCTGCAACACAGAGTAAACTCGTTACAACACTGCAACATTTACCGCAACATATAGCTGACCTCAAGCTCAGGCTGTCTGTTTGCATCTCACCTGCAGACACAGTGTTGGAGAAGAGACCCCCGCCCAGTGACGGGCCTGTTAAGGCTGCTGTTGTGGTGTTTGTGCCACCAAGACCGAGGGTGAAGCCTGTGACTGCAGGCTGCTGTGGAGCTGTAGATGTCAGGACAGACCCAAATGATAAACCTGCCCCTGCGGGAGCTGATGAGGAGGTGGTAGCGGAGGTGGTGAGGGAGAAGGGTGTTGCTGAGGCAGTGGGCTTGTTGAAGGCCAAGCTGAAGCCAGTGGATGCAGCTGAAGTGGCTGGGGCACCTGAGATGAGGTATACATAGAAGGTTAGAACCTGTTTTCATTGCCTTTACAAAATCTTAGTTAAAAAATATGATACAAACGCACCTAATGTAAGGCCGGTAGTTGGTGCAGCAGCGCCTAGAAGAGAACACAACACAACATAAGACAAGGTGTATGACCGCAGCAGGCAGACATGTCAACTACACAGGAATTTATGGGTTTGTTTATGGATCTGAATGACATTTTTACTTGAGGCAGGTGTGTTGAAAGAGAATCCTCCGGTAGGTTTCTGACCAAAGAGACTGCCTCCTAGGCCAAGAGCTTGAGTGGCGCTTGTGGCGGGGGCTGGGGCTGCAGCTGCTGTACCCAGAGCAGTCCCAATAGAGAAGCCACCAGTACTGGCTGCAGGTGCACTAAAGAGGGAAAAGGCAATACAATCAGTCACATACTCACAGTTCTTCCAGGATACCAGAGTCAAGTAGCACATTAAGAAGACAGCTCTGTCACTGTTGCAGTGATGCAAACAGAAAGACAACATCTTTTAAAAGAAAATGCCTTCCTACTTTTTACCTGGCACGTTTTATTTGTTACATATAGGACTACAAATTAGCAGGACAACCTGTAGTTTGCTCTTGGTGGGTCAAGCTGGTGTGGTAAAGCTGAGATACCGCACGTCATTCAGCTAAGAACCACAAGTACGCAACAGGCAGAACATCACTTTGAACTTACAGTAATCATTACTCTTATATCATAATTTCTCATTATTCTGCGAACGTAATACAAAGCAACAAATTACACTCCCATATTCATGTTCTTCACAAACGTATGTCCCTTCGACGATAACGTGCAGATACTCTGGTAATGTTGTAAAGTCTTAAGACGTTAGACTGACTCCATGCTACGCTAACGTTAGCTAAGTCTGCTATTTGAATCATGGCGTTAACGTTACCTGGTTACGGTCCCAAATGAAAACCCTCCACCAGTGTTGGCGGAACCAAGAGTCCCTGATCCGAAGTTAAAGCCAGACATTGTATCTTAAGAGCCGAACATTCACCACCGACTGGCTAACTGGACTTCAGCTACTCATGAGGACGGCCAGCGAGCAACCCACAGTCACATCTAGCACGCTAACGTTGTTAGCTTTGAAAGGGCCAAATTCGCGGTTTATCTTTGCTCAAATCATACTCATACACAACTGGCGCTTTTTAAAAACAAATCCGACTATATGCAGTTGTATCCCGGTATATTTCCGCACCCTATTCGTTTGTTTTAGATTTGTAAAGCTGCCAAATATTGCAGGTTGACTTCTCGCATGTGTTACTTTTCCTATTCCGCGCCTGGTATTTCCCGAATGCTATTGCATTTTGGGTAATCGAGTTTAAACTACGTTTCCCGTCGTCCCTATCGCTGTATTTGTATCGCGTGACGGGCATTGACGGTGACGACTTTGTTCACGCATGCGCAAGGCACCAACTGTGGTTCTTGCGGACGTTTCTAAAAATACGTCCATTAGCGTCAAAAGATCACAGGTTGATTCCGGCCTCGCTTTCAAAATAAAAGACACAGGCGTGTGCATGGGTCAGGCCCATCGACATATCAATTAAAATCTTTATGTATGTCGATAGTTAGGCAACTCTCCAACTCACGTATTAGCAAAACGGTGTACAAACGTGTCAAATTCGGCATTATAGCCATAATTGCTTCATTTTATTTGTGAATTATTTAATTTTTTTTAGTCTTTTGATCTGACTTTTTTGAAATTGAAATCTCTCTTTTGTTTTACACTTTATTTAAACTATTTTTTACAGATAAATTCATACTGCAAATATACTATATAAAATAAAATTTACATTTCACAATAATAAATACTCTAAATACCTCCCTCTACCTCTCTCTTGACCAAACCAGATACACACAGATACTGGGATAAATTCCTCACCCATATCATGCTATCCAAATACCTAACGTTACAGAAACTCGTGCTTTTACTTCGAAAACCTCCAACCCTAAGTGTTGACGGTATTGCCAGGCTCTTTACGCGGATGGAGGAGTAAAATAATTGACAATAAACACATATCGTATGCCTCCAACACAGTAAGGGCGCTTTGTGCAGCAATTTGAGCCACCGTTGTTATCAATGATACAGTGGTCCCCGGAAGGCGTCGTGTGAAGCTCTGCGGTCGCTGACAGCTGTTTCCCCTCGGAGAAATGGAGCATATCCGAACGCCAAAGGTAAGCTAACACGTCCAGCTAATTGCAAATGGATGGGACACAGTCAGCAGCTCGGCCTGTCTTGTTGGGATTTGTGTAATGCTTGAGTGTGGCAGTGTTAGCCAGAAATCAATGTTTAGGCTCGATGTGCGTGGATCAGTCTAATACATGATAACCAGCAGGTGTAGCCAGCAGCTTGAAGTGTCAGACGTGACGAGCATCAGTGAGCGGTTTGTTTTTCCCCGTACAGCAGATATCTGGGCTCCCTTCTTTTGTAATGCAACTTGCACTCCATAGTACTGACTGAGTTAACGTTACACTATGAGTCAGTGCATCCGGTGTGATGGAGCAGCACTGGGTGAATCCAAGCTCCGTTAAATGGCACATTGGTGGACTTAACAGACAGTACAGTGCTGACTCTATGTCTGATAGTGGTCCTAGTCATATTTAGTCGCACACTTTTACCATGTGGACAGTTATCCTGAGCATACAGCCACACAGGGCCATGCTTTTAGCTGGCCAAGTCAGTCACCTGACATGCAGATTACTTACTGAAGACCAGACTGAAAGCAAAAAGCTCCCAAACAAGCAAGAACTGAAGATTGCTGCAGCACAGGCCCTGCAGAGCAACGCTAGAAAAGATAGCCAGTGGTGTCTGTGGGTTGTAGACTTAAGACAGTGATTGATTTGAGAAAATGATTTGCAGCCAGATATTAAATATGATGACTTTAAGTTTAAATGGTCAAAGTGGAAGCGATTGTGTGTTAAAAGGAGCTGCAGTTTATACTCTGTTCGCCCAGTGTGGAGGTACACGCCTTCAGATTAAAGCTGGAAGTCAGGCAGCACTTCTACCTCATAGTCACAGTTCATGTCAAATCCAGAATGTCTGAGCGCAAAGGCAACGCACCCACAAATGTGTGTCTGAACACTTATGGACTGCACTGTTAATGGTTCAGGTGGCTTTCCCTTGACTTGAACCACTGAAACGTACTCTACATAAGCCCCTTGTAGCTCACAAATTGGGGACGTGCTTTAGGCCTGCGCTTGATCTGTTCTTGTATGTGTGAGGCTGCGTATATGTTGAAAGGTGAGCTTGCTTTATTATGTTAGGGTATGCTGGGATCAGGTGGGTGTGACTGCATGCAGACTGGGTGTGGCCCCACTGTCTCAAGTCGGTTGTTTGTTTGCGTAAAACAGCGGAGGAGGGCTTTATTGCGTTCCAGAAATACAAACATATGTTTTCACTTTGTGTAAAAACTACTTTATATTGTTGTTAGAACATTTTGTTTTAAGTTGGATTACCTAAATAAGTGCATGCTACTTTAAAAAAGACTCACTTATGGAAAAGCATGCAATGAATTCTCTTTGCTATGTGGTGAATATTGTGTTCAAGGTACTTTGAATCGTAGCTTAGATTGCATCATTAGTTTAACAAAATAAAAACATTCACATCCTCGACTTCCTTATGAGACTAACACACTCATTAACTCATGCACACCCCTGACATTCCCTATGCTCTAAAAAAGCTTGTCTGTGACAGAGCCGTGTCCCACTGGTTGCTGGGAGACAATCATTTCATCATATCTGAAAGCGACAGGAAAACGGAAACCAAAGAGAGGATGTCTGAGTCAACAAGAGAGCCGCTAGTATGATGAATCATGGATTTGGACATTTAGCAGCGACAGCAGCACACAGTCCAAATGTAACAGTCTGAAAGCCCTCGGCCACAGAGCGTCAGGTCACCAGTAACAATCAGGATACTCTGATTCTAATGGATTCTAATGCTACAGAGGGGTTGGAGAGGAATACAACACTGAAGGCTGCACATGCTTTGTGTCTTGGTTACATATTACACCATCCACCATCAAGTTTATCAAGGAGTTTCAGACAGTAATACAGGCCTGTCATGTTGGGGAAAAAACTTAAGGCCTGTAAAATGTTTTCAGGCATGCTAAATATATATATATATATATTTATCCTGGACTGGAGGTCTTCTGCTAAACCTTATTTCAGGAAGTTATAAATGGACATTGTGACCACCAGAGCTATTAAAACCTGTTTGTTTTTTTATTACAGCTAGTGGACCACGACCTTCTTCCCATGTGAATAGTTAATGTTCTACTGTGAGCATCGTTAGTATGAGTAAGGGTTGGGGGCATTGGAAGAACACGGCAAGGCTACACCTCAGCAGTATATTAGAATATATTTTAAAAATGGGGAAAAAGAAAAATAGAGAAAATATAGTTGTGTTTGACTTGAGGTGCTAATAACGAGTTAACTAAAATTGTTCAGTCAGTGCTATAACTAGACTTCCCATATCCACAAATCATTTGTTACTCTTGTTCTGATGGAACTGGCAGCTGAAAGTTAGGCCCGGGTGGTGGGGATTAGGTGGTGTGCCAGCTGGAGCCTGTGCCACTTACTGCCAACTACCACCTGACTGCTGGTTAATGTTATCACCTGGTTGTGTGTTGCAGGTGGAGCAGGTGCGACTGTTGGATCGCTTCAGCAACAAATCCACAAATGGCACACTGTACCTCACAGCTACACATCTCATCTTTGTGGAGAGCAGCTCTAACAACTCAACGTCTGCCGGTCAGGAGATCTGGGTGAGTAGTTTGGGTGGTGACGGCCTCCTGCCACTATTACAGGCGTCACTCACAGTTTTTACATTGCATTACATGGGGGTGTAACCACAATGAATGGTTGGCGTTTCCTCGGTGAAAATGTGTAAAAACAGTCCTACCATGCCGAGAGTTGTCTACCACACTAGTGTAAGGTTTGAAGCTGAATGGGAGGACTTCTACAGTGGAGAGATGGTACAATTACAAGCTCACTAATTAGTGTGGGTAATTCAGGATGCTCTTTGACAATATGGACCTGTTTTTAGCCTATTATCTAACTTCTATTAGTGTGCGATATATATAATTTATCACACTAGATGGCTACATGCAGTGTAATGTTGGCAGTAGCTTCTTGCAAAATCATTGCCGTTGCTCTCAGAAACCCGCATCTTCTTCACTAAATTTCCAGCTGCTTTTCTTTTTTTTTTTTTTTTTTTGAGCTCCTGACACTTTGAGACTAACGTTTCAATTGCAAATGAAACCTGTAAGTTAAAATTCTACAGAAACGTGAGCTTCAATGTGATGCCAGTGTTGCTTCTCGATAGTAACACCTAACAGACATCAAGAGAAAGAGTGTGTGTGTTTTGGCGGTGTGTTGGGTAAAAGACAAGACTGCACAAGCTTGTGTGTAGTAAGATAGTAAGAGGAAGTTGGGTAAATGGTATACAGTTGCCTCCACCTGAAAGAGGATTACTGTTACAGCACGGTGAGAACTGGGTTATTGAGGTGCAGCAACCACAATCAACAGCAGGTCATCCTGAGCTCATGGAGAGGCATGAAAGGAACATGGAGGAAATAGAAGAACTACTAGGTGATGTCCAGTACTGTTGTAATGAGCCTAGAGCAGTCATCCCTATCCTTAAAAAATAAAATGGTGTGCAAGAGTTTTAGCTTCATGTAATTCAATGCAATTTGAACACAGGAGTCTGCATAGTAGGGGGAAATATTGTTCTTATTATGCTGGTTTGTGATAATGATTTCATATATTACACAACCCAATTGAATGGTTTCTACATTCTTTTTCTTCTCCGAGCCCTGATGACATTTTGCACTCTTGGTTTAACAGTGTGTTTTGCTGTACAGTAGCACTATACTTAAGTATCATTTTATAGGATGTTGTAAAAATGCAGACAGTGGCTGGTCTGCATTGTGGAAATGTTGGCGTGTTTTAAAATGCTTTGGGCAGCAGATCCCAGGCCACAACCTCCTCCCCACCATCCTTCCTGCTTTATGCACGGGGAAAAGGGAACTTTTATTTTTCTCTTTGTTTTTGCACTCGGTGAAGCAAGCAGTGGTGCCTTACATTGTTGTCCACTGTGTGGTATTTGTGTCTGTTTGTGTGTGTGTG
>NW_023339650.1:8256390-8267671 GCF_004916995.1 Morone saxatilis
GGGGGGGGGGGGGGGGGGGTTGTATGTGTATGTGTATGGATGTGCCAGTGTTACTGTATGTGTCTGCATTTAAGGAGAAAATAAGGACAATTTAGAAATGAGTTTGTTGGTCAGAGAAAGAATGTTTGTGCCTCATACAATATTAAACAGCAGTTGAGTTACTCTCTGTCTCAACAGCTGGTGAGATCAGCATATACTATGGTTGTGTATGTGTGTGTTTGTGTGTGTGTCAGTTTCCTGGCAGCATGTTTCACTGGTCATTACCAATGCTGATGAATGTGCATCTTTATGAATTCCCATGGTTGGTGTCCCCTGTGGAATTCAAACTGCCTTCATTGAATATGGTGATTAGCTGCATTTATCCTTTTTGCCCTCTGGACTTTATGATATGAAAACATTTTATGATTATGTGCACACTGCACGTTTTCTGCAAATTTCTTCTGTTCAAAAGACCTGAAATTTTAAATGCTACTCTAGACATAATGACTTCTTTTAGTGGGTCCAGTTTACAAAGCTGTACATGCTGTCAGTCTCTACATTAGTCCTAATGACCGATGTAGGGCTGCAGAAGGTGAACCAGTGCATTTTTAAATGGTTAAAGATGACTTCTTATTCTGACTTTGCTTTGTAGACCAATGATTTCCTTTTTTTTATTATTTCAAGTAAAACACGTTAGTGTAAATTTATTAAGTTTACTGGAAAGTAATGAGAACCACAAAAGGTGTAATGAATTTTCTTGGTTCCTCAGATCCTCACTGACCATCTCTCCGTTATATAGCTGTTCATAAATGTTATTTAATTAAGAAAGAATATGTTTATTTGTATTTGTTTTGGGGTCTTTTTCTTTCGACATAAATAAGCCAATGTAAATACATAGAAACTAATAAAAAACCAGATCTAAAGCTGTTCATTCTCTCTTTTTTGCTCCTCTACTTCTCCCCCCCATCTGCAGATTTTGCATCACCACATAGCGTCTGTGGAGAAACTCTCCCTGACCACCACAGGTTGTCCTCTGGTCATCCAGTGTCGCAACTTCAGGGTGGTTCATTTCGTGGTACAGAGAGAAAGAGACTGCCACGACATTTACAGCTCCCTGCTGCGTCTTCTACGGCCTGGTGGGTTTCAGTGTGTCTCTCTGTGTGTGTCTGCGTTCTTATCTGTCCATTCACATCAGTTTTCCTGCCCTTTCCCATAAATGTGGTCATTCACACACATATGTAATAGATGTAGTACAAACACACTGTTTTGTTAAGGGTCTTTCTCTGGTTTCCTCTCCTCTGTGCAGTATCCTATGAAGAGCTGTACGCGTTCTCCTACAACCCCAAACAGAACGACCAACAGAGAGAGGAAGGATGGCAGCTCATCGACCTGGGGGCGGAGTTTGAGAGGATGGGTGTTCCCTGCGACCAATGGCAGCTCACCGACGTCAACAGAGAATACAAGGTAGATTAGTTTCCCGTATCTTGTAAGTGTTCTACATCTGAAGTGCCAAATTGAGAGGAAGAGGAGGATCTTTGTGCTACTTGTTTGTTACATCTGATGTTACCGTCATTACTGCTTGTTTTTGTGTGCTGAGAGGGGGAAGGACATGAGCACAGTTTTGGTATATGTTGTTAAAAATCACAGTTAAAAAACAGATAAAAAGGAAAGGCACTCGGCCAAAGTAAAGCTGGACTTGCTGACTGTTGTTGAACCTTGTCACCGTCTCTGTTTGCCATAAATGCCACCTGCTACAAAGAAAAAAGGAGTAGGCAGTTTGTTGATGTCACGTGATTACCCAACAATCAAGTCTGCCTGCTCAAATATGAGGCACAGGATCCCTTTGTTATAATAAACTGGCTATGACTCAGTGTGGTGAAATCAGTTTATACCGTTTGTTGGAGAAACCAGTTGGACCGCACATTCATAAAACCGGTCCAGAAGAGGGCGCTGGAGTGTAAGGAATGATAGACAAGCACAGCTTCAATCCAAAATGAGATATTTATATTTAAAAAAACTGACACCTGCTAAAAAGAAGTGATTGCTAGTTCAGAATATTATGAACCCTAACTATAGTTTTGATTCAACACAACATGTTAACATACACGCTAGTTTTTAGAGTAGAATTATCTGTTGTTTTGAAATTATTGACTAATGGAGGTCAGTTCAGAATGGTGGTTCACTTCTTACCAGGTGACATCGCCATGGTAACATGGTAATGTGCTGTGCGCCTAACCTCCTCTGGAGCAGCTTATGTTTGCGATCACTGACCACTCAGTTCTCTTGGAAAATGACATCACCAGTCATAGATGTATTAATTATTAAGTCTAATAATACAAAGGGAGGGAAAGAGTGTTCAGAGACTGGCAAAACCCCTTTTTAAACCCCCCTTTTATTTGACAATGATTTATATGAGACATGGTTTCTTGTCTTGACTTATCTTTTTATCCTACAACAGAGATTGATTGAAGCACTAAACCCTTGTACTTGTTGCAGATATGAAAGTAACCCTACTTACTTCTTTGAATTATATTTTTAGATGTATTTGTTATCTGCTCCCAACTCTTTTTCACACAGCCTGTCACAGCCGTTAAAAGAAATTGTTAATTTTTTTATTTTAATGTTAAATATGAGCATATGTTTTGGTATTCCAATTAAGTGTAATATAAATGTGTTTATTATAACTTAAAGTTGAATTTGTTTTTTATAGCCCTCCTTTTATTAGGCGCTGGTAATGTTGGTGAGTTTTCAGTAAATGTGGCCACTTTTTGAGAACCTTTTTCTGGCATGAATGGATTTTTTGTTTTTCCCCCAACAGTGTTTGGAAAATTTTTGAGTGCGTTAAATAAATGAACCGGATCTTTGTTATCCATGCAAGAGAATCAACTCATGATCTCGGGGTCAGATTTTCTTTTATAAAAAAAAAAAAAAACAAGAAGACACTCTCTCAATTTTTTATTTGTTTATAATTGTTTTGTTACTACACCTAGTAATAATAGTCCTGCAATAAAGCCTACCGTTTATGATGGTTATAATGTTCAGTTTCTGTTGAAACTGTTACAGTGATGTGTCAGAGTCAGGATGGTTTTGAGGATAGACTTATTTGGGTGCAAATATTGTTATTATTTAACTACGTGTTCTTACAGAACCTTGAAAAGAGATAAGACTCCTCATAGATACCTCACAGGACACATACGGTATGGCCCTCCAATGTGTAACAACAGCAGGGAGGTGTCAGACACTTGAATGTTTAAAGAAATAACCAGAAAAGTTACGTGAAATGATGTATTTGTGTGCTGTATGTGTGTGTGTGTGTGTGTGTGTTTATGTTCAGATTATGGGCATTCAGGCCAGTCCTTACTTCTAGGTTTCATTTACAGGTGCAGCCACACAGGTTATGTGACATATAGGGTATGTTTGTTTATAGCTGTTTGGTTTTCCAGGTGTGCGAGACGTATCCGCGAGACCTGTATGTTCCCATCACAGCCAGTAAGCCCATCATTGTGGGGAGCTCCAAGTTCAGAAGCAAAGGACGCTTTCCTGTACTCACATACTTCTACCAAGAAAAGAAGGTACTGAAATAAACTGTAATACACACAGTATGAGTACAAACCATATTACAGTGCTCTAACAAGTATTTTGATTCATTTATTTATTTTTATAATTTGGTTTGGTCTTACTGTATGTTGTAGTAGTTTATAAAGAGCAGGTGGAAGGAGAGAAATCACCATGGGAAGTAATAGAGATTGCTGTAAAAGGTGCAGGACAGTATAGTAAGCGTAGGGTGCCTTTTCACTGTACATTCTCTTATTTAATTATTTTTTTGCAAATTATTAATCCATAGTAGTCCTCCGTGGGTTTTGCACATACTGACATTATACCCACACACAATATTTTAAAGGCACAAACAACATATTAATCATTTTCATTGAATTGAAATGTTCTTAGTATTGCTAGTAACAGAGTTAAAAAAACAAAGATGTTCCACAAGGTAAGGCCATAGCATTGACGTCATTGAAAGGGTGTTCCCAGGGTTATGTGATTGTGCTAATAAAAACTTAATAGGAATGCACCTATGGGATTATATAACTAAACATCTTCATTGAGGTAACAGAAGAAAAAGTTGAGATTGTGGGCTAAGGGTGGCTCACAGAGTGTTCAGCATGGAAAGGACTTATCGTCTGTTTGCACACGTGGTTTGCAAATGACATGGAAATCAGCTCATTTTATTTGAATATCTTTTGTGTACACACGGAAATTTCTACCTTTTAAAACATGGTAGACGAAAGCTCAGAGGATCACCGAAGCGATTAGGATACAGCTGTTAAGACATTTCAGGGAAATCTGGACAGTAATTATCAAGACATTGGTATCATTGGGACCTACTAAACAAAAAGAGAATAAAACACAACAGTGCTGTAAAATTGTAACATCAGCACAATCGGTGCATACGTACTCACACTAAAGCTATGATGAAGGATTCACTTGTCTTTGTCTGACACACACACACACACACACGCCCGCTTTCTGTGCCCCATTATGTAAGACATCCTTTCGTGTGTCAACTTAGAAAAGCCGGACTCTTAACAATGATTTTGCTAAATGAGCTGTCTGCCCTCTGCGTTCAATCAATGCATTTTTGGCACAGCAACTTTTTGCTTTTACAGAATGAGCACCAGCACAGTGTAATACTGTACTACAAAATGGCTTAGTCATTATCAATTACTCATTAAGGACTGGAAAGCTAAAACGCAATGCTAGTGTTTTCTGTCCACAATCCAAACTATGAAGTAAAATGCTCCTGGTCAATTTTATAAAGATTAAACGATGATTAAACAGTTATTTCGTAGACGTTGGCAGACTTAAGGGAGCTGTAGTTATACAGACGTACCTGACTTAGATATGACTCACCTATAATACAGTAAATTATAGGTGAGTGTATATGAGTCGTTTGAGTTGACAGGTTAGCAGTGGTGTTTTGTAACCGTCCTTGTTCTGATGGGTGTGCTCTGTTGACCGTGACAGGCGGCAGTGTGTCGATGCAGTCAGCCTCTCTCTGGGTTCAGTGCGCGATGCTTAGAGGACGAGAGCCTGCTGCAGGCCATCAGCAAGGCCAACCACAACAGCCGATTCGTCTACGTCATGGATACCAGGCCAAAGGTAACAGCCTAAAATGTGCTGGATGGACGAACTGGATTGAACTGGGTTCATCACTACATAAACACAGTCTCCACATTTCCCATGATGTCTTATCTGTTTTTGTCTGTCCTGCAGCTGAATGCACTAGCTAATCGAGCAGCAGGTAAAGGATATGAGAATGAGGACAACTACTCCAACATCCGCTTCCAGTTTGTTGGCATTGAAAACATCCACGTAATGAGGACCAGCCTGCAGAAATTGCTAGAAGGTTAAAACCATGGTGCCACACTTACAAACATGTCATTGAAATGTAGTCCGTAAATTGTTAATCTAAAATGACTCCATCTGCATGTGTGTCTCTCTCAGTGATTGGGACTCGCTCTCTTTCCATGAGTGACTATCTGGTTGGCCTGGAGAGCAGCGGTTGGCTCCGGCATATCAAAGCTGTTGTAGACGCAGCCATCTTTCTCACCAAGGTCCTTTTTTTTTTTTTTTTCTTCTTTCCTGTTTTGTTTCTTTAAAAATGCATTTAATTCCACTTTCACATTGTTTTTATGTTTCATTTAAGATATTTAAACTGTATTTATAGTAATATGCCACATATTACTTTCAGAAAAAGACTTAAAGAATGCAATAAAAACCATAGCAACATCATCATCATCATCATCTCTTCCTCCTTTAAATCTCGACTGTCCACCTTGAACCCAAACCTCACCGTCACTGGCCCATCTCCACTAGTCCATTGTAGATAGATAGTGACTTTTACTCCTTTTTGTTATGCTTCAATGCTTTGCTGTCTGCCTCCACTCTCGACCCCAGGCGGTGACACTGGAAGGAGCCAGTGTGTTGGTTCATTGTTCAGACGGATGGGACAGAACAGCCCAGGTCTGCTCGCTTGGGGCGCTGCTCATGGACCCTTACTACCGCACTATGAAGGGCTTCATGGTACCAACCACAAACATGCACACACACACAGTTTGGAACGAGTTAAAATAGGATGTTGAATGTGTCCTACTTCAAACTTGCCTTTTCCCCACACTTGTCTTCTAGGTGCTGATAGAGAAAGACTGGATCTCCTTTGGCCACAAGTTTGCAGACAGGTGAGGTTTTTACTGGATTAATTAAGCCTAGAGCAAGACCCCAGTATTTCATAGTTATTTATATTTTATGACTATGTTACTAAATATATACTACATGCTAGTTATACTACTTAGTTCATTCTCTATTAATTAGTATGCGTCTTTTATTGTATGTTTGAATTGTGTACCTTTAGGTGTGACCAGCTGGATGGGGATCCAAAGGAGGTGTCTCCTATCTTCACTCAGTTCCTGGAGTGTGTCTGGCAGCTGACAGAGCAGTTCCCGCAGGTGTGTGCGAGTGTGTGAGCTACGTAATGCACAAACTGTGTTTGCACAGACGTGGGTGTCTTACTGACAGCTGGATATGTTTCACTCTATTTATTTAATGATTACCCTCACCCTAGGCGTTTGAGTTCAGCGAGTGGTTCCTGCTGCAGATTCACGAACACGTCCACTCCTGTCAATATGGAAACTTCCTTGGCAACAATCAGAGACAGAGAGAGGAGTTGCAGTGAGTCCAACACACACACTCAAAGAGTTATTGTTGTTTTATGCTTCTATGCTTCTGTGTATCCACCCATTCTATAAGAATAACATCACAGTGGACACGTACGACTTGAAACCCCTATTGAAACACCTTATCGCCATCTAACACTATCCAACACAATACCTACTCTGCTGTGTGTGTTATTTAAAGTACAAAGAAGAAGAAGATTAATAGGGCAAAACAATCCTCATATGCCCACATAAGGCAGTTTTGGTAACAAAGTATAGTCAGACATGTGTCTTTATATAAGAAGGGGTTGCAACAGTACTTAAACTTATGCTGACTGTCTTTCTCTTACCTACGTCTGCACTGGAAGCATGAATAAAGTCAATACAACATGATGGAAAGAAGATATCGTGACTTTTGAAAGAACACATTTATGACAATACTA
Organism: Morone saxatilis; assembly: GCF_004916995.1. Lineage (NCBI taxonomy): Eukaryota > Metazoa > Chordata > Actinopteri > Moronidae > Morone > Morone saxatilis. The sequence continues at coordinate 8,263,526 of NW_023339650.1, forward strand.
TGAGCTTTTGTGTGTGAAAGCAAAATTAATTTTGTTTTTTGAAGACCGTTTCCCCCGTTGGACTGTGCTGAAGTTGTGTTACTATATGTCTCTCTAACTGCTGTTTTGTGTTCCAGGCTGAGAGAGCGGACTCACTCACTGTGGGCATTTCTAATGAGCGAAAAACAGAACTATTTGAATCCGTTCTACAGCCCTGCCTACTCTGAAGTACACCCTGTGCTGGCACCTTCCACTCTGCCATACAATTTCAAGTCAGTGCCAACACATTCCTGCCATATTTCTTTTACATATTTTTAGCTTCCTTGTCAACTGAAAATGAAACTTATGTATGTGCTTGTGTGAACTTGTCTTATCAAGGTTCTGGAGGAACATGTACCACCAGTTTGATCGCTCCATGCACCCACGTCAGTCTATCCTCAAAACCATCCTGACCCTGCGAGAGAACAGCCGCAACGCAGAGAACACACTGCAAGCACTGGAGAGTGTGAGTTGACACCATAGACGGTTTTATTAAAAATAAAACGTCTGCGTGACGTCACCCATCAGAGCCCTTTTGAAGCTCAAAGTGTGGCGGCTCTGGCCGTCGCCATCTTGGCAGTCCTGACTCCGCTGGCTCCCGACTAATCCAAAATGTCTGAACGAGCCTGGTTACTGAAAACTGCCACCTGTGACAGCACCCATGTAAACCTGTTTATTTCTCCTGTAAAGTGGATCATTTTAATATAGGGCCTTATGGAGATCACTTCTTTAGCCAGCTTCAAGTGGCCATTGGCACTTCATTTGCCAGCCACGGAGGTTGAGACACCTTAATTCTTTCTATAGAGGCCATGTGTTGAAGTCAAGACATTTAATTTAGTCTTCCCTGAAATAAATGGGGTGGACATAATAGAAACACCTGTTAATGCAGTACAATTCAAAAATGTCTTTCAAAATGACCATACGGTTCACAATAAGCACCACTCTAAAACATTTTTAACATAAACTGGACATTATAACCTTCATGAAGGTGGGATTTATTGTACCAATAATAGGGCAGCTGTGTGTATTTTGTTGTTTTATACATTCAATGTGGATATACACTGTTGTCTTTTTAACTTTTTAATTAAATCCAGTTTCTACATAAGCTTAGACAGGCCTTTTTTCCAATCTCATTATCCCGAGATCATGAGTTAATTATCTTTTATGGATAATAAAGTTGTTTTCCACATAATATTGGGGGGGGGAAATGGTGGAGAAAGAAGACCATTATTCTGAGATAACAAGGTAATTATCTTGTTATGATGAATATTGTTGTCTTGAGATAATAATAATAATAGTAATTAAAACGGGCTGCTTTCAGTTAACATACATTACTTTGTATGAAATGAATGAAAACGTCCTTCTCTTTTGTCCCTCCCTCTCCGTCCAGCGGCTCCACCAGCTTGGTGTGACCCCCATCGCGACCTCTGACCCCCCTGCGCCCCCTCCCACCAGAGATCAGCGCTCCAACTCCAACACCCTCCCGCCACGTCCCGACTCCCTCATTCTGGGGGCGCCCATAAACCACAAAGAAGTGCAGCGGCAGGAGGAGGACGAGGAGGAGGTGGGCGAGGAGGCCACAGAGAGCATCGACACGGAGCGGACAGTAGAGGGCAGTAGCGGCACCGAGAGCAGGAAGCAGAGCTACGGAGAGCTGGACGGGACATACAACAGCGAGTTGGCCAAAGAGGAGCCAGCTGTTGTCAGTCTGGAGTTTGGAGTGGCACGCATGACCTGCTGAGACCAAACAGGGGGATTGTGGGATACTGAGGGACAGGGGTGATTGAGTGAGAGGGCTTACTGAAAGTGTGTGTGTCAAGGGGAAGCTGTCGTTCCGTGTGTGATAACGTCCTGATTACGCAATGGTCCGTGAATGGGCCGAGTGGATGAAGCTGTATGTCTGTATAGTCTAAATCTCAATGGGAAGCCTCATTATTATGTCATATACTGCACCTATAGGAAAAAAAGCTTGTTTTTTTATGAATGTTGAAAAGCACTATAAAGAACTAATGAATAGAATAAGAGAATAAATTCATCCAAAATATAGCGAGTCTTCTACTTTGTTCAGTTTTACTTCTTTTTTTTATATATTCCATTTTTGGCTTTGATATTCTTAACAAATCGTCATATTTCTCAACATGAAAACCAACCATAAAATCTTTTTTTTGGCACCAGAGATATTTCATCTCATCCAAAGGCTTGAGTCCAGCCTAATCTGAATGTTGTGTGTGTGACCTGATCTGATTTTGCTCCAATGTGACGATTAAAAAAATAAAACATCAAATTCTACATCATTAAAGATAATCTAGCACTGGAAATATTACTGAACCAAATTTTGGCTGCGCTACTAACTGTATCTAAGTAAATGCAGTTTTGATTAGTTTTTTTTAAGTAGTCAGATCATTTAACTTATTTAACTATTACTGTGACTATGGACAAATGGGCTGTGATGTTTAGCTGTCAACCGTTGCCCTCATTGACTATTTAATCCTATTTTACATCTCACATTGATCAGATAATCTGACTCACTAACGTGTCTGTCTGCAATGTCAGTGACTTATTGTTTATGACAGCTGACCCTGGTCAGGGGTCATTGCCACAGATACACCAAGTCAAATAGGTCTGAAGTCAATGGGTCTGGTTGTCAAATGCAAGACATGACTGCTGCACATTCTAAAAGGGATTTTTGGGGGATTTTTATATAAAATTCCCCCTAAATTATACAGGAATTTTCTTTAATTATCCTTTAGGAGTTTTAAAGTTCAACAAAAAAAATCTAGCAGCAATTATATCAAACTGTGTTTCTTGACACAGAATTTATTGTAGCTGCTAATACTGGGTGTGGAAATATTTAGAAAATGTCTCTCAGTCATCCCCTTATCTCAGAGCAGGACATTTTCATACATCCTTGTTTTAACTGGGTTATTTTTTTTTTACTATGGGGAATTTAGGCCAGAAGTTAACACTTATTTTTGAGCCAGACTGTGTTTTGGCTCAGCTTTTATTTGTTGAGACCATAATAATTCTGTGTTAATAATTCCAGACTGAGGTTGTAACTTTGCTTCATATCAGAGCTCAGAAAGGATTTGATCTTCATTGGACTGGATTTACTCTACAAGCAAACATCTTCCTAAATCAGAGTGCTGAAGAAAAACAAGATGTAAACCTGTCAGTATATAAGTGAATGTGTAATGTGCTTGTCTCTGCAGACTCTCGATCATTTGCATATATTTGTTTTTGTATGGTGCTTTGCGTGGCACACAACTTCACAACAGCAGACACTGTTCATTCTGTTGTGTTTTATCCAGCCTTGTGTGCTTCTAAATACTTTATGGAATTTGTGCTAGCAGCCTTGGCAGTGAACTAGTTCCTCCTTAAACACCACTCTCTTTATCATCCTTGCATACTGTAGGAATAAATTGAGTTTTGTGCTTACACACACATCCCCACAGCAATCAGACAAAGTGACTATTTGCCTCAGACAAATCAGTGTCTATGAGCACAACAACAACTTGGAATAAAGACTGACAGTGCCGTGTGTCAGCTTTCTCCAAAGACATCACATTACTCTCTCTGGTTTCTCCAGCTGTGCTTTTATTTGACCCTTTTAAAATGATCATTTGGATTAGTTTTATGGATGCAATGTGCTAAAGACGCTTTCTTCCAGTCAAATAATTTACAGCGTTGAGTTTAATACAGTTGATTTAATGGTATCAATAAGTTAAGTCGAAGTTGCAACATCAGAGTACCGAAGAAAAACAGAAATATTTAGTACTTAGTTTTTCAGTGGCACGCTCACTGTTTGGACTGTTGACAAAGCAGTAACTCAGGTTAATGCGCCTCTAACACGCTGTCACTACTTTCTTCCTGTAGCCTACTTGTGTGTTACCTCGCATGAAACATTGAGAGGTCTCTTCCAGAGGCTAGCTGCTGAGGGCTCTCCCAGGGTCCTGAATCATTCAGATGAGTACTGCACGCCATGCTGTACCGGAACACTGAGGACAAGGAGGGATGCTGTACTCACTCACCATAAACACCGCCAGTGCTCGTTCCAAATGTCCATACACGCACAGAAAGCCCACGTAAAATATGCACACACACTATATGTACAGTGGGTACGGAAAGTAT
>NW_023339650.1:8267771-8272617 GCF_004916995.1 Morone saxatilis
GTGTGTGTGTGTGTGCGCGCCTGTAGTGTAAAATCGATTTTTCTTTCTTTATATGACACCTGACTACAACATGAAATTGTTTTTGTGTATCAGACTGATAGGATGCCGTAGGGGTGCAATGTTTTGGACCAGGCACTGGGCATAAAGACCACAATATGTAAAGCATTTTTAATGATCAGAAATTGGCAACTGCACCTCTCTATTTACTCACTTGTGTAAGTAATTTGAATTATCCATCACATGACTCTTTGTTCGCCATTGCCAAATTGCTCTATAATTAGTGTGTGGCATGCACATGGAGTAAGTAGACCTTGTTCGTGGCAGAAATGAATAACGTTAATGATGGCTATGTTCCATTTATGTGTCCTAGTGAGCCTGTAATGAGCTAGCATACATAAAACCAGGACTCTGGAACTGGTACACCTTAATGGAACAGAGCCATCATTAATATTATTAATTGAACCTCTGCTTTTCATGCTATGAAAAGTTGTCAGTAACCTGTGCAAAAAAGAAATTGGCACTGAAAATATTTAATTGAATGAATAAATATAGTTGGACTAGACATCTCTCTGACATCTTCCTAGGGTTTATTTGATGGTTTGGGGGTTCTTTGGCCTATTAGGAAAAAGGTTAAAAAGCCTATAGAGACATTGTTTGCAGCCTTCGGAATGTAAAAGTGTTTGGGGAGTCCGTGCTTAGACAGCTTAATAATAGTTAATACCACTCCCTGTTGATTACTAAAGTAACAAAAGAGCACAGGGGGTAAATCCTTGGGGGCGGGTTAATACTTTACACACATACACAAACATGAACATGTGCGGTGACACACACACACACCACACACTATAGCTTAGTTTAATCTGGAACTTGAAGACCCTCTGTCCTGAAACAACCTGATAATGATGATGATGATGATGATGATGATGGATGTGTGTGTGTGTGTGTGTGTGTGTGTGTGTGTGTGTGTTTGTTTGTGAATGTAGTGATATGTCAAAACACATTGTAGTGCTGGTAGATCACACCAAAACTAAAATATAGATATCTATTTGAATTGAATTAATTTTATTTCCCTCATCCTTGCCAAGAGCCATACGTTACATTCACACCTGATTAACGAAGTGACTGTCTAAAGGTTGGAACTTCAAATATTACACTTCTAAACTGGTAGTATTGTACTGAAAAGGGTGTGTACTTTAGCATTGAGAGGCAAGGTCAGACTATTGACTTTGTCATGTAAACACCTATATCCTATTCCCTTTGTGGGTGTGAGGGCACAATCAAGGGAATGTCACACAACTAGACTTCAGCTCAATTGTTTAATATCAGCATGTAAAACTCCAGTATGATTTTGGTAGCTGTATTTCACCGATAACTACCTATTCAAGCTGTGGCCTAGAGAAGCAGAATATGTGTGTGTGTGTAGTAGCTGATTGGAACTTTTTATCTTAATAGCAAGGTTGGTACCAATGTGTAAAAAGGATAAAGTGGATTGAACAAAGAAGAGAGCGTGACTGTTGAGACACCATCACCATATTTACATTTGGCACCAGTGGAAATCTCATGATAGTCAGATAATTAAAGTTGGATGATAAGGACACAAGCTTTAATAAATCAAGATAATTACATCATGGTGTAGTGACAGTGGAATATTTAGAACAGGCTTTGCAGGATGACTAGCTACTGTACAGCCGCTTCTAGCTGCAGTGAAACCAGGCAGACAAATCTATTTCCTTTACCTAAAAATGATTTGCATCTCTGGGAAAGATTGGCTCGGAAGGCTTGTGCATTTTTAATATGACACAAACAGGCAAATTAGCATGGGTTCACTCTCATAACCATATCAGGAAGATGACTGGTATACACATTTTGCACACTCTGCATTCTATCATGTTATTAAGATAGTCATCCATCCGTCTGTGCATCCTTTCATGCATTCCCTCTGCCATACACACACAGCCATATGCTTTTAAGACAGCATCAATACTTGCAATCCAGCAGGACTCCTGGCTAGCAGAGCATGGACGCTTTAAAAGCACATCCAGCAGCTACATGCAAACCTAGTGCAAAGTGTACACACACTATGCACGCACACACACACTCAGACTAGACATATCATCAGAAAACACAGTAAGAGAGGCAGAGAGAGAAAATGTCCTCTAACTGTCCCACTTAGCGCTGAGCTTCACTCAGGGGGCTGAAATGGGAACCCTATTTAGACAGATGGGGGAGGAAGAGAGGGTGTGTGTGTAAAGATAATAGGGTGTGTACTGCTTCTACTGCTTGTGTGCATGCGTCTTTCTTCTCTTTCACAGTAAATAGAGAAATTAATTAATCATTAGGTTCTGAAGAAAGCACATGTTGCGTTTTGCAAACACCAAACTGACTAAAACCACTCAGAAACACCATGAAAAGCTTGTGAACCACAATTCTTGTTACATATCTTATTTTGTAATAGTTAGCCTAATATTTACCTTAAACTGCAAAAATGTCAAACGCCTGCTTTCTTTATTCATTTCTTTGTATTAAATAGGTATTATCCACTAAACCCTGTTGCTTTCCCTCGGAAACCTGGTTCAGCAGTGTAAAATAGATTGTAAAGGCTGGTGCAGGTTGCCATATTTATGATAATATTCTTAATTACAGAATATTCAAATATTACATACCAGCAGTAACGATTTAAGCAGCAGAACTATGTGCATTTCCACTCTAAGAAGGCAGCTAAATCCTTTGTCTCGTCATGTGATAACTGAGCCCACTCATCAGTCTCCACTCATAGCCAGCCATCTGCTGCTCAGAGTCAGCTTCAAGTCCATCCAATAGCCAGATGACCTGCTCATATGGCTGTAGGGCATCACACTTGGGTATCTGGTGTACCTGAAAACCTGCAGGCTGGGTGACTGACTGACTGGCAAACAGACAGGCTGGGTGACTGACTTGGGGGCTGACTGGGCAGATTATTTTACTTATTGGGGGAGAGCATGAGGAAGGTACGCTTCAGTGCTTCACTCTGGGGAAGCCCTCGAATTGTGTTTGTGTGGGTGTGAGCATGTCTGTGGATCTGTGGGTGTGTGTGTGTTGCCTTGGGCGGATGAATGCAGACATTGTTTGATAGCAGTGGGCTGGAAGAGGAGAGCCGGTACCCACAGCAACTGAGGAGGAGGAGGAGGAGAGAGAAAAGGAGCAGGGGAGGGGAGGAAGAAGGGGAAAGGGGGTTTGTTAACTGGGTCGGGGTATCAGGGAGATTCGTAGGGGGTTGGGAGGATAGAATAGGCAATAAAAAGAGCACCCACGGTGGATCACACTCCAAAAATGGGGGAACTCTGGGTGAATCCACTGCAGGCGAAGATGACACATTTTGGGAGAGATGCTTCCAAAACAGTAGCTCAACAGGAGAGGTGGGGAGAACACGTTTAACATATTTTCTTTTTTATTAGCTAAAACACCTCAATGAAAGCATGAGTTGCACATTTACATAATTATTTTATCAACACACAGTAAGACTTTGAACCATTTTACATAATATAATGTATTGTGTATGCTTAAGAGAGTAAGGAAAGGGTAATACGAACAAGTCAACAAGTTAAGACTATACATTGCTTTTTTCCCCCAGTTAGTGAACAGTTAATTGTTCTCAATGCCACAGAAACTTTGCTGGTTGCCAGGGTAGGTGCTAACTGTATAGCTAATCTTAAAAGAAAGATTATACTGTTGATCGCAAACACACACACAAACACACACACACACACACACACACACACACATTTAGGATGACAGTTAGTGTTGTCATAGCTCTCAGACACCTGGCCCTGTGCGTCCATATGGAATAGGGTTTGAGGCCATATGGCCTATATGTCTGCCCCAAACTGTATTGGAGGCATGTCTGAGCTCTGTGTGTGTGTGTGTGTGTGTGTGTGTGTGCCCTGAAATATATTTTCTAAATCCATATCCCAGCTTAAGCCCGCTCATACTGTTGATCAGCAGATCTCGTATTTGAGTCCTCTGATTCAGGCTTCTGACAGGCTTATTTTTGTTTACTTTGAGACCCACAAACAAATATGCACACACGCAACGCTGCTAAATTTATACTGTCAAACTTTGCATGAAGGTTTGATATGGCTTAATTCACAGGATGATACAGTGAGACTCATCCACAAACAAATATTCAGATGTAAAACTTACCTGCCATTAAGTAGTCTGCTTTCACTTGTTAGATTGTTCTCACCTCCATCGTCCATGTTCCACATACACGTATAAACAACATCAAATCCAAACAAGTATGCAAGCTGTCTTTATAATTAGCTGTTCCACTCTTGTCTTATGACTCACTGAAAGCTCCCATAAACATATTGAACTCATGTCTAATCCGTCATAATTCATCAGCGGGTGTGTATCTCTACTTATTTGCCACAGTGAGACATGTACAGTACAAACACACACAGACACACATACAGGAATGGAAGCAGTGTGTTTAGAGCTTATAAAATGATGAACAGTCAAAAGAAAAAGAGCAAACAGTGCATTGGTGACAGGGAAGGTAGAGGAAGAGAGGAGGAGGAGGATGGGGGAGGGAGTGGAGGACAGACACTGGCGCCCCGCCAACGTTGACGAAAGCTGCTTAGCCCACCCAGTTGCCATGGATACAGTAAGGAGCAGCTCCCAGCATGTGTGTGTGTGTGATTGTGTGTGTGTGTGTGTGTGTGTGTGTGTGAGAGAGAGAGAGAGAGAGAAAAAGAGGCAGGGGAGGGAGGCTTAGACAGAAAACCAGCAGGCAGGCGTTAGAGCCAGTCAGAGTGGGAGTGAAAGAGCACCAGACAGCAGGGTGTAGAGAGAGAGATAGAGAGATAGA
>NW_023339650.1:8272639-8293617 GCF_004916995.1 Morone saxatilis
AGAGAGAGAGAGAGAGGAGGAGAGTGTATGTGTGGCCAGAGAGAGAGGACAGAAAGGCAGTCAGAGAGCTCTCTCCACGATAGAGTGGAAGCGATAGAGTGCTAGATAATGGAGGTGCAGTCGGAGTATGTGGAGCCTCCTGTGGTCCCTCAGTGTGACCCCCAGCCCACAGGGAAGATCAACAAAGCTGCCTTCAAACTCTTCGGAAAGCGCCGCACCGGCTCTGGAATGGCCAGCTTCTTCTCCTTCAGGAACAAAGGGGCTACAAACAGTGGGAACAACGGGAATTCTGACAATGGGAATTTTTTGAACGGGAACAGCTCAGCAGCATCAGTGGAACTCGTTAGGAGCAAAACCCACGATGGACTAACAAGCTCTAACAACGATGCTGATGGACAGAGAGGGGAGGGGCTTGCTAGCCTGGAGGCAGGACCAGTGAGGTCTCTCAGTAAATCACTGAGTTTCTTCTCTCTACTTCGACGTGGGAGTTTCAGGTCGAGTGAAAATGGAGGGGCGGGGCTTGTCAGAAGAGGGAGGGGCCTAAAGGGCTTTTTTAGCAGCATGCGATGGAGACGCAAGGAAAAAACAAACGAGGCAGAGGCGGAAGAGGTGGAGGGGCGAGAGAAGGATGGGGATGTTGCCGACTCTGAACAGGTAAAGGATATTACGCTCACCCTTGAACCGCCTCCACATCACCACCAAGAGGATTGTGGGAACGGAGAGACAGAACCTAACTTAGAGACTCCCACTACTAGTGTTACTATGACACCCCCACACTGTGTTGCCATGCCAGGGCCATCTGGTGAGCCAGACTCCCCCTTTCCTTACACACCCACTGACTCGCCACTGCGCGCTCCCATCCAAAAAGCCAAAGCCTCAATTTCCAGTCTCACCCCCTCCCTCGCTACACCCCCTTTGGACCGCTGCAGCACGGGTGACCCACCCTCAGAGCCTTCGGTGGACCGCCTCTGCGCTCTCCTCTTCACTGACGTCACGTCCCTCAAGAGCTTTGATTCACTGACAGGCTGCGGTGACATTATTGCTGATGCAGACGAGGAGGGGCCAGCGGGTAATGGGGGCAGTGGCACCAGCAGTAGCAGCAGTGGGGGAGGAGGGGGGAGTGTGGGAGTGGGTGCTGGGAGAGTTGTTGGTATCACCAGTGCCACGTCTCGTGGCTCCCCATGCAAAACCCCTCTACCTTCCCAGCTGACACAGCCCATGTTCTCTGTTACCCCAAGCTCAGTGCCTTCCTCCCTCCCGGCCCGGGCCCGGGCGCCGCCTCCACCGCAGCAGCACCCAGCCGGTAGTGGCGTAGTCGCTTACATGGGCGGAGGGGAAGAAATGGCGAGTCCAGAAGGAGTGGACGATGCGGACATGCAGGGGCTCTGGCATATGTTGCCCTCCACAGGAGACAACTCCCCTGCTTTACCCCGGTCACACCAACCTCCCTCTTCTACCCCAACTTCCACTTATCCCCCTCGCGCCACCTCCAGCCTTGCCAGCAGCCACCTGCCCTCAGCCACCAAGAGTGCAGATCGAAAAATACCCCAGGTGAAGGCATTGGGGCTCAGTAAGATTCCAGTAGTTGGTGCAGCAGGAAGCCGGGCAGCTAAACCCCCCCTCCCTCACACACATGGCCGCCATCCCACATCCCCTGGTGACAAAGAGCCACTCAGTGATGAGGGCTACTGGGACACTCCCTCAGCAACGCCCACAGCAACACCTGATGAGAGCGGTCTGCAGCGCAACCAGAAGATGGCCCTGTCACGTGACAGTTGCTCTGGAGACCACCTGTACGACCTCTACAATGATCCTGACGAGGATGGAGAGCAGGAGGAAGATCTAAACAGTACTCCCTCCCCATCCACTGAATACAAACTGAGCCCCACTTCCCCTTCCTCCTCCTCTTCTTCCTCCTTCCGATCAATGAAAGGCAGCACCAGCCTTCCTCGGGAATCCAAGATCCCTGTAAGCAGCAGACAAACCCCACCTCCCCACTCTGCAAGCCAGTCAGCCCTCTCCTCTGTTCTAGAGGCCGAATCCCCCCCTCCAAAGACCCAAGCGCCTCCCCCAGCTCGCACCAGAATCCCAGTATCCAAGGTGCCCGTCCGTCGTTCTGGAAACAAACCTGGCAGCACAACCAGAGGAACTGCCCACAAGAAGTAATTCCTGTCGAATGGGCAGTTCTCTCCTATTAACTTATGGACATCACTTCAGTGCTGTTTATGCAGAGCCAAAAGTTTTCCCAGACCAAGAAAAATGTTGAGCTGTAGAGTTAACGGCCTATAAATTCCTCTCAAATCTTAAAAGCTCTCATTCCCTAAGTGTTTTGGGTTAGGACAGAGTAGAGTAGAATAAGTGGTTTTGTTCACTTGAGAAAGTCACAAGGAGACTCCAAAAAGCTGGGTTAACACTTCACAGCTCTCACTGGGACTTTGGAGGTTGACTCTTGACAATCCATGGACTCGCAATAGACACATTTGCCTTGTAACTTTCCTGGAAAAGCTCCTGACCTGCTGAGAGTCTGACAGCTCATGATTGCACACTGCAACAAAAAAGAAAAACAAAAAAGGAGAAAAAAAAGCAGAGCACCTTTTTATCTTTTACATTTTTCTTATGGAATTCCACATGGCATAACATGATTTGCTGATGAGGACCTAATCTAATCAAACGTTTTTTTCCTCAGTTTGTCATCTTGTCTAATCTGTAACAAATTACCTCCTAATTCTTTGATCTAGAGCCAAAGTTTTAAAAAAAAAACCCAGTCTTCATTTGACAGACTCTAATAGTCTTAAACAGACTCAACAATGTCCCCAGTATGGAATAACCCACCATTTTTTGTTTGGCTGTTGTATGTGTTTTTTGCTTTTTGAAGATGGTCTTCTCCTGACCGCACACTGATTATTAAACTGTATGTGCAAATATACAAATGAACATAGAGCTGGTTTTATTACTTACCTACTTTGCATCTCCAAATGTGGCAAATCTGCCCTGCAGAAGACCACACAATATCCTATGTGTGTTGGAGGGGAGACCACCTCTGTTTTGACTGTTTTTTTTTATTGCGATGGACTTTAAGTTTGGCCTGTTCAGCCTGTTGCTTTTGGATCACTGCATCATCTGAAGTTCATCCATAGGACTTAAATCTCTGGGATTTACAACTGTTGAATTACCAATGGAAACCTACAAAGCTATCGCAATACTCAACCTGGAGGGATCCCTTGCACTGATGCTTTGATACACACAAACTACACACACAACACACACGTCCAAAATCATACACGGACACAAACACTTTCTCACCCTCTTTGCATGCAGTGCCACACATACAAGGCGCAAAGGTCAGGGAACATTGTCTAATACTGAATGATCTTAGTTACACACACTGTTCAACCTCTGGCACTGTCTTTGTAGCTACACTAGATGACTTTCTTCGTTAAGGACACATGCACAAACAACACATTTTTTCTAGTTAGTACTTTACTGGATTTCATACTGTTTTTATAGGCTCCTCCTTTCCGAAGTCATATACTGTATGGATCTTTAACTGTGATCGCACCAGCTTCTTAATACTCTGCTTTATGTTCTTTCTGTTTTTCTCAACCAACATACTGTATAGGCTGATGTGAGAGGATGACAGGTAGGCATCCTCGCTGCCAGCCAGTTTTACAGAGCCAGAATATGCCTGCAAGTGGTTTTCTAAACAGGCTGTGAGGAAATTCTGTCAGGGCTTCGGATAAAGAGTCATGTAATTTATTGGATCACAGCTTAAGATGTAAAGCAAAATGTGGGGACTAATGCTAAACCATGTCAAAGTCCTTCACCCTTATTCTCCTGGCTGTTGTACTGATAAACACTGTACAACTTCATTCAAGGAACCACCGCAGCTGTGTGTGAATCTGAATGTAGCTTCACATCATTGTAGATCATTGGTCAGCATATATTTTCCTGTATCGGTCTGTTTTCCTCTTTGTCCCTTTTTTGTGGGGGCACGACAAATGGTGGAGTTGACTGTTTTCTAAGTTCTGAAAAATGAAGACAAACTACTGCACAGTGTTGCAGCCTTGCAAAGCACCACTTGTTTTAAGAATGAGGGGGTGTATTGCAGTCTTAAAAGGCCTTTGTCAGTGATTCAGTGAGACAAGTTACAGGGAGCAGAGTGTTCCCTACCCTTCGGTTAAAGAGGGGGGTTTTCATAGGAAAAGCCATTCGAGATGATGCAGGTTTTCTCAAATCCTAACCACAAGGGTACCAATGACACTTGAGGGTCATTCTAGTTCATGATAGCTTTCCATCTCATTTAGAATGTAATGATTGATCCACAACACTGCTCCAGGTTCAGATATCTTTTCAGCCTCCACATGGTGAAGTGTAGGACAAGCCATGGGGTAACCTGATCCCAGGTCTGCAGTAAGTGTGTTTCTCACCCGATAAAAGAAGGACAGGCTAATGGTCATATGGGGAGCAGGGAATGATCATGTCCCTTTATGTTTTCTCTGCCTACACTGTGCTCCTTGTTTATTGTTCAATCACCTTCATTCTTCCTGCCTTGGAGTGCTGATTGACAGAAGAGTGATTCGATGGAAAGGAATGGTGACATATGGTAACTTGTTGGGTGATTGAGATGGGCAACAATCCCAACCTTTGAAGTATTCCCGGTAAATAAAAAACACAGTAGCGGTGATGCTCATGGATTGTTGACCAAAACAGTTGCCCGATGAGTCCAAAAATCACAATTTGACATTGCTTTATAAATGGGAAACTACACTGTCTCCAATCAAATTACAATCATGTTAAGCTTAAGAGAGAGTAAGGAACTATGAACTGGAAAAGGAGCATTATACATCATATGTTTTGTTTATATGGCGCCCTCCATGGTTGATGTCCAACGTGCCATAGTTTTGTAAGTAACTTGTTTCTTCACCTCTTCCAAGAATTACATAATGAAAATGAAAGCCGGACATTTGAGTACCTTGATCTATCGCACTGGCATGTACACAGTAATGGCATCAACCACAGAGGCCACCATGTTGCCACCTGTCTCAGTTCCTTTCTTTTCAGACAAATACTTCTCTCTTTTCTTTCTGATTATATATCTGGGTCTTTATGTGATCATTCGCTGCAGTGAAAAGCACATTACGTTTTCCTTCTTTTTTGTTACCGTCTGTCTTTTCACGGTGTGAAGTCTTTCCACTTTTCATATTTAATGAATAAAACTGTGTTTGCGCTGATAGATGATGAGCTCCAGACTCTTTGTGACCACATTTACACAAGAACCCATACACCTTAACATCAGAGGCTTTGTGTACTTGTATAATTAGAGCAAAACTAGATAGAGCCCTCCTCTCTTCAACTCCCCTCCTCCATCCTTCCACCCCCACATCCTGGTGGCCTAAATCCCCAAGGAGTAGGCTAGGGTGGGAGAGAGGGTGAGAAACAGAGATGCTTTTGTTGATGTGCAGCATGTGGCATTTTTGTTGTGGTGTCGCACTTGGAGAGAGGTCTGCTTGGCTTGGCAGTAATAGGTTATCAATACATTTTATTGATCTCTGAGATGAAAGCTTGACGGATGTGTCATTGTCTGCTGTTGGTCTCTCATGGGAAAAGACCCATAGAGACAGGGACAGACAGCCCATTTGATGACAAAGACAGGCAGCTGATGCACAGCTGATGCGTGTGGATATGGAACCTGTCTATGTGTCCTGAATATAGATGAAAGGGAGGGTCTTATTGTTTCAAGGAAGACACATGTTGCTAGAGAAAGCTTGTGTGTTGTTGTGGAGTGGGTGTGCATCCATGTGTAGTGTGAGGAGGATTTGGTGCAGTGCGAATCCCCTTTGTAATGGTGCAGCAAACCCCCTCCTTCTCTATCCAGCTCTCTCTCTCTCTCCATTTCTGCACGCTGAGGTTTATGTAAAAGCCTTACGTAAGACCATAACACTCACTTGTACCCACCAGATCAAAGCTAGTGATGCTGACAGTGAGAGCGGTGCATGCTGGTGCACGCCTGTGTGTGTGTGTGTGTGTGTGTGTGTGTGTGCGCGCCAGCTGATCTCATCATTAATCTGCTCCTGCTTGTTTGTTGGATGTGGACACTCATCCTCATTGTGAGCCATGTTTGAGTCCATGTGTGCGTGTTTGTTTTGGTGCATAAATCTAGTGCATGGATTTTGTTTGTGCTGAACAATGAAGTTCTTATACAAACCACTGAAGGGAGGAGAACAAGGGAGGTAGTGAGGAAGAAATGCACGAGGAAAAAGTGGGAAGATTTATTGTGAGTGAGTGAGTGAGGGTTTGTCTGGCTTCAGTGCTCTTAAATGAAGCGTTTAGCTGGCGTAACATTTGATGAACAGCAGCCACATAGCAATAATGGGATAATGGCATACTAAAACGTAGCGTAATAAGAGTCTTTAGATCAGCAAATTGACTCAGTAAAGTCAGTAAGGCCTACAGCTATATCAGACACGTGTTTGCTAACATCAGCTAACATTAGCTACCAGATACTCTACCAGAGTAGATTTGAAATATCTTCAAAGCAATCACTTTAAAAACCCCTCTATAGAACGACCCACTGAATTACAGATGCTGGTGCAGGAAAATGCTAGCACAGAAAGAATAGAATGAATCATACTGATAGTTCTAAAAAATATATCTTGATCTAGGGTCTAGGTAGGATTTCCTTGCCCTGATAAACGTGTGTGTATGTGTGTGTGTGTGTGTGTGTGTGTTTGTGTGATGGAGCCCTAAGCGCCATGCAAAAGCTGTACCCCACATTCTGCGTGGCAGCCTCTCTACAGTCGTTCCCATAGTAACTCCACTAGGTCAACCAATGAAAAGAGGGGGCTGGGCAGGAAGGAGGATGGGAGAGCGTTTAGGGGGCGGTGGTGGTTTCCTGACACAGTGTGTGAGAGATGTGATTGGAGTTGAACTGATGGAGTAAAACATTTATACAGGGAAAAAAAGCCCCACACATTAACCTACATGTTGAAATGCACGTGTGATCACAGACACAAATTCAATTTTTTGCCGATGCGCACACACTTAGAGCCTCAGCCTCAATCGGTCTTGTCAGGTTGTAAACATCCCTATTTACAACCATCAACCGGAGCATTCATCTGTTTGAGGATGAGTGCAAAGTGACCTTTAATACACATCCTCAAAACACATCAATTCCTCATGTAAAGGTTTCACTTGTCAGTAATTCACCAACAGACAAGCTATTGACTCTGTGACTGTCCAGTGCCCCATGAAAACAAGTGCATGCAGTACAATCTGGTGCTGAGGGACGCTTTAACACAACAGAGAGTCAAACATATAAATCAGGTTTTAAAGTTCACCCATATAAAGCACGAGCAGGCATGTGTTGCTACACTGTGACAAATTCTAACTTTGAAATGATAAAACGACAGGAAACAAGATATTTGATAAAAACAAACTGAATGGGAGCTTGTCAGCAGCAAAATGGAAAATGAATCAAATTATAAATCACAAGATGAGTGATGACTCAATTTTCCTTTAAGGATACAAGATCAAGGAAGTTAGTTAGCGGTCTGATACACAGTACAATGGCTTTAATTTAGCATTCAATATTGGATTAACATTTCACTTAACTGAATTTGTCCTAACCACAACTGGTATGTATCCCCTATTAAACAAGTGATAAAAATCAGTTGATCATCATGAGCTAAACATTAACGTGGGCTGCCCCCCCACTGCCCATTTACAAGAGAAACAATGCTGAAAAATTCATTAGGAGGTGGGTCAGGATGGGGGATACACTACGTATGTATATATGGTTGTGTTTGTGAGTGTGTGTATTCTGGGCAGAGGGCTATAGAATACTCTTTCTAAAGTGTCTTCTGCTTGGCTGACCTGTCAGGTCACATTTCTCTGAGCCCTAGGACCTCCAAATGTACCTGTTACCAGAAATGTAACTGCACAGAGGGAGAAAGGAAACCAGTAAAACAATCTTAATCTTTAATCTCGCATTAAGAGTACCTTTGATGCATTTAAAAACACTTTAACATCAATTTCACTGAGCAAATGTACTTTGTAATTTACTAGTAGTTTAATTTTGTCTTATTCACCCAGAAGCTCAGTGCTTGATCATACATTTAATTACAGTTCCTCGCAATTGTTTAAGCACATCTGTCAGAAATAAAAAGACACGCCAAGCAGTGCATCACTGCAACTAAAGTTAATTTCTCATTCTTTATTCTTACCCCGGACAGTCAAAAGTCTGAGGAATTGTGTTAAATACCCCTTAGCCAATGTAATAGTATCCATCAAAACATTTTATGCAAAACAGGTTTCAACTGTAAGACTATTCAGAGGTTTTTCACAGTTTGTGTACACCTTTCCAGTATCTTCTGTATTCACAGTGAGCGGCAATGGAGTACATTAGAAGTAATGTCTGTAACAGAAAAGTTATTGCATTGTACATTAAAGAAAATAAGAAACTGTTTAAATGAGAAACAAAATAAAAAAAACCCTTCACCACCTCATTGGCCATCTAACACTCCTCTTTGGCCTCCAAGTCATCCCCTTCACATGTGATATTCGGCCTTACAATTGTTACGGCCAACGTACGAACAATGTAACCTGATCATTATTTTTTAAA
Organism: Morone saxatilis; assembly: GCF_004916995.1. Lineage (NCBI taxonomy): Eukaryota > Metazoa > Chordata > Actinopteri > Moronidae > Morone > Morone saxatilis. Next base: position 8,281,260 of record NW_023339650.1, read on the forward strand.
GCAAAATGATTTTACAAATAGTGCTATTAATTATCTGGCAAACAAATAGATGGAGGAAGAAGGCTAATGTCCAATGTGTGGCTGACCCATGAAAAAAACAATATATATATATATAATATATATACATATACACTATAAACTTCATTCTCAAATAACAGAATAATGAGCAAAAGATGATAAGTGATGGGATCCTGCTTCTCCAGCCGCCCTTAGATCTGTAGGCAGGGCCACCAATCATCCTGAATGAGGAGCACTTACAGAGTGTACAGAGAAAAACACAGGGAGGCACGTAGCGCACAACACCCTCACCTTAAGTTAGCAATTATATTCCCCACACAAAAATAAGTCACAAACATTGTAAAATTACAAGTGCAATAATGCATCTGCCACATTATGCAAAGCATGACAATTTACAATAATCTGTCCCACTTCCTTACAATAAAAACACACTCATCCTCATAGGATTCCTTTCTGCACCACTGGAAACAATGACACTGCGAGACACTTGAACTGTCACTGGAACCTTTGTCACTAAACCAGTATTGCACAACAATCCTGACAAGATAATATAATTCCAGACCTGTTACTAGCCTTGACGACTGATCGGAATGTTAAATCTTTTCACACCAAAGATTTTCTTTCATACGCCCGCTCTAACTTATCATGAATGGTGCGACTAACAAATTCCTCAAAATTAAATAATAACCATGAACAATGACAACAATGAAGTGATCATTTTTCAAAAAGTGTTATAGAAAAAGCAAGAACAAGTTACAGATACTGTCAAAGGCCTATTGTGAAAGTGCTATAGGCAAAGTAACATACACAGACTCTAACCCTATAGGACGCTCCCAATACATCACCTACAGACAGCACATGGCCACAAACTTGATTAACATAGCCCAAAGGCACGGTGCACAAAAGTAGTAAAACTATACCCCCAAACCATACATATTACACAACATAAACCTGCTAAGTATAGGGGCAGGGCCACAAACCCTGTGATGCAACAATTCCCAGAATATCTCTGTGATATTCACCACATATTTTTATTTATGAGCAGACTTTTTACTGCTCTGTGTCTGAATCCATCACAAAGAGTAGCTCAGTGCATTGGTGGCTCATTTAAAGATGGCTTTAAATCTGACTTTTGTGTAAAAGCAATGAGAAATGTGAATTTCACATTTTATTTTGTAAACATTGATGGTCATTCAAGGATTGTGCCACAGTAACTGAGAAAAACCGGATAGAATCTCTGTACTTCATATTCATATAGTTTATACGGACTTCCTTCCTCATTCAGCTTGGCGGGGCCTGAATATCCACACTGATAAAAGTATACAGTACATCCTTCACAATCTCCTTGACTGTGTATTTGAGGGAATTAATCCCATCTTTGTCCATGGTCAAATGGGTTTTTCTCAGTTTGACTGGATTTTGTGGATTAGCCTCATTGTGCAAGTCTCTCTTGTGTTTGATCATCCTGTACTTTCCAATCACAGAGTCAGGTCGAGAAATGGACATTCCATGGAAGACAACTCGCTTATAGATATCATCATCCTCACCGCCCCAGCCCCAGTAACTGTTCGGGAAGCCATTTATCTTCAAGAATTGGCTTTTGGACAGTGATGAGACCCCACCAAAGTAGGTCTTATAGGGTAAGTGGAAGTTAAATTTGTCCATTGCTACAGCCAAGTGCCGGGGGTTGTCAAAACATCTATAAAGGTTACGGTCATCCATAGGAACCAGATCTATGTCGGAGAAGACAAAGCACTCATAATCATATTCCTTCAGTGCTTCAAAATAGCCTGCATTCATCAGTTTAGCCCGGTTGAACACTCCCTCTCCATCCTGGTTGATAATATATATGCCGTAGTCCACCTGCTGTCGCATCAGTATAGGATGAAGGTAAGAAAGCCAGTGCTTCAGGTGCTCATGCCGGTTTCTAAAGGGGATGATTATCGCCACCTAAACAGATCAAAAGAATAATTTTGCTTTAATGTAAAGAATCATTAAGACTTTGGTGTTTTCTTTTCCCTTTAAACCGTTCAGTGTCAATAATCAGTGAAAAGTGTCCTGTAAGTATCCACTTTTTCACTTTGAGTTCAGATTTTTTGATTTATTTAATTAAAAAAAAAAGAAAAAAAATTAATTAATTCAATAAAGCTGGATATAATGTGTAAAAATGTGTTACGCCTAAAATCAAATGATAGATACACAACCCCCCCCCCCCCAACTAAAGTTAACATTGTACAAATTGTACATACTGTACTTATGTTCACAGATTGTACATTTAGACACCTCTTTTTAAATTAGATTCCAGGTATCTGAAACCATAGTACACCCTTCCGAATCTGTTGGTTATTGAGTCATTGATACTTTTATTGTTTATTCTATTAATTCATTCATTTGTCCCTTCATTCATTCACTTACCTTCTGTCGGGAGATACAATCTGGTGGCTTGTACCTTCCTCCTTTCTGAAGAGATGAACCGACCTTTTCTCTCACCTCATCCAAAGTCTGTTTATGATTAAAATCCACATTGAGAGGACCCACAAGCTGCGGAGGGGTGTCAGGGCAGAGTTCTAAAGTCTTGTTAGTTGGCGCTGGCAACTCTATGTTCTTTTGGCTGGCGTTTGGGGCATGAGTCTGCATTTCCCACATTTCCAGCCGTTGAACAAGTTCTTTTGCCATCCAGAAATAAGTGCCATTTCTATTTTTCAGGTGATACTTCTCAGCAAAAACAGTTAAATTGCTGTTTTTCCTGTAGAGCAGAGACACAGCAAAATATGCCAGGCTAAGCAGGGCAAAAATAGCCAAGATGTTGAAGAGTTTTTTAATCATTTTTGCTACACCGGCAGTTGAGGACTGGACACTCAATAGCTCTCGCACAGCTCCGCTACATGCATTTATTCAAAGGTGCTCCAAGCATAAGAGCAGCCAGACAGGTTTTTATTTACTTTGACAGCTTCCTTACTCAAGTCAGCTGATCCGGTTGAATCTCACACCTGTTGTTAATAATGAATCATGCCCCTTTAAGTTAGCCCTACCCTAAATCTAGTGTTCTTGTTCAGTTAAAAGAGTATTGTTGTATGTCTGAGTATGTCTACAATACTATTGTATTAGTTCCTTTAATTTGTATATTATCACCAAGTACTTTTAGACTGATATTAATTCATTTTTAAAAAGCAAAACAAAAGACAAACGTTATGTACTAAAAGAAAAAATAATTAATTATTGGCTAAACTGTCTTAATACAGTGTTAGGCCTACTACTATAAATTAAAGAGCAATAGTAATACTTCCTGTATGTTGTCAAATGAGGCCATCTGCTGGTGTGTGATTATGCTTGCTGAATTCCCTGTGTGTAAAACCTGAGGAAAGCTATCCACAACCCTTCAAGAAGTCCTCAAAGAACAAGCTGTCCACCCTGAAAGATATCCTCAGAAAGATCCTTTGGAATAAATCTGAGATATGTCCCCGGCACTGAAACTTGTCCACACCTGCCCCTTGAAACATGTAGATATCCCTGGGATTCTGTCTGCTGGCACTATTCTTGTACAGATAGTGTTTCCTATAAAAGGATAAACACTGCAGCTGGCAGGTCAGTGTCTGTCCTTCGCAATGTGGAACAGTGTTTCTGCATGCAGTAAACTAAAGCGTCACTGATAAGTATCTTTTATGTGCAAATAAACCAATCACAAGGTCAGTAAAGGGAGTGCCATCAAAAATGAGGAAACTGCTCCTATGTGAATGTGGACAAATGGAAACCGTATCAGTCACACTGGTCACACCCAACTTTACTCAGCAGGAACAGTGCCTGCACAGATGAACGGCTGTGTGTGCTTGGCATTGTGAGTGTCTCAAAAGACCATCTCAAAGTCAGGTACGTTGAGCAGATGGAGACATACATCAGTATAACATTACCACATCAGGATTCGCAGGTAATAATAATAATAATAATACATTTTCACACATCCCCACTTGAGATAAAACTGAAGGCTGTGTTGTGTCGTGGAGGGAGTATTTCAGTTAAGTTATAATGTGTGAACTTTCTAAAATTGTTTTTAATCTTCTTCATCCATATATTCTATAAAACCAACAAAATAATAATGCTAGCACCAAAATATGTTCACATTTAATTAAATCAAATATGTTAATAAAATTACAAATAAATAATATGGAATCATCTTTGATATAACCACTCATCTGAGTCATATACAAAATAGATAGTGTTCTGTTGTAGGGGCAAGATGAACACTTCCGTATAAATTCATGGTGTTCATGTGACATCAGCACACAAACTTGAACTGAAAATAAAGCTGCCAGTGTTAAAGCCATGTGACATATTCATAACTGATCAACAGAGATGATGTGCATTCCAAAGCATAAAAATACTTCAGCTTATAATCAAACATAAATAGTGCTGCAATGTGGAACTGGTTGGTTGGGTGAGTGCTTTTAATCCAACGAGTTCCAAGATGTAATTGTTGTCTGGTTCCTTTAATAAGGAAGTCAGATACAACAGTATGCTCAACTGTCTTTTTTAAAATACTGCTTTATTTTAAAAAAGATGCTTTGGCATAAAATCAAATGAGAATCGTGTACTTTATGAGTTAGAGAAATTCATAATTCATAATATTTACAGTCTAGTTTTGCTATTACTATTATAGTAATACAACATGTTTGCTATTGGCTAACTTCATTGTTCTGTCATGACAAGAACAGGTCCAGCTAAACCACAGGTATGCAGTCAAGATCTGGCAAGGAGCACTGAAAACTGCAAGTCCTACTGCACCTACAATAAGCCAGTCCAGACCTCATTTCTACCTGCAGAAGGTTGCTATAAACCTGACAAACAGCGACCCCTAGTGGCGCTTTCTGCAAGACACAGCCACTGGGTTTATATTTGCAGAGTAAACCACGGCTTCTGAGAATAATCAGGTTTAACAGACCATTACATTTGCCCCAAACAGTGCAGCACCATGTGTCTTAAACATAAACTACATCATTGCTAATGACCATACTGTGTTTTTTAAAATGTGGATTGGATTTTTTTTTCAACCAACTTGTCATTTTAAAGGCAAGTGTTCTGGTTGACATGAAAAACACTAGTTGTTTAAACTAAAATTGATGCCTTGGGTAGACTTTGCTCAGAAAAAGTGCTTCTTAAAAGAACCCTGTGTTCAATTTAGTGAGGGTTGCTTCTGTGGTGGAAAGACGGATAAAACTAGGGCCGTCTGGTGTTTTATGTGTGAGCTTACTGCCACTGTGCCTGCTATATTTTTTTCACATTGTCTCATATGTACGTTGTGTCCTTTCCAAATGGTTCGCTGAGGCTATGTGGGCTTTATAATATATTCCCATGCTACAGATTCTATCCAACAACTAATTATATTTATGCGAACCGTGGCTTAAAGTAGTGTTACTGACACTGCTGTGGGAGGAAGGGTTAGGAAACAAGCAAATGTTCCCACATTGCCGGACATTTTCCCAGGACTTTGATGGAGATGTTCCTTTGTCCATTCACTATGGTTCATCATGTTCACCATGGGGATTTCTTTCTTGTTTTCATTACTGCTTCAGTTATGTGATATACATGGTTAATATGTTGATATTGGCACTCAGCTGAACTTTAGTTCTCAGGGTTGAAAAATAGCCTCAAGTGCCAACTGAGATGTTAAATGTTTGCTTAAATCATAATTCTGTCTGAAAGTGTTCTGTTAGCAACCATAAAAGCTCAACTTTTTGACTCCTCAATCACTAGAATAATAAATAGGTACTTTTCCAGCCTCAGACATTTTATTAGTGGTCTGTGGCAGATGTTTGAAAGACAGAACAGTGTGGAGAAACTTTTTTTTTATAATTTAAAGATTCCTCATTTGGAGTAAATACAAGCTGTAAAACAGCTCATTACTTTAAAAATCAAAAATGAAAAGTTTGGTGCACAGAGATGTCTGGAGGAGTAGAGTGAGAAAAACCACCATTAGGCACACATTATTATTTGGGTTGTTTGTTGGGAGGGCAGCATGCAGTTTATGCTAGGCTTACCTATTGGTATCATAAGTGAAGTCTTGTATATCAACACTAGAGGGTGCTCATGTATCATCAATAAAGAATGGTCTTGTAAACCACACTGTAGTAGAAGGGAAGTCTCTTTCTGGGATTACAGAGATTTAGCATGCCTGTATGTAGGATCCTATACATCCCCCAACACACATACATACATACATACACACCCACACCCACACACACATACATATAATTTACATTCCCATGTGCATTAATGTGTGTGTTTATGCATGCTACTGCACATGTGTGTCTCTTTCTGAGAGCAATTTTGCTTTCTGTTCTTAACCACACACTTTTGGATAAATGGGCTGCTGTTTGTAGAGAAACCTGATCCTGAGGCCTCTGTAGATGGAATCCATGCGTTGGTTTGAAATTTTTAATAGAATTCTTTTTTCTTTTTTTCTTTTACACCTTCTCCAGCTTTCTCTTTTGCTTATTTTTGCTGCTCCCACCACCTCGAGTTTCTGAGCAAGAATGATGCTTACCGAGACACATTTGTAACCAGAGAAGCAGCCTTGTTGGATGGACATCCAACCCAAACTGAGCTAGCAAGATGGGTAAACCCCTGCTGATTTAGCCACACAAGTCTTTGCTGGCACTGTGGCTCCCCTTCAGAGGTGGGCGGGTCTGCTTTCTTTGGACTCACATTTTACTTAGCATGCATGCTTGTGGTGTCAGAGCAACATTTATGCTAAACCTGAATCATTCAATTAAATAAATGAGTAGCATGTTAAAACATGTTTGTTTAGAAGTTTATATAACTGACAGGTTTTTTTTGTATGAATTCTGTGGCGGTGACACGGAGTCATTTTCCCAGTTTTAATCAGGCTTATGCTGAACAGTAGTTCTTTAGTGACATATGAGTGGGATTTAAGGACTCCATACAAGATAGTGTGATAATTATCTTAATAACACAGTACACTACATACACTCATCTGTGCAAATACCAGCACTTTCTCAAACTCATTTATTTTCATATGAGTCAAACTCATTCTTTTTGATACTGAAATTATTGTGAATAGCTCTGGTCTTTTCAGTGAGACAGACCACAAGGGTGCCAAGAATAGAATAATACCAGATCTGTGATGGAAAAGTCACATGGTATTATTTGACAAAAATCTATATGTATATGTAACTTTTTTTTTGTAGATCGTGTAGCTTGAAATGCCAAAATGTCATTGTCAAATGTCAAGTATTTTTGGCCTAGTAGACCCTCTGAAAATATATAAAGCTTGCTAGAGGCAGGATAACATACGCCCCCACAATCTGAAAATGTTAATATATTGCATACATGCATTTACTGCAGTCGTATAGACAGATGCGAACACACACACACAGACACACAAATGCGCATTTATACTCAACCACAGCTCTTAAAACAGCCCTAGTTACAGCCTAGAGAACTCAGCAGTTTAGTGAAACATGATGCCCAAACCATAAAAGTGTGTTTGTGTTTGTGTGTGTGTGTGTGGTTTTGAGTGGTCTCAGCTGTGTGGGACACACTGCAATGACAGCCAATCAGAGCTAATTCAGAATCAGAGTGGTTTTGACGGCTCCATGGTCTACCCGGGGGAACAAAGCCGTTTGTGTGAGTGTGTATGTATGTGGTTGTGTGAGTGTGTATGTGCACACACCTCTCAACCTTACTCTGCACTCCACCTGCTTCTCATTGCTCAAATGGTCTGCCAAAATCTGTTTTTTGATATATTCAGCATTTGTATTCCAACGCTTTTATTCCATAGGCACACAATGATAGAAATGTATGAAAGTTATTTGAAATTGAACTGAAAATCCAATCAAATAAATCAGTTAAAAAGCTCTCTTTGTCTCTTTTTTTGTGAAGCGTTATTTTTAACTGGGAATGAAAATGGGCTGTGAAGTGTGTAGGCCTTATCTACAGCCAGTGTTTGGTTTGTCCGTAAACTACTCTTATTTTCAACTGATTATACACTAACAGAAACATACCTATGAATATTATACTCCATTTCTGCCAATAGATCCTCTCCTAAATGTTACACACTGGATCTTTTAAGATACAACTTGAGCTTGTTGTGTCCCTCAGCAAGCTCAAAATACTGGATCAAAATAACAATATTTTAGTTTGGGTAAATAAGCCAACAGTCATATAGAAAATAACTCAAACGCGGCATCAAGGTCATGCTCTCTTACAGAACCTATACTCTTACTACAAACAAACCAAGTGTTGTAAACAGCTCAATAGTCATATGAACTGAGAGTTACGTTATTCATTGGACAGTTCTGAAGACTTGTAATCCTGCGTTGTCAGTGCTGCATGGCCCTAAGTGGGAAAATCCAAATAAAGTCTATTTTGGTGACCTTAAACAAGTCATGCCACATTACTGGGCTCAAAGACTGTATTTATCTTCACTGGTGGTCTGACCAGTAAAGAGCTAGGATAGAAATATTTGGACATGAACATTATACCTCATCCCTTATAACAACACAAATGGCCACTTGAAACACAAAAGGAGACGATATATACCGCAGCTGGTGAAATGAAAACTGTTATTAGAAGGTGACAGACAGGTAAATATGTCAAGCTTAGGTTTTGAAAACATACAGGTGTCACACATTCATATAAATCAACCCATAATAACGAGAGCACTCTGGGGTTGGATTTGGTTTACAGTTTTTGAGTTTTCCCTTAGTTACATGGGGCAAACACATTCAAGCAGAGACACAACCTCTGGTCTATCTTTGCCATCTTTACTCTACTAAGTGCCTTGCTCAAGAGAAATATTCTTCAACTCTCCTGCCCAGGTTTTTATAGTCTGCCAGGTATCGGATCAAGCAGTTTTCTGGTCACAAGTCTGCCACTCCAGCCTTCAGGCTACGACCATTTGCAGTGTTTAAGAGAAAGCTGAGTTGGCAACTTCGTTTCTTCAAAAGTTGGTGAAACATCCGCCCTAAGTCACAGGGCTGGGGGCGAAAACCCAGGGAAGGAAAACCGACAAGCCCCGTCCTCTGCTCCCCTTATCATCCATCGCTCTAGTTTTCTACGTGACGTGAAGCTGGCGTTCTCCCAATAGGCCCTGGGGCGATGTGTCAGTAGCAAGTGGAGAACGAAGGAGAAGCGCTCAATTAGGGCCAATTGACGTACGGTCCTCACGCCTAACTATCTTCTTCTCCCATCCCTGATAGGGAGCTCTGTAGAGGCTCACTCTCCCTCACTTGTTCGCTCAGTCACACACTTGCTACCTCGAACACCCACACACTGGCTGTCTCGCTCACTCACACACTCGTTCACTCATTTCCTTCTTCATTAACGCAGGTCCTTTCTATCTCAGGTAGATACACTTCCATGCTCATTTATTCGCCTGCCACCATTGTAAAAGGTGGTCCTCCTTATTCTCCCCTGCTGAATGAGAATATCTATTCAGCAACATTCACTGGGAATTTGACATAATAGTTGCTGTTGACTTCATGCCAATATGTACAAATACCATGGCTAAGACCTTTTTCTCATTACAGGTTGGATTAAAAGTTCCATTGTATGTAAAGGCAGAATTTAAAGGTAGTCCCATAAAAATGTATAATAAAAATGTACTTTGGTAGGGAAAAAATAAGTGCTCCTGAATGAAAATACCAAATCTTCTTGTTTTCTAAAATCTAATTTCAGGTATCCCTACAATGAAACGACAAAAACTACGTTTGAAATCACAGTGGTTGCAGATTAAGGCTGCCTCACAGCGAGAAGGTTCTGGCTTGGAAGCCTCTGAGGATCGTTCTGTGTAGAGTTCAAGTGGTATCCTTTCACATTCTTACTTTTGTGTGGGTTTCCTCCCATCCCGAAAAGATGTGTACAGTAGTTTAGATAGCACTCCTGGCACTCCCTTTAAGGCCCTAGCCTCAGAATCCGAGCAGTTCCTCAAGCGGTGCATGTGGTTGCCATATGCATTGCTACTAAATAATTAAAGGAAAAGCTCAGCTCTTTGGGAAATATGCTTATTAGCTTTCTTGCTGTGCTTTAGATGAGAAGACTGACATGTTTGTATGCTATGTATGCAGCTACCTCCTGGCCCCGGGTGCTGTTCAGTGGCTGCACACTGCTCCTAGTACTGAGGATGGGTGAAATGTTGCTATACGCTCTACTGTGTAGTCTTTACTCTTAAGTTGAATGTCCAAGTGGTCGCTAGTCTTACTGGCATCTACACAAAAACATTAATAACAAAAACAAACCACAATTTAAAATCACATAGTATCAATAAAAAAAGAAAATACAAAATAAAATCTCATAAAATAAGTTAAATCATTTTACATATGAAACAATATGTTTTTGTATAGCTTAAACAAACAAGATAAAACATGTTAAATATTGAGCTTTAGAGGTGCTAGTAGGTGGATTTTGTTACCTTTGGACCCTTTCATAATCAGCTAGCCTACAGGCATTACTTTTTTTTTTTATCTAGCTAGGAGCAGGAAATCTAATGAATGTATTTTTTAAAAATGTCAAACCACTCCTTTAAATAGTTAAAATTATTTAAAATACATTACACTTTGGGATTAGCCGTAGAACTTTCCTTATCATGATTGCTAATGTTTTAATTAATTAGCCCTAAGGTAATACATTTAAATGTATTAATAAAAAGTCATTACACAGGGCAAATGATAAAGGGCTTCTCTCAGTTTGGTATTCATTTGTTTAGTTTGACATCTGTCATGATTGTTAGACATTGTAAGTTCATAGTAGCAAAAGCACAGGTGTAAGTAAATAATAATGAAGGCTGCAATTCTTCACTCGCATAATTTACTCGACATTTAATACCACAGAGCCACGATGGATGTAAAATTAATCTCAAATTACATGCTCAATAAAATAGTTTTTTTTTATACAATGACTTAAAAAGAAGTTTATTTTTGCCGCGAGGTCAAAGGTCACCGTTTGCAGTCGCTAGCTAACGCGTTATCATGGCGGAGTAACGCAGGAGGTGTAACGTGAGGTAAAGTGAGCACGCAGCAAAACGTTAAGGAGGAAAGTAAAAAGGGACACAGGGATGAATTTGGATGCTTCAGCAACAAGAAGAGCGACAACAAACATTAATGTTAACCAAAGTTTTTTGAGACCTGAGGCCTGCTGCAGTACGTTACTTCGAAAAGGTAAGGAAGTCCGTGTAGAAGTTATTTTACAGGTTTTCTGCGGGACTGTCCCGGCGGACTGTGTAGACTACATGTTTCTGTGTGTTTGGGTACTGAGTTGTTTGTTGTTTTCTTGGCTTGTCATGGTCCTCTCACCCACTCCCTCTGTATCTTTCTGTGGACGCAAACACACACTCTCATATAATCCAGTTGGCCCCCTGTTTGTCTGCTTATCAGAGGGCCAAACTATCACAGTGCAGTAGTGTTTAGGCTACTCCTGGCTGGACATGCATTAAGTCCATCAAGTGCTGTGTGCTTCTCTTTCATCTCTGCTACTGTTTCTGCTGTATGTTTTAGTGACATCTCTTACTCTGTTCCTGCTCAGTGTCCACTGTTTGGTGTTGAACTATTTGAAGCTATATCCTTCTGATGATCCTCATGGACTGACATTTCTGTCTGGTGTAGGTGTGGAATAATGAGACCACCCTGGCCCCTGTCAGCTTTTTCTTCTCCCGATTCTGATCATTTAATGATGCAGATGTGATGTTTATATTTTCCTACAGAATATAATATTATGTGGATGAGCCTGATATACTGCTGCTTTAGCTCTGTTGTTACATGGAGCTTGCAGCGCAGCTTTTCAGTAAAGGTTTCACAGTGTTTTGTCCTGTAGCTGTTTGTGTAAGAAAGTTGTGTCCCTGACAGGAAGGTCTGGACAGGATTTGGATGGCTTTTCTTCATAACCAGTGTGAACAAAATCTGGAATTGCAGCACTGTGGATGTGCATCTGTGCATCTGATGACCGTCTACGATCAGTTAAGGTAGATACAGGTTTACAGGGTTGTTGTTGCTTGTAAATGTGTTTTTTTTTTAGAGGTGGAAAATGGGTAAGCTGAAAGTAGAATTAAGATACTTTAATCTCTGTGTGGTCTGAATGCAAGCATTATTATCGTCTGAGACAGTAATGTCTTTTTAAAATGCAAAAGTTTAACGCCTAATTTTAGCTGGGTATCTGTTTTCCCTTTGTATTTTACAGCGCTGAATTAATTGTAATAATTAATGGAAAATGCTCCGCGCTGCTAAGAGTCTCTGACAATCTTTGAATCATCTTAGAGCAGAAGAAGAAATTGAGTCTCTAGGTCTCTTACCTCCATTACCACCACCCCCCACCCCCACCCCCACCCCCACCC
>NW_023339650.1:8293717-8299232 GCF_004916995.1 Morone saxatilis
CCCCCACCCGGCTTGTTCTTCCCCTCTCCCTACCTCTTTCCTCTTGACATGTGTCACATTTTGGGCTTCTGCTCTCGAGGGATAAATGCCAGATTACATGGTGTAGTATTTTTATCCGTAGTACATTAACCGGCGAAGCTTACAGCATCAAAGCTTGGAGGAGATCATCACACAAGCGCACACACACACACACACACACACACACACTCTTGTATCAGAACTGAAATGGAGAGTGTAAAGTGCCTCCTTTGATCTCTCCCTCCCTCCTATTCCTAATTACCCCAGTGACACAGATACATGCAAACACACACAATGCACAGATGCCCTAGCATGGTCTCACACATGCACACAAAGACATGAATGCATCCTGGGAATCCATGATATCTAAATCCATGAAAAAATGGTGAATTAGATGTCAAATGTTCATCTGCCAAAACCTGAACAAAAGCGGCTCGCGGAGCGCCTGATTACACATTACTCATTCTGAAATTATGGCAATATTACAACTCCCTTAACTAAATATGCAGGAAATCATGGACTGATAGAGCTGCAAGATATCCATAGCTTCCAGCCTCTTGAATAATCAGCATCTCTGTTTAAATAAACCCTTTGGTATCAACTGTAAATGACATTGTTCCTGTCCTTGGTATAGTTGGTGTACCATTTAATTTCCACAGTAGACAACATTTAGGACATGGCTAGAGGTTTTGAATTGTTTTAAATTTAGTTTTTAAGGTTTTAAATATCAGTGGTCAATGCTGATATATAATGGAATCAGTTTGTGTCGAGTTAGCGTTTGTTTTATGTGCCAAACATAATTGATATATAGCAAATTCTACACGTATTTTTATTGATTACAGGTTTGTGAAGTGTGAAAAGAAAACACACCAGGTTTGTTCCAGCAAAATAACAAAATGGCAAAGCAGTGACTGTTGCATTCAGTCTATGTAGAAAAATGATATGATATGGCATCACCCTTACTCTGCCAATACTCAAACACATCATTACTGTGAAATCCCAGAGGGTTTCCAGCATCACTCACACTGCAAACATGGACCAAATTGTAAAAGTTTTCTTTAAATTATATGTGAGATTATTACTCTATCCATCCAGAAACTTAAATCGCACACCCACAAGGCACACATATGTGTCCAAGAATTGTCTACATACGTGAACATGTAAAACCATGTAGTGTGTGCTCTGACTAAGATATGGTAGTCTGGAATTCGAGCTTCAGATTATTCCTAAAACGGGCCCCTCTGTCACAAACAGGCCTTTGTTGTGTACAGTGTACCTGTCATAAAAGCAATGCTAACTCATCCTCTGACTTTTGTCTCTGACAAACTGGCATATAAAGTCAAATATAAGGTGTGACAGTCCTACACAGGACGTGTAGCAGCACATAAGCAGAGAAGCAGCAGCTTTAGTTGTCTTCAATCTGTGGTTTTTAAACTGCGGGGCACGAGCCACTGCAGGTCGGGCGCGGACGCCCGGGACAATAGTTCTCTGATGCTTTTGTTCGGACCTTTATTTCACTAAAAGTCCACTTGGATGATTTTAGTTTCGGTTTGGTTTGGTGGTTGAGAACCACTGGTCTATGTACAGGACACATTCAGGCACAGTATTGATTTGTAGGTCACCTGTGTTTTGGCAGTGCTCAGAACCCAGTACACAAACACTGTAGTTACATGCATGACATGGAAAGACTTGAAGCAGAGATGGACTACACAGTAGAAATCTGAAATCTATCTATCTCCTAGATATAAGAGGGGAAACAGGAGAAATTAAGCAATACGTTATACAAATTTTAAATAACATGGTGACAGTTTTCTTGTAGAACACTTCTATTTTCCATGGCTATTCAAGGCAGTTTTGTTCCAGGCATATTTTGCATCAAATAACTTGTTTTCACTAACCCTAATTGAAACTCAACGAAGGCAAAATTCAAGCTGAGTGCAGTTTATCAAACAAACTCGACACACGAGTTTGGCAACATTTAAAGAAGCTCATCTCATTCAAGTAGTGAGAGTCTGTCCCCAGCTCATCGGTTGCTAACAGGACCTGATGTGTTCCATTGAGCCTGCCGAGAGCGATGCCTCGTTGACCTCTGGGTGCCGTCAACCGATCAATGAGGGGATACTTCGCTCCGTTTCCACCGACGTTGCCAGACGTTTGAAGAGCCTCACCCTACTCCACGAGGTCATTTAGGAGAGCTTCGAGTGGTGGGGAGAGGGTGTGCGCTGTGTGTGTGTGCATGTGGTGCATTGAACATTGAAGCTGTGTGAGTTTTCATGCTAGGGGTCGGTTGCATGTAGGGGAGATGCAGCGCGAGTGAGTCGTTGAGAGGCTAAATTGGCCCTATAGTACATGTCGTTTAGGGGAAATCAATAAGGATCTATTCATTGAGTGGCTCACTCTGGGCTTGTTCGTGTCATCCAATAACAGGCAGAGATTAGCGTTACAGTGTGTGTGTGTGTGTGTGTGTGTCTTTATTTACAGGTGGCTAATTGGGTTCCTGATCAGTTTACAACTCCTGGGAGGGAACTTCGATCTTCCAGTTTGACCTTTCACCCCTTAAGGGTCGACTCCTGCATTACTTCAGGCCTCACTTAAAGGAATACGTTGTAAGATGTTGCTTCTAAGGTGATTCATCACTGTGTTAATTATTTAGAAGTTAATACTGTATGACGTAACCTCAGTTTATTTGTTCAGCGGCACAGTCAAGCAGTACTGAGGCGCTTAGTTAATTAAAACAGAAATGATTAATTAGCTGATTTAAGTAAAAGTAATTTCTTAAGCAAAACAGCCACTTTCTGGTTTCTCAAATGTGAGTTTTATCACAACGGACAAAGAAGCATTTGTTTTTCTGTTTTGATATCATTTTAAATGAAATATATTTGGGTTTGGACTGATTGGACAGACAAAACAAGAAATTTGAGTACATCACCTTTTGCTCTGAGAACTTGAGGTGTGCTTTTTCTTTTTACTATTTTCCGGCTAGATTAAACAATCAAAAAAAAAAAAATCAACTCATTAAAAAAGTAACCGTGCAACTGTACAGTTAAGTTTAAAGACCTATTTTGCATCACATATTTTAAAACAGGGTCTTTGTCATTTTACGGCTTCTGTTTTCTGTATATTCCTTCTTCTTTGGGTAAATGAGAGTGTTTGAGGTTGAGTGGAGTGTTAATGTCTGTCTCTGTTTCTCTGTGTGGGGTACATACTCCCACCAGGGGTGGCTGACAAGAGATGACTGTGGCTTACCACACACTGAGAGTGCTGCTCTTCTTTAATCTCCCCCCCTCTCTTTCTCTCTGTGTTTTCTCTCTCCCCCATCTTAATTTCTCTCAACCCTGACACGTAAAAGCCTTCCCTCCCATCTTAACCATGGAGCTAATCCTTCAGCAGGTTTTTGGGGGTATCAAGCTGTTTTGGGGCTCTTTTACTGACACAACGGTTTAGTATCATAATGGCTTGCAAACACCTGTCCAATTAGGCTGATTGTGATGCACCTCAAACTACGAGACGGATCCTGCGGCGTGGCACAGAGATTTAGCAAAACACACTAAATACTTCTGCTCTAGAGGGATGTTTTTGCACTTTTGTGACAAGTGTCTTTCTGTAAATCCAGGTTTAGTGAAGGGTAATTGAGGGGACTTCAAGAGTCAGTTGTCAGAAAAGGACAAAAGTCTTTCCGCTAAATTTAAGTTCCAACGTCAGTTTTGCCCGTGTCACAAAAGTGGTGAAAATTACGGGTTGTCCAAGGTTTACGGGAGGGTTTTTTTAAAAACCATTTACCAAAGTTGAATTCAAACACGTCCAAACTTAAAAGTGGTGCGTTGGCTTAAAGGTTTTTTTTTTTTTTTATTAAAAAGTTGCAAAAGGAGAGGTGACAAGATAAGCAGAGGCTGACATTTTAGACAGCACATTCAGTAACAGATGATCACTCAAAACTCATACATTAGGTTTTTGACAGCCAAGTCAAGCCTAACATTTTACATATATATCCATATTGGCTATATTGTAGTGTCTCTTTTAACCACACAAGGCAACTGACCAAATTCATATTTTCATCTCTACAAGGAAAACTTAGTGAAATACAAAGGGGTTGTTATTTGATCAATGCAAAGTTGTCCTGGTGCACGGATGTGGGATATCTGGGGAAGGACATTGCATTCGAGGACAGAATGTTCAGTGAATCAAGCTGGGTTCCAGCTCTGTATAGCTTACAGAAAACTCAACTGGGTAAGTGGTCTGCCCTTGGCACTATGAACTGCCGTATAGTAGTTTTCAATGAAAGTATACCCCTCTTTGGCAAGCAAAATTGTACCTTAAAATTAAGTTTGCATGTTATTGTCGTGTCTTAAAAAACAGAAGTCTCTCAACTTGACAGATAATCAGCATATGATCAAACTGAAGCTAGTGCACTCAGTGAATGACGGCACCACGGCACTTTTCTGAAGAAATGTCCCCATTTTTTGGCTTTGGAATGACTAACACTACATATAACTGCTCAAGATCAATAATAAAAATCAACGTTTATTTTGTGAGCTAAATTGACAAATTAATTACAAGAGCCAACTGCATTCATTCAAAAAGCATACAACACCAGTGGAAAAATGACAGTTCAGCTAGTGCATCAAATGTTTTCCAAGTTTATTGAAAGAAGTTTCTATTTCATACAGGGGTCCACTTGGTTCCTAGTGTCCGAGATCTGCCTGTCACCTGAGTCCAAATTATATTGGAGTGTGAATTGTGAAGGGCAGAGTATTGCTACTTTCTGACTATGGTGTGTCAAGGTTCCAGTGTTGTCTGTCTCTGTGGCTCTGGTTGGGTTGACCACATTTTGGGGTCTAATTTTACTTGCTTCTATTGGTAACTATTGGTTCTATTTTTCTCACGGTTTACCTACGAATTCTGACAAATTTTTAAATCTTATTATTATTCCTAGTCGTAGATCTAACAAGGCGCAACACAGTGTAGCCAGCATATTATTGCTACTGGGTCACTTCTGTTCTCAAACTTGAATTTATTAAACCGCCACAGATTAGGAATATAAAGGCTTTGAAGGCTTCACAGCTGGACCATAACGTTGGACTTGCCCTTTAAATGAGTCCAAACACCACAGTCTATCTCACTGAAATCTATTTCCCCCTCCAGCTTCATAAAAATGTTGAACAGCCTCTCTCCGAGTGCCCTGGGCCTTGTTCTCAATTAAACCCCATCGCCCTCAGCACAATTAATGGGGTTTTACCAATCTAGTTATTTCATTTGTGACAGGCTCCTATCTGCTAGATGGCTGCTCCACTATACATACCGTACATGTTCTTCATATTTCACGAGCCTTGCATCAGGGCGACAGCCCCCTGCCTTTTGTCCTTTAGTAGTCAGTGTGTGTTCACCAAATGTATATCATGCATTTTGTAATGTTGTTTTTTTTTTCTTTTTTTGTCTGTGCACATTCAGAAGCTCCGAAGGTTTTAATTGTCTCAGTGTGTGTGTTTTTGTGTGTGTG
>NW_023339650.1:8299249-8300860 GCF_004916995.1 Morone saxatilis
TGTGTGTGTGTGTGTGTAATAAATGATGTAGCTGATGTGTGAGCTTCAATAAGTGTGAAGGCGTTGGTGGCAGCCTGCAGGCTCTGGTGCTGGCTTAGGAAGACATCACTCTCCAGGCCAGGCAGATAATGAAGCACAGTGTACAGAGACACAGATAAGACTTATGAACATCTCTCTCTCTCTCTCTCTCTCTCTCTCTCACTTGGTCTGTCTTTCTCACACTCCCTTGCTTTCTCGGTCTCTCTCATGACACACACACACACACACGTACAGTAGACACAGTGAGTTTCTCCCTTCCAGCCAAACACACCCTCGTTTTCTTCCTGAGCATGATTAGAAGAAAATAGTTGTCAGGGAGAGAGAGGGAGAGGGAGAGACAGAGAGAGAGAGGGAGATGAATGGAGACATGAAGGGACATGTCATACCATTCGCAGAGCACTAGGTCTGACAGGAACCCTCAGGACATGGCACTCGTTTCAAGTGGGGACCAAATGGAGGTGGCACCAGGCTGTCAGTGCTCTCTAGTTAATTAGAAGACATTGCCGTTCTGGCTCAGAGAGGGCAGTTGGAAATCACAGTCAATTACATCCAGGTTATAACATGAGTTTGGCACCGCAAGTCAGCTTGTCACAGCTTATCTGATGCTGACCATAATGGCTTCATACTATACGTTTACAGTAAATGATGGCATGTCTGCACATATCCCAGTGTGTGCTGCATAGCAATGACAAAATGAGTTTGCGGTTATCATTCGGGGGGGAAAGAAATGAGGAAAATGACCACATATTTTGTTTTCCTTGAGGGATGTAACGGTACACACAATTCACAGTTTGGTATACCTCGGGTTTTGGGGTCACAGTTCGGTACGTCTTTCGTACAGTAGGGAAAACACAAAAAATGCAGAAAATATATATTTGTTTTGACAAATGTAGGTGTTCAACAGTGGCTCATTGGCCAAATTCATACTGTAACTGGGCACTCAAATACTGGCATACTGGCAATAAGACAAAAATATCAAACAAATGTGAGTAATGCTCCATCGTAACACTCTGACCTGTTCATAATTCCTCAATAACTGCAGCTTGTGCTCGTTTGTACGGGGCGCCACATTTTACTTCCCAGGGTGGTGAAGTCTTGACCCGCCCTACTCTGCCTCTGATTGGCTAGCACGTGTTGCCTTCACTGGTTAGTAGGGGTGTAACAAAAACCGAGGGGCGCGTCATTGTTGCCTTGATCTTTGAGGCTACACATATCTCTCTGTTGATTTCTTTGAATTGAATTAACCACGTTGGAGAGCCCTCCATTACATGTTTGTTTACATGTTAATAAACATGAAAACGCAAATACACTTCCTTCTCTAGTCTTTGATAAATCTTTTGGGGAAGCGAAATGCATTTACAAGTTAATTCATTTTAAGAAATTTGATGTCTACTTTCAACAAGAAATCCATTGCATCATACCCTCTCGAAAAATTTTAGATGAGGGCCGTGCCACATCGAATCAATCGAATCGAAAATCCTTCTTGAAATCGAACTCGAATCGAATCGTTTCATTTTAAAATGTATCGTTCCTGATCGTATCACTACCCCATTGTATCGAGATACGCATCGA
>NW_023339650.1:8300885-8305512 GCF_004916995.1 Morone saxatilis
TCGTCTTTTATTGGACAGATGCACACCCCTACTGGTTAGGGTTAGAGCAAGAATGGTAAGGGTAAGATAATCAGAGTACGGCGGGCCATGACTTCGACATCCTGGAGAAATAACATTGCATATAGGGAAGTCTCACACTGAACATCCTGTATTGTTTGGGACGAATACACATTATGTTACACCCTATTTTCTTTAAGTCATTTCAAGCATAGTAAAATTATTGTTATGAGAAGTCAGTCAATAAACCGTAAAAAAAATTCCAATGGGATTTTTTATGCTTTACAGCTTTAATTTCAATAAAATGACAGCAGATTCTGCTTAAAAACGGGATAGGAGCTGCTGTTTTAAAGAATCCACCTAGAGTATGTTGTGCTTTTCCAGTTGTTTTTTTAAATTTTCATTTAGACCCATCAACCCCTTTAAAACCATCCTAAGATCCTAAACAATTATCTCCCCGTCCTGACACACCTCTTATATGTCTACTGTTCAATATAAGAATACGCTCCAAAACAAACCAAAACTGCACACAACAGAAAGAGAGGCGTATTTCAGAGTTGCTTTTATTACCTTTGTTTGGCCAGATGTGAAAATGTGCATGAAGTCTCACATTTGGCCTTTTCAAACAAGTTCAGGGAAAATGTTTCTACTCTGTATGCAGAATCTTTCAACAACACCATCACCAGCAAACCACTCAGTGCCTGATCCCCATCTCTAAACACAAAGGAAAATGCCTGTCAAGTCTTGAAAGAAATCGTGTACCTGCATTTGAAAATCCATTAGGCAAGGCGTGGAAGCTGGAGTAACCGAGAGCAGTGGAAGCAGATGAAAGGGGTGATTCATTCGATGTTGCTGCCGTGTGTTTTGAAGACGGAATATGGCCTCTAACGCGGCCTCATGGGTGAAAACAGAAAAGTTTATAGGCACACGGTCGTACTTCTGTGTAGGCATGCACAGGCGTGAGTGCGCGCATATGCTCTCGGTTATAGGTATGGACATGTGAATACGCAGATGCATGCACATTGCCCTCTGTGGCTCAGACTTCCTGGTGTTGAAAACCAAAAAGCTACAGGAAGGCACACAAATCACTGCTTGTAGGCAAGAAGAGAAGTGGAGGAGGGCAGGAGGGGTAATCAAACGAGAGAGCACTTGAGGAGAAAACGGTAGGCTGTTGTTCTAGTGCTGCCGTCCCCATCTTCTGTAAAATGAAGGCCTGTTCTTCTCTCTCCATCATCTTGGATGCATTTTTCAATCTCGCTCTCCTTTTAGGCAAACCCCATTACCAGAAAACCGCTCTAACACTACCTCAGATTGAAAGAGAAGTGCTTATTGTTTTCATGTACCACATTTGTTGATTACCCAGGGTCTGTCTTTCTTCCTCTCTTTCTTTGGGTAAAATCAGACATGTTGGCCACAGCTTTTTACCATTTGTGATGGCTGAGGAGAGCCTCGCTCGTTTGAGATGTCTACACTTAATATCCATAAGAAGGACAGGGAATTCTGAAATACCTGTTTTTTAAGTAGACCTCATCTGGTGTTATTCTCCTCTCAAAAGCACTCAAAGCCAAATGAAATCAGTCAGAGAAAGATAAGTGAAGCTAGCAAATGACCAGAGAGAAGGGAAAGATCATAGACCTTGCATCCACTTCACTTAGCTCGAATCGAGACATAGGAATGAATAGGATGAGTCAATTAGTATCAACAACCTTCAATTCTGTGCGCCCTTCCTTTTTTCTTTTTAAAATTGTATCTATTTTTTATGTATTTTCCACGTTTTTCTACCAATTTGGTTGCCCGTGTACGCACTGCAGTCCTTACCGCCAGTAACTCGACTGTTGGATCTGGAATAATGGAGACAACTATTGTTCAACTACATGATCTACTCCTACTATGCAACACTAGGAACTAAACCACAGGTCTCTGTTGTGGTGATCAGGGAAACTTTACCCCTGATGTATGTTTTTCATACTTTTAATATTAAGCAAGAAGGATTAAAAGAATTAACAGACCACATTTGATCTGAAGTTTCTTTTTAGAATGTTTAAATTTAGATACATAAGGACACTTATTTCACTTGACGTTACTACTTTATATTTACGAGATGCAAGTGTTTCACCTAAAATGCCACCTATTCTCTGTTAATAGATAGTAGAAGGAAGACCTCTACTTAAAAGTTTGTTTGAAAACTAGTAGTATTCACATTTAATGAAAACTTTAAAATGTCTCCTTGTCAGCTTCTAGGGATTTTGTGTTTTATTTATTTTTTTTTTTCCAAAAACCCCACAGTAGTGCAGATACCTGCTGACATGAGGCAGGTCCTCTCTACTGATGAGCTGGTCCTAAACCACTCTATTGCTGCATTCATTAGGCAGTTTGATTTGTTCCCTGCCTTTGGCAGTCCATGAAAGATGTACTGAAAACACAGTTGAGATATTGTACCTCTAATTTCATGGTATCATTTGTAACTTTCCTCTTCAGTAGTTGATTGGTCTGCAGGATGGTCTGCTGGCTAAGTAAACACACACGGACACAGACACACATGCACACACACAGACACACACACAGAAGATGCTAATCATATTGGCCTGACTATCTTGTCCTCATCCCAAACACTGAGCAGCATTTACATTTTGCCCCGACCACATCCACCACAGACCTAAAACAACAATTATTTCAGCCATGTTTTGAGTTAGGTTTTGATTGCAGATGTCATATGACTTGTTTTAAGTAATCTATACTTCAGTGTAATTGAGCAAGACCTAAGAACACCATGAGGAGAAATATATATATATATATATATATATATATAAAAGATGCATGATAAGGCCTAAAATAACATTAAAAAGTAATATTTATGGACATATTTAGGCCACATTAACTGCCTACGCAGCACTCTCCAATGTAAATGCACATTAGCATATATTATGACTTGGTGAGCTATGCAAATAAGCTGCCTTAATTAGGGATAAAAAGTAATCTTTCTCTCTCAAGCAAGTTTTCTCCAGGCAAGTGGAGCACTTGGCTGTCAACAGGGAATTAACTAAACAAAAGCTCTGTGGAAAAGCACAACTTTTCCTCATCTGACTAATTCCCAGTGTTTTCTTAGTTAATGGTGTCATGATTAGTGCCTCACTCAGTGGTCTCAAAGCTCCTCAGCTGTGGACTTTGTAGCTTTGAGCGGCTTCAAACCCCAGCTGAAACAGTAAATGTGATTGGACATTTCTGGGTTGGCGAGATGGCATGTTGGATTAGCTGCTGTATTAATTATGCTCTTAGACAATCAACAGCTAAGACTAAGGCTCCACTTTGATACTGAGCTTCATTCCTGCATTGCAGAAAGTATAAGTCCTGCTTGGATATGCGGTGAACCAGAAACATGAGTGTTATTTTTTTTTTCCCTTTTTAAATATAGTACATCTTTTGCATACCAAAGAGACACATAGACCTTGTCAAATTAGTGATATTGGCTTATATGACTATAAGCTCTTTCCTTTACACAATTTCTATAGTAAGTACACATCCAACTCTTGAACGATGGTTGTTTTCTAGATCACAGTTGGTGGGGGCAATCGAGTGGACCTAATTTGTGAATCTACAGTATATCACTTGACCTTTGGAAGAAACAGATTTATATCATTTAACAGAATGAGCCATTTTTTATCTACAGGGGGAGCAGGTCCTCTTCCACGGAGGCCATCATGTTAAACCGTCATGTTGCTACAGTAGCCCAGAAAGATACTGATTCTAGATAGTGCCATTTTTTGGCGCGTTTTGCTGCCACCGTAGTTTCTCCTACATGCTTGGAACGGGAGGATGATAAAAGCTGCAGTTCTTCTAATAGCCACTAGATGCACAAAGAAATTGCAGCTTGTGCTCAAGTCCTCAGAAAGATTGTCGCAAATCCCCTTTCACAGCACCTGCAAGCATCACAAAGAGCAGGACAATACTAATACTAAAATAATGACGGTTTAAGTAAATTCATCTCTTTTGATAATAATTCGATCAGAAATAAATTGCTTCAGTAAGCAGGCCTCTGATTTGTTTGGCTTTCAGCTAGTCAAATCAAGTAATTGCAGTACAAAAATCCTAATTTATGACCAAACTTCCTGTGGCGATCGAATGTCGCCCCCTTTTGCAAACAACGTACCTCATGTTCAACGACCAGCAGACCACCGTTTCCATGAGGTTCCTCCATGCGTTCCCTACCACACTTGGCCCTCGGTCCAAGCAGTTCCTTGGTTTGGTCACATGGTCGTTATTGATTATTTTTTTTCTTTCTCCTTTTTGATGCCACTGGCTGTTGTGCATCACCTGGGAATAAGGAGTTGTGTGTTTGATTTCATCGAGTTATTATAGAGACATGGGGGTTGGGGTAGTTTAAGGGGCCTATAGCACACGCGCACACACAAACACACACACTCATTTTATTTAACATGTCACGACTGAAGAACCACACGACAAAACAACCTCATCGCCAGTAATGACAGACTAGAAACAAGCATTCAATCAGCAGATACAAAACTTTGTGAGATTGAGAACATGTTTAGTGCCTCACTGCAGTGAACAGAAGCAGGACAGGTCTGACAACCAACACGACATAAAGACATTTAACTGAATTAATCACTGGATC
>NW_023339650.1:8305612-8322017 GCF_004916995.1 Morone saxatilis
CACACACACACACACATACCCACCTCTACTTGGTAGGGGCCGATTGTTTCAGATGATGGATGTCACACTCTCACCCGTCAACACAGTACCCCTGCTGCTTTTAATTGCCCAATCAGAAAGCTGGAACATTTGTTATTGTGGGGCAGTTAGGGCCAGATGGCAAACAGTACACACACACACACACACACACACATACACTCTACACCTACACGCACAGCATCTACCTTTCTTTAATCATCGTTTGATTGGGGGTGAACAATGCCTAAAAGAATATGATTTGTCTGTACTTTCCGTATGCACAGTTTTGATGACAGTGCCTTGCAGTTGTCACAACACATTAAAACTCTATGACACCTGTAAGCACACGCTCTCTTTAGAACGCTCCACTTTAATCTCCAGAACAACAATCACAATTTAGCAATGCAGGGTTGTTGTGCTGACATGAATTCATTCAAAAACGCCACATATTTTTAGACAGATAAAAAGGAAGTCAGTATAGAGAAGAATAAAATCTAACATATTTTGCTTTGGCCTCTTACATTTTTCCTCAGCGATGACTCTGTCTTCGCTGTTGAGCACTCTGTCAAGATCTTTCCCTTGGGAAGTCCATAAACTCAACCAAATCTCGTTTATGCTGTCGAAATATGAACTCTAATCAAAGTTATACATGTCGTCTTGATGCACTGTGCCTCTTTAGTTTGCATGAATGCTGCTGATGTGGGACAGAAGGTCTACTCACACACGGGCACAGCTGCCTGGTAGCAAATGTTGTTCTGTGCATGAACAGAAGGGGGCAGTATAATACCAGAGAAAAATAGATTTGATACAATCCATTGCTTCATATTTCTCTCTCTGTCTCTCCTTTTACCCTCTCCCTCTGTCCTCTCTTGATATCACTCTTTCCTCCACATTCCTGTCCATGCCTGTCTTTCTCTGACTCCTTTTGCTTACACGCACGCACGCACACACACACACACACATATACAGTACAATAATGCATACACACACAGAGAGCCACACACACGCACAAGTGTGAAGTAATCTCAAGTCTGATACACCCCGCTCAATTATGAGCTACAATGCGTGTAATTAGAAAAGAATAAAATGCATTTCAGTTTTCATTAATGAATTTCATTGATTGGCTCTGTCTCTTTGTTCCTTGTTTTGATGAAGTTAACTTTGAGGGGAATAAACACAACACTTCCAGCGCAATCAGACCAGCGACAGACGTGCATGTGTGCTCGTGTGTGTGTGTGGGGCATCGGCCGTGTGTGTTGTCTTTGGCCGATTTGCGGTTGGTGTGTCTTTTTAATCTGGCCAGCAGGAGAAAATAGAAATAGGCCCTACCACAAAGCATACAATCGTAACAGAGAGAGGGAGAATTAAAATCAGAAGAAAGAAGTAATAAATCATGGGACGAGATGTGGGGGGGGAAAAAAAAAGCAAGAGACAGTGTTAAAAAAAGGAACGAGTGGCGGAGACCGGGCTAGAATGGATGAGGTGAGGGGAAAAGACATAATTGGTACTGTGTTTGGGGACATCTTGCTGCAACACAGTAAAATAAACCGCAAAAATATGAGTTGGAATAAGAGAGATGGATCCAAATTGAGAGAACTCATGTATATTTCGGACTATACAGTACAGTGTGTGCTGTTTGTGTGTCAGTCGCTCATTGTGTTTGTTGGCAGGGAGCGCATGCCAGCTCTCTCTGCATACGGATGTGTGTGTTTCTATGCCAGAGACCGTGCCTAGATGGATGGGTGCACTTAATGCCCACACCTTTTGTTTTCATGCATTATGCGTGTATGTTTGCCACGAGCTCGTGTGTGTGCGCGCCTGCCTCCCAAGCTCTCCCTAGTGTGCGTGTGCGTGCGTGCGTGCACGTGCGCGGTGGAACAGAGGCTCTGTGTCAGCAGTGGTGTGCCCTCAGTGAGCCTGTCTCTAATTACAGTCTAGGGTTTCAGCGTTTCAGCCCGTCCATCTCCCTGTTTAAACCCGGCTAAGGCAGCCAGGCCCCACTGAGCCAAGGTAAACCATACAGCTAATTAGACAGACCAGCTTCCATCTCTGTACCAACGGGGGAGGTGGGTGGGTAGTGGTGGTGGGGGCCGGAGGAGGGAGGGGCACGACTGGAGAGAGGGAGACATGCATGGAGGGAGAGAGTGAGAAAGAAAAGGCTGGAAGAAAGAAAGGTAGAGGGCGAGAAGGTTGGAGAAGAAGTGGGGAGGGAAGGAAGGAAGGAAGGAAGGAGAAGATCATGTAGGGAGACGGGGAAAAAAAAGAAGGATGAGGGAAGTGAGAAGGAAGGAAAAAAAAGCAGAAAAGGGAAGGATTACAAGTGTCTTTTTTTTCTTTAAATTTTCACCGAGTAAACTCTGTGTCAGAAGTTAAGAACAAACCCTGCGATATTAATAAGCTCTCATTGCACAAAACACCCCAAACACTTCATCAAACACTTCATCAGACATCTCCTGCTAAGTTGTTTCTGTTTCATTTGCACATGTGCGCTCTCGTGTGTGTGTGTGTGTGTGTGTGTGAGCGTGGGGGAGCTAGCGGGGGGAGAGGCGTTTTTTGTGGAAATACAGTTAGTGTAAAGGTGTTTTGACACCCTCCAGCGCGTTTTTGAACCCAGAGGTAATTTGCATATTGTAAACAAATGTAAACGGGGGGAGAAGGTCATTGGTCAACCTGGGGCAAGCTAATCTGCATAATTGGCTCCGGTGGTTCAAATTATAGCCTGCTGCTGCTCTGCTGAGAGAGGGAAACAGAGGGGGAGAAAAAGGGAGGGGTGCAATTATGGTCATATGCAGCCAATGAAAAAAAAAATTGTCGTTTTTCTTTTTTTTTCTTCCTTTTCTGCAGCCGTTGCCTCTCCTCCATGGCTTATCCTGACCAATGAGAGCGCTCCGTGCTGCCCGACAGCAATCAGAAATTCATCTCGGTCCACGACAGCTAAACCCCACCCCCCTCACAGAGAGAGACAGACAGAGAGGGAAGTGAGGGAGACAGGAAACGAATGAATGAGAGAGAAATTGAGAAAAGAAGAAGGAAAGAATGAAACAGAGAGAGAGAGAGAGAGAGTGAAAGCAGTAGATGGCATCTAGACTCGCCAGTCTGGGCGGTACAAAATGTGAGAGGGGAAGATGCAGGGAGGGTGAGGATGGGAGAATAAGGGTGAGAGGCAGACATTGGCTCTGGAGAAGGAGCTAAAATGAGAAGAGGACAGAGAGAGCAGAGAAATGGAGGGGAAAATAAGATGCTACTGCAGTCAGAGATAGGGTGACAGATCTGTTCTCCTCGCACCAAACACCATTTTCTCCTGCCTGTCCTGTCCCGAGTGGAAAAAAAAAAGCCACATTTGCAGATTCTACCTTATCACTGAAATACTAGAAATCATGTTTGTCCCTGTGTATGTGTGCACGCGTGTCTGTGTGCAGGGAGAGGTTGGATAAGGGCACAGTAAATAAATCATGGGGGTCTCATTGGAAGAAGGTCACCGGCTGGACCTTGCCTGCACACACACACACACACACACATATCCATGCGTGCTGACAGGCCCCTGCCCCTCATTTCGGGGTGCTCTGGGTGATTCTCCCAGTGTAATGGCTTCTACCCCATTTCCAGTCTCCTGTCTGAAAGAAATCACACACAGACCCTCCAACAGTAGCTCACACACACTGACACACACACACACCTGGCCAGTCGGGCATTGGGGAAAGGGAACGGATGGAAACAGTCGGGTAAATACATTCTTTTGTAGATATTTGGTGTTTGTCTGCGCCGGCATGCCGTTTTGTACCATACAGCCTTATCTCTTATTATTTTTTCACTCTTCATTGTCCGCAAGCATTGTATATTTCCAGTCTTAGCGGTGTGCTTTTGTTAGGTTCTGATTTTGTAAACGCGCTCTCATGCTTGTGTATGTTTTTTTTAAAGAGGCCCCTGCTCGAGTTTGGCCATCTAGAGCACGGGTCTCGTTTCTTCATAGCATGGCGCTCTGTCAGGGAAAAGAGCCCAGCACGTGCATGCACAGGTACGGTAGAGTCACAGTCAAATGTAATGCACTGAACAGTGAGGTGAGCTGTGCTGTCAATCGGGATGTTGCAGTACCAGTTAGATGGATTTTTTCAGCACTCGCTTGTCACACGTTAAGGCTCGACGTGAAGGAAAGTTGACACCTTGAGGGATTTAAAATGGCTGCAGTGACTTATTGAAAACTCTCATGGTCCATTGAGTTGATTTATTCGTGTATACTGGTCATGTCCTGTAGTCTACAGAGTTGACGTTCAACTTCTCCAGAAGCTAGTTGTCAAAATATCTTTGGTCTTCATGGCAGCTTCTATCATAAATTAGAATAGTATAGTATTTTAATATTATATTAGTGAAAGCAAAGATTGTACTTGGTATAGTTTTTGGGGCCTACAATGCATGCAACTGAGGCTGATATTGCATGAGTTTTAATATTTACTCGTTCTCCTGTCTCTGTGCTGAATCAAAGCACTGTTAATGGTGATTACTTGTCGACAATTAGCATGTTTTTTTTTTTTTTGCGTTAACTGTGTGACCTGAGTGGATTAGCAAGTGAGTGGGTAAGGCAGACACAGAGAGCGAGAGAGACGGAGAGAAATTCGAGGAAGGAGCGAGAGAGATGCATATGTCTGTCTGAATTTCTATCTGTCTGTGGAGGGCGGCGAGTAGGAGGGTCTATCAATCATTCCCAATCATTTATATTCAGCGGCTCATATCACTTCACCACGATTGGGAGTGGGAGAGAGTCGGCTCATTTGCATAGGGAAGAGTAACTGTTGAAAAGCTGTCAGAGCAAACAAAATATATGGCTGTATTGATGTATACATTTGGTGTTTTTGTTCAGTGTGAGGAGCTGAGGATAAATGTGTGTATGCCGTTTTCGTGTGTGGTGACAGATGCAATCTCACTGCCGTGCATGGGGATAAAAAAAAGGCCTTTTTGACAACTTTGCATTGCTTCTGTTGCATTTCTTAGTTGCTTTACACGTGACTTCCAATGCCACAGTAAGGTTTCTTTACTGTAACGTCTGAACAGCTTCATAACAGGCGTCTGAAATGAAAAATTTGAATTAGAAATGATTCTGGATCTTTTTAGATTATTGTGTGAGTACTTAATAAAAGATGTATTTTTAAGTAAATATAACAAAAGCAGAATATAATGATTTTGTGGAACAGGGGTGATTTTACTATCAGAATAATTATGAAATCCCTCCCACTCTTTTCACTTTAGCACTTCTTTAGAACATCTTTAGATTTAGAGACGTCTGACTATTTTACAAGGATGGGCAATATGAATAAAATCTTATATCACATTATGTATAATTTAATGTAACCCATAATATTGATATATATTGTGGTGTAGTGTATTTTATGGAACTTCAATTGAGAAACCATTCAGAGATGAAATAACTCGACGGGAATGTCTGTTTTTGTCTAATCCGGTGAGTGGAATGCATGGCAAATCCAGGTGCTTCATCAAACTAATTCAAACTAAAATGTATGACGGTTGACACATTTTCATGATCATCACAGACTATATATTGTCATATTGGTCACCATGCTGTAAAGCTGCAACTCACCATCATTTTCTTTATCAATTAATCTGCCAGATGTCTTTTGGATTTATTATTTAGTCTATGAAATGTCAAAAAATTGTGAATAAATGCCCACCGCAATCGCTCACGGTCCAAGGGAATCTCTTCAAGTGTCTTGTTTTGTTCATTTTTTCCACAATTTTTGCTTGAGAAATGATTCAAACGATTAGATATCAAAATAGTTGCACATTCATTTTCTATGTAGTTTCTAAAATCCCAGATATTTTTCTTCTACTTAACGCTTCTGTTTCTACTTCTACTTCTAGACGCTCCTAAATCTGCAAGTTTAGGGTGTATGCTAATATGAATCCGTCACATGGAGTTCTTCATTTCGTGATCACTCTCCGTCTTTGACACATCATAACTGACACATGCTGCGTGGAGGTTATCCGTTATCCAGTTTGCAAAATGGCTTTTTCACAGTCTCTAGAATATCTTTCAAAACGTGTAAGAAAAAATGTGGTCATGCTACACCTTTCCTGTGTCTTCATTTCTTCGTGCCTCACTCCGTCCTCCATTTCTGCCTATTTCTCTCAGTGTGTGACCTTGTGTTCCTTCTGTGTTAGTGTGTGGAAATTGGGCACACCTAACTACAGGGGCTTAAGTATAATCATGTATTTAGCTGCAGAAATGTACTGACGCACTGTTCCTCCCTGGAAAAAGAGAACTCCCAACATTAATTGAGGGATATTACTGTTGAGATCAATTTCCATGTTTTTGACAGTGATACTCATTCCCTTAGACCTGAACAAATATTTATGTCTGGGTGAAAAAGAAGAGAAAATGACAGGAGAAAAAAATCAATATGAAAACTATTCCATCATTTCAGACAGATTAAAAGAAAATACTTGTAAATGAGATAAATGTACAATTTTGATGACATATTCTGTAAATTTAAGAATCAAAGTGTAATTTTTTGTACCCTTTATGTGGCATTTTGTTTCTTTTTACCCTTTTCTTTTGAATTTAATGATTTAAAAAAACCCACAACATAATAAAAATAACATCATGTGACATAAATATATTTCAGGACAACTCAATTTGATATTAAAACTACAAATAAAAATAGCCTGACCAGTTGTAGAAATGGAATTCTGACCATTTGCATGCATCACTTTAGATTTGTCTAAGTGGTAAGACTACCAATAGGGGCCAGTGTGTAACCAAGTATAGGGCCTCAGTGAGGCCGGCGTTCATTGGTGGAAGAGAGAGACAAGCTGGGGGGAGCAGGTGGAGGGGACGGAGAGAGGGGGGCTATTGTTGGAGGGTTATTGTGAAATAGGAAACGGCAAACAAGGCGGTCTTTAACTCTGCTTATAGAATATGTTAAAGTGATGTCTGTGATGCGCCGTGTGAATTATTTGCCTTATCATAAAGTGCATTTATGACGCACAGCCATAAATATGCATCAGTACGAGTGTTTTCAAAATTGAACCTCTCCCCTCTCTTATTCCCCTCCCTCCCCCTTTCTCCCTTCCACCCTCCCTCTTTCTTTTTGCTTCGTGCTAACAACACAAAAACAACATTTTTAAAATGCAACCCACCAGTGGATGTTTTGGAAACATTTCCTATTCCCTCCCCTCCTCTCTCTCGTAGCTGCTCTCCCTCTGTCTGTCTCTCCCCCTCTCTTCCGGTAAATCTACTTATTGTATTATAATGTGGGATGAAAAATGTTTTGAAGTCACAAAGTAATTAGAAAATTCCACGAATTGGTACGATTGTACTTATAATGGAGGTACTACAAGTATACACATTAACTGCTCTCCCGCTCTCGCTCACCCCCCTCCCCTCTCCCTCCCTGTCTCATCTTCATCATCAAAATCCTGTTTCTAATTTCTGTGGATTTCCTGCCAAGAGCAGCCACGGCGATGACCCCCTTAACTCGTGCATATAATGTTCTTAATATCCAGATTAAAATTTTTTCTTTAAGCTCTTTTCTACAACATGTGAAATTATTTCTGCAATCAACCACAAAGCCAGCCCCGCCCACACCCTCTGTCCTTCCCTCTCCCCTCGATGATGGCATGGCCTCTACAAACACAACTTCTTATGCAGATGCTCTGAATGAACCCAACCACCCACCCAGCTTCTCTGTACAGCACGCGCGCACACACACACACACACACACACACCACACACCCCCCCACAACACACACACACACACACACACACACACAACACACACACACACAAAACTCACCTCCCCTGCTCATCGTCTCTTTGCAATTACTAAGTTGAAAGACTGCAATAAGGTGGCGACCTGTACGAGGGAGGGCAGGTTAATGAAAGAAAGTGATTGTGGGTAAAAGGCAGCATCAAGGGGGAGATTAGGAAAATACCGACCAGGCTCGCTGGACAAGAAGATCCTACTGACAAGAGCTGCTTAGAGCACACCACATATCTCAAACACACACACACACCACCACACACACACACACACCAAACACACACACACACACACACACACACACACCTAACCTACACACCTACCTACACGTTCTTGGAAAATGATGATTGTGTACAAACAGATGCACGAAACAACCCATTTGTACACCAGCCCAAGATGTGCAGGGTTCGTGACTGTCTCCGGAATTGGGATTGTTGGCGCTCTTATGGAAAACTGACAACTTCCAGGTGAACCACACAGCGACCATATCCAGTACGTAAAAGAGTTGTACACTAACCCCCCTTCCCGTCCTAAGTTTATTAAATGTCTTTGGGTTACTAAGCTTCAGCACAAGTTTTCAAGTGTCCCGAGAGGAAACAGCTGTAGGTGGGTTATATGGATAGGAAGAACAGGTTAATCAACACAATTCCCCAATCACTTGACCAGATAAATTGGCACAAAAGAAAAAGAGGAAAGAACTTTTTTACTTTCAAAGTCATTTTTGTGTTCACTTCCACAAATTTGGATTAGCAAATTAATACTGATATTATTTGGGCTGTACTACTAGAGAAGAAAAATGATGGCGTGTATGCCTGTTGAGTGTGTTTTCCAAAAAAGGGGCTTTCCAGTACGCTGAAACGAAACTTCTGCCGTGTCCACCAGTACTACCCACCATGAAGACAGGCTACGGTCTCTTTAGTAAAGTGATAAGCACTTCGGCCCCAATGGCTGAAAGGGAGCAAATTGAAAGTGAGATTGCCTTTCCAGCACTAGACTTATCTTTTCCCACTAAAAACATCGGGAGCGGGCGGCTACACTACACTATTGATTTTGCAATTTCAGCAAATTAAGAGGGAGACAGCGGGCCTATTTAGAGGAGGCTGTCTGTGGCTTGGACTAGGCATGGCACACTGTTGTCTTTGATGGTGATGCTGAAAGGAGAGAAAGAAAGAATGTGTTCCATTTGGGCTGTGTCCTAATTGTATGTTTTAACCAGCATGAGTATATGGATAAGTATGCCCAGCTCATCTCTTGATTTCGATAGGTAGTAGTAATATGTCACGCAGCAGCCCCAGCAGCAGGCAGAGGCATATTGCACTGGACGTTAATACTAACACCACAGCAGATCAGGGTGAATGGAATTAGCCTACGCATGATGCCAGCCTCAGATTTCAGTAATAAAAGAGCTAAAGGCCAAGTCTTACTACTCTAATAATCCACAGTAATAATTCCATTTGCAATATGAAGAGTATGAGAGGAATAAGAAATTCCTCTATAGAGGGCGAGAGAAAGAGGTTGCAATTCAAATCTCACCCTTATTACATCAAATAACGCGAGGTTCTATAAATGTGCTGTTGGGATTTCAGCACAATATATAATAGGTATATTATATATATCATATATATATCATATATATATCATATATATATATATATATATATATATATATATATGAGCTTGGTGGTGCGTTGCAAGTGTTTTAGCTGTGATGTTACTGGTCGACTTGGCTGGAATGCAACAAGCGAAAGCACAAGGTTTGTTCACCAACACATTCAGTTTTTTCTTCCCAAGGAAGCAACCATCCAAG
Source organism: Morone saxatilis (assembly GCF_004916995.1). Classification (NCBI taxonomy): domain Eukaryota; kingdom Metazoa; phylum Chordata; class Actinopteri; family Moronidae; genus Morone; species Morone saxatilis. Next base: position 8,315,210 of record NW_023339650.1, read on the forward strand.
TGCACTAATCCGTGATATACATTTATCGGCAGGAGGTGAATTTTTCTCAATTTTCAATCTGATTGTGTTATCAGCCTATAAGACTTCCATATTGGAGTTTTAATATGGGAAATTCAATAGGAGCAGTGATGGATGATTTCTCTGGTAAAGGGTGCACATTTTTCATACTGATAGCTTTTTGGTTCCTCTAAAAATGATGAAATATGAGGTTTTTTTATTGATCATTAGTCTCAGGACTGCACCTGCTTCACCAATTTGTTTCCAATCAAAATTGGCATTAAGATTCATATTTGGCATCACAGCAGCAAATTTTTCTCATTATTCATTTGATAACGAGCGGGAATTACAAAGACAAAGAGCAATACAAGACACCCAATTTGTTCAATTTCCTCTATTGTGATTATTTTTTAATGTTTTTTTTTTCCTCAGCCTGTTTTACATTGAATTTTAAACTGCTGCCCTCAGGCATTAGGTGTGTATAGAGAAGCAGAAATGAAATTCTTGACCACTTTGCTTACTGAAGGTGTAAAACGGCTTTACAATCCACCTTGGGATATAGAATAAGCTAATTGGGCCAAGTGTGAATTAATTCCTTTTTTTTCCTGTCCCATGAAGGTGCTGTTCTATATGTTTTACCACAGCGTATGTGTATGTATGTGTGCGTGCAGAATAATTGTCGTTGAATAATTGGGAGAAGTGAGGAGAGCGCGAGTGGGAGGGCTCTTCTGGCAACTCAACATGGGAATCACAAGCTAATTCATTGATTGCCCCTTGGAAAAGACGGCTGCTAATTGTTAGGTAATTAACATGGCAAGCTGTAATTATGTTCGCCTAAGGACCCGATTAGTGTTTCTGCATGTCTTATGGGCGCTGAGGGGCTGTATCTGTGTGTGCGTGTGTCTAAGCCTATCTGTTGGCTCCAGGACAGATGGCACATTGTCAAAAGCTGACATGTTTTGTTTTCCCTGATGTGTGTGTGTGTGTGTGTGTGTGTGTGTGTGTGTGGAGAGAGCGAGAGAGCAATGTACAGAGAGAGAAGAAGAGCTGCGCCCAGGGACTTGTCCTTTTGTTTCAGCATTGTTAATTAAGTGCTAATTGAGTGTAATTATTTACATCATCACACACAGCGAATGGAGATGTCAAGTGGCAGTGGCACAAAGGCAGTTGGTGGGAGGCTGGCAGCTGAGAGCCTACAATCTGTTGGTGCCTGCATGCTTACAAGCCTCTGGCAGCTGAAAAGGAACAATTAGCAACAAGCTGAAATCTCACCAGCAAACTTTGCCCAAAAATATTTACACACACATGCAGTATATGCTTGAGATGTTCCCTTTTTCACTCACAAAATGTGTTTGTTTTTATTATAAAAAAAACACGTAAGAATGGTTTAATGTATCGAATGCAAACTGGAGAGACAAAGAGAGAGTGGAAGGCGTGATGAAGAGGACAAGAAGGTGAGACAGAGTGACATTGATCAGTCAGGAGGAGAACGAGATGAGGCAGTATCTAGTGTGTTAACACCTACAGCTAATCAACATGACATGAGTTTAGACTTGCCCTAGAAACAACACATACACACACAGGGGGCACACATCCATATCAGATCACCCTGAGTTTACAGTCACGCTCTTACACAACATGCAGCATAATAATGCATCTGATTAGACATAGACCTATGTATGTAAAACAAGTCTGAATCTTAAAAATCACCTCACACCACTCACATCCTCTATATCTTCATCAAAAAAGCACTGAACCCTGAATCAAATTTGGCAGCAGCTGGACTTTCCTATGGTTTTGTGAAGACAAATGAACAGCAATGAATCTTGATCATTTTCTACCTCTGTCTGCGCATAAACACCTCAAAGGCCGCAGACGGCAGAGCCTCTGTTGGTTCGATGATTGTGTGAAGCATGAAGAACATGGACATTTGAATAGTCGCAACCGTTGGTAACAAAGACAAAGTGTGCCCCGAGACAGGAGAACGAATGTCACTTAAATATGAGTTAACAAAAGGTCACTTAACAACCAGCCAGAATAAAACAAAACCCAAGGCATCATACAGTGTTTTTAGAGCATAGTGTTTATTTTGAAGAATCACAGTCAAGTAGCTGTGACATATTGCTGTTTTTAGAGTTTAAATGTATTAAGAGGGAGCCAGCCTATATCGATGTTGTAAATCAATATTGCTGGAGAGGGGAGCTAATGCTGTGGTATCAAGTGTTCCATTCAAAACTTACACATTTTAGCAGCAGCAGCGCACCTCCTCACAGAACAGTATATGTTGCTGTATAAATAGTTTCCTAATGTGGAAGTTTTGGGGCAATTAAAAGTTTCCGTTCTGGGGAAGTTTTATCAGACGGTCTATTTAAAGGCAAATCAAAGCCTAAAATGACAAACTGCCTTTTTGCAACTCATCCTGATCCATTGATGTTTGTCTTAAAAGACAAAAGAGGACCAAATTTAGCTTCTCCCTTATTTGCATGTAATCTGTAACTTTTTGTGGATACGGTTATTTTTTAATTTCAAAGTTCAGTGTTAGATTACAGAGCCAGATAAGAAAGTGCTTTCCTTAAATGCACACAGTTTGGTCAAATGCTGCCGCTTGGTGTCTGCTGACAGGCTTCTGATCAAGACTGAATAGTGAGCAGTGAGAGCAAATAAGGACTACTCCATATTCAGTATTGTGTGCTTGTGTGCTTGTGTGCATGCATGCTTCAGCCTGCGTGTGCATGTAAGTGCTTAAGTGTGTGTGTGTGTGTGTAAGAGCTTAAGTGTGTGTTTTGTGTGTGCGCGCGAGTGTGTAGAGGGGGTTAAGCAGTGGGGTATTCTCGCCTCTGGTCAGAGGTGGAATTAATTTTAGCTGGCAGTCCCACGCTGCGGTCATTTGGTTTAAAGGGAGGTGTTATTATCCTGATTTGGCCGTAACGGCTGGGGATTGGATACCCAACTGGCAGCTAGACACTCTCCTTTAAAGACAAAGGGGCTGCAGACTGTGTGTTCTTTTATGACTGGGGAATAAATAAGAGTGGAAAACCAGCTAGACAGGAGTATCTATCTATCTATCTTCCATCTATCTATCTGACAGATACTAAAAAACTGGTCCCCACAGAAATCTGACACACCTTTAGTTTAATGTCCATAACCATTTTGTTTCATAAGTTGGAAGGAATATAAAAATTAAAATGTTGTGGTCTGGCAGAGGACCTTTTTGAAAGATGTAACTGCTGGGTTGCAGTTAGCAATTCTTCTACACAATCTGTTTTGCAGTACATTGCAGATGACACTGCAGAAGTAATTTAGGATTAATGAATAACAAGGTTCATCAATAATTGCAATCAGATACTGAGCAAATTGTGATTAAGTATGTTTATGTGGGTCACCAAGTGTTGAATAAAGTGCAGCAGAACTGAAGTCTTCACACATATAGAACATTACAGCCACTAGGATGCGCGCACACATAGACAGACAATATACTTACTATAATCAGAGATGGTGGTTATAAAGTAATTGTATTGTATATTCTACAGAATGAGCCTAAGCCCCTATTTCATTAAATCAAAGATCTATTTCATGACAGAAATACCCAAATGACCACATACCCCATTTTAAATACCAGCCATCTGCCAAGGAGGGCCTTTTCAGCGGCCCAGTCATTTGCATAACCAAAAGATGATTATTTTTCCCCTATGAAAGTTGAAATGACTGAATAATTATAATGTAGTGGATTAGAATGAGGGGAAAAAACATGCCTTGATGTCAGAGAAGATTGCTGAGTAGTCACTATAATCGCTGCTTAGGTTTTTAATCAGAGTGAAATATGGGCCATAAATTATTGCCTTTCATGCAAACTTGTGTTTTTGCACCGGCGCATCACAAATCTAATTTTTCAGCATTTTTAAGAGGCTTAAAAGATAGTTATTTTTGTTCAGGAACTCTGAATTAAAAGTCGTTCGGGTATACTTTCACTCATGGGGATTATGTTCCATACTGTAAGGTTTTCCTCAGAATTGCATTATAAACTCGAAATAACCTGCCCTTGCTACAGTACAACTGCCTCGGTTTCATACATGCCAGCCAACTGAGATACAAACATTAAGTACATGACACGGGCCTTTAACTTGCAGCTCACATTGTGTAATACCTGGAAACCTTCATCTTAATATCCGAAAGGAGTGTGCTTTGCTTCTCTGAACGCATTGCATCACTCTGGAATCTACAAGTCATAAAAGTACGTGCTGTTAAATCTTACAGCTGATGTACGGTACTGTACAGCGATGTAGTGTGAAAAGAAGAACTCATACATTCATTTAAAATACCTTTCAGCCAGAAAGTGAAAGATAGTTTTAATATTACAAAACACCTCGGGATTCAGCCGCTAAGATAAGATGCTCTGAGGCTGGAAAAGAAAAACGGCCCACATACGTACTATGGGTTTATCTATGAGCTCCATTCTTGCTGCTCACACACTAAACACAGCAAAGTCTATGATGCCTGCGCACCCCTTATCCTTAACAAAGCAGCAAAGCCAATCCATTGTGCCGGATCCATCTGTAACAAATTCATACATCCATATCGACACACCAGGAAACAAGACACCAAAGGAGAAAGGGATAGAGGGATGGACAGAGAGATAGAGGGATATATTTCTCCTTCTCTTTTTGTTTCGTTGGGGGTATTAGTAATCAGAGTCCCCCTTTAGTCTTTACAGCTGCAAATTGCTTTGCCACCTCTTCCCCCAGCAGTCTGTCCTGCCAAATCCGCCCATGATGTATCATTATCACAACTTTGGGTGGAAATCCATAGAATCAATAGGTTTGTCAGGGAAACTCACGCCTGGGATTGCTTACACGCTGTGAGGCTTGTTCATGCACTAGTCAGGCCTATCCTGCCACAGGCGAAACAACGCACATATAGGTATGTGCAGGACGTACATGAGCGCACACGAGCGCACACGAGCGCACATGCACACATTCACACAGGCACAGGCGTGCGTGCACATATGCAAACAAATAAATACACGGCATTAGTAGCACTAGGCCACATCTACCCATGTGTCCGTCTATATGTTTGTCTGTATATCTGTCTGTCTGTCTCTGTCCAGCCTGTCTTTCTCTCTGCCCTTATCTTTGCCTATCTGTCTGTGTTTTACTTCATTAGTCGTGCTGGTCAGCAGGAGCTGGACTGACGTCTCTTCCCATGTAATTACTGTCCGGTAAACAGGTCAGAAGGGTAGAGTCCAGCCGCAGCTGCTGCCGCTTTCAGCAACTCACACACATACACATACACACACGCACACGCACGCACGCACGCACATCCACACACACAGGCTGTGGGTCCTGAGCTTTCAGAGTGGTATTGATTGGTTGGGCTGTGACATCTCCTAAGCCATGTCACCCCTGTGAAAGAAGCCTCCAAATTGACCAATAATAAAGTGGTGGAAGTTGTAGTGGCACTCTCCTGGGAGCTGTCCGTGTGGACTGTGTCACTGTGTGTGTGTGTGGGTGTGTGGGTGGGTGTGGGTGAGGCATGTGTCTATGTATGTATATGAATGTGTGTGCCCTTTATATCTGCTGTCCCCATCAACACCACAGTGACCATACCCGTTGGAACACATTTCTTTGTATTGTATTTTTCATCTACAGTACAACAAAAAGTTCAGTAAAAGCGAAAAGAAAACCAATTAGCATTAAAAGCACGATAGTATAATATTGTTACACTGTGGAAACTGTACTACCACAATGATAGGTGATCAGTGCACTGTGTGGTATGCAGTACGTACTGTTATCTAAGACAATATAAGAAATTTACCAAAAATCAAAAACAACTTTTACCAAAAACAAACAGTGTCAGCTATTTCTTTTTTGTGATATGAGTGAACACTGAACGTGATGGCATTAACCATTCATTCTAAACATGGATGGGTTATTACACTCGCAAGTGCACAAGCAGCTACAGCACTGTACAGTGCACATTATGCAAATATGCTCGGCTGCACTTGGCCCAGTTGAATGTGTGCTTATTAAAAGCATACGTGAAAAAAGGTACATTTGATCTTGATTGTACATAATAGAGCTTTTATGATTGTATGGCATGTGCATTTATTTTAGATAGGAATACATTTACACAGAAATAGCTGTCATGTGAAGAAATGTTTCCCACTTGACCCCTTTCAGTTTTATTCCCTGTACAACTTCTATTGAACTTTGTGTTCTGTTGAACAACTTCTGAATTAAAAAATCTAGCAAATGCAATGTCAAATTGGAAACAGAGATGGTATCTGGTTGGGGGAGAGGCCTCCACGAAATATTTTCCTATGCAATACTGATCTTGAATTAAGTCATATGAAGCAAACGCTATTTCAAAAATGTTCAAAATCAAAAATCATTGATCCCAAAAATGATTTCAAAAGAAAACATGAGGCCCCTGTTCCCCACTACAACCTCCACCTCCTTAAACAGGTAAGATAATGTGTGTCTGTGATGGCAGACACTGAGCAGCTTCACACTGTCGACATTAGTTATAATTTGGAAATTTCTCTTTAGATTTTCTCTTTGTACTACATGAACACACACTTTTGAGACCCCTCATTTACTGAGTCACGAATCCTTACTTTGAGGGAAAGATCAACATTTATGCAAAAACAAGTTTTTGTGTGTGTATGTGTTTGTTTGTCTGTGTATGTGCATGCTATCCATGTGTGTGTCTCTATGTACTACAGATGTATGTGATTTATGTTTGGTGCAACAAAGTCAAATCTGTTGCCAGTTAACTGTTTGAGGCTCCTATCTTATACATAACTTCAGAGATC